>NC_024797.2:34935344-35305256 GCF_000309985.2 Brassica rapa
CAAAATACCCTAAGGAGTGTTACTCTCATCAAAAGAGGTTCAGATGTAGTACTTAGGGATCGAATCCACAAGGAGCTAGGGAACAATTAAATCTAGTGTTTATTAATTCTAAAGGTTGTAATGTTTTAAATAAATAGCAATAGTAACTAGCGAGTAAATGATAAATGTAACTTATGTGGAAATGATATTAGATGCAGGGCCACTATTCAGGTGTTGGAGATTATAATTCCTATAGATGCCTAACTGTTGCATGCATGATATATTAGAGCTCATTCGCTTAACTCAGTGATCAGCTGTCGCATGTACCACTGGTTAACAGACTAGATCTTGTGTCTCAACGGTTAGATGCAGACACAAGAGAGTGTCGATCGATAGTCTATTAAGACGTCGACCGATACACTTTGCCAACATCGATCGATTGTCAGTTGAGGACATCGATCGACGGGTTCTAGCCAGGCCTATGCGCGAGTATGAAAATGCTCTACTAAGATTCTAAATTGGCGGTTAGCCCTCTCTAGCAATCCTAATATGATAGATAGATGTCAGGATGGGATAACAAGGGTGCTTGAATATGCAATCCTATGATCAAGTTCTAGTTAGCTAGGCTAAAACAAGCAATGAATACAAATCTATCATGAATATCACAACAAGGCAGATCTATAGTTTGGGGCTAATCCCACAAACCTATCTGAACCCTGGATCTAACAGTTGAACTACTCAGACATAGCAAAGCAATTCATATCAATGGATAAATAGAAACTCATAGAATAGATGATAAGAAAATGAAACAAGGAGTTCCAATCACAAGTGATCTTCTCTCCCAAATGAAACTTGTAACAAAACTAGGTCTAGAAAAGAAAAGCTCTTCTTGCCGTCAAAACACTTAGGCAGTATATATTCTACTAGGTTAAAAACTCGTCAGGGCATTTTGGTAATTTGGCTTGGCCTTGGTTTTTAAGTCTGCTGAATCCAAAATGTCGCGTCTGGTGTCTCGACATCGATCGACGGTACTTGTGTACATCGATCGATATTAATCTTCATCTGTCGAGGCATTTCCTGATATCGATCGTCAGCACTGATGCGTATCGATCGATTATTCTTCCTCTCGTCGACCTCTAAGTGGTCAGCTCGGGTGAAATGTCCTTTATGCTCCAAAATGCTCCAAAGTCATAGCTTACTCCGAAATGCACCTGAACCTGAAAACATACCTAGAAGAGTAGAAAACATAGATATATATATATATAGTAAAATAATAATATACCATGGATAAAAATGGGTCAAATCCAAGGTATATCAACTCCCCCAGACTTACCCTTTTGCTTGTCCTCAAGCAAAACATACAGGCAGTCTCTCTGAAAGAGGTTTAAAATATTTGGGAACTTAAGATTTTAAAAACATAGAAATCTTTCCTCAACAATTTTGCAACCACATTTAAAAAGTCCTAATCACAAAAGCACACTATGCAATATCCTAGCTTAGCAACCATTTCTAACATAACACAACTCATCAATTCACGTCTGACATCCCCTCTACTGATTTCATTTCTTAGCATAAATATAAAGTGAATGCTTTACCTTGGGAGTATCGATCACAGGATGCAAGGATTTCAGACAGGTATCTGGAGCTGCAGGTAAAAGTTAGTTCCTAGTTTCTCTCTCTCTAAATTTCTCTCTTGAGTTAAAGTCTGCTTCCATTGCAGGATCAGTGACCAAGATTGGACAGGCTTCCATGAATCAAAGCTTAATGGTGGTTGCCACCAAGTTCTGTTCACTTCTTTTTGACCTATATCCAAGAGTTCTTTGCGAAAGCGAGCCTTGAAGATTGCCGCCTCCAAGTCCCGTTTCGAACTCTTTTATTTGAGTCTTTATGAATCAAGCCTTAATGGTTTTAGCCACCAAGTCCTGTTCAGACTCATCCTAATTAAACAATAGATCTTTCTTATATTTTTTTATTTATTATTATTTATTATTATTATTATTTTTTTTTATAAACTAATCTAGGGTCGAAATCTAGAGAGAGAAAATGTGATAAATAATCTAAACCAGGCGTTACCTTCCAGACCTATCTGAAGAATCCGATCCCATGTATACCAAGCCCCAAGACAAGCGGTTATGTCAGGTTTAGTGTTGGAAATCAGCTTTGGTTACTTCATACGGTTCAAGGCAAGTGTGTAGTTGATAGGTTGATCTGCTTTAGCATCTTTAGTGCTATCTGCAATCAGTAAATCTAAAATGGTGCTAAAGATTGGTTAGATATTCATGTTTAAACCAGTATAAGATTATAGTCCCTATTTTCGATAGCTAAGCATAATTTATTTGAAATTCCTTTTTACGTAAGAATAAAATAAATTATATCAGTAAATCTCCCCCCAGACTTAAATTACACTGTCCCAGTGTAACTCAGCCGGAGTTATGATGAAAAGTGTATGATGTACGAAATGTAACAAGTAGGTAGGATACATCTGACCGTGTTAGATATCGATCGATGGGTAAGTGTTACATCGATCGTCGTGTGGTTACCTATGTCGAACGATGTCGACGTCTCGTCGTCGGTCGATATACAGGTCTTCCTACTTGGGTCTCCTAAATCTGAAAGAAGTAAAATGAAAGAAATTAAATGCTAGCTAATAAAACCAAAGTAAAATACCTAATAGTGGGTTGCCTCCCACTCAGCGCTTGGTTATAGTCATTTAGCTTGACTGTGGTAGTGATTGGCTATTGGGTGGAGAAGCAGCTGCTTGTTGGAAAGCAAGCATCCACGTCATCTCTGCGCATTCTGGACCAAGATGCAATGAAACTTCTTGTGGCCTCATCATTTCGTGTCCATTTGTCATCCATCTTCCCAAGTACATTGGAGATGTTCTGTAGCCTTTCTTGAATGTTGTCAATGCTGACCTGGTGCCAGCCTATGTTGTCATAGGCGTATGCTGAAAGATCTGTCAGTTCCTTTTGCATTGACTCCACTGTCTTGTGTATCAGCTGCTCGATTGTTGTAGACTCGGCGTCGATCGATGCGATTATGTGTTCGTTGGTCGATCTTGGTATCGATTTTTGCTTTGTCCTGTCGATCGATGCTGATATCTGATGTTGAGCTGCGAGTTGCCTCTGAATGGCTTTGACTTCTTTCTGTAGCCATTCTGCGTGGTTGTCTAGTCCACTGATTTTGTTGTCGAATGGAAAGTAGATGTCATCGCAGCGTTTGTCAAGTCGTTCCTCCATGTGTCTAGAGCAGTGTAGATCTTGGATGTGATCTTGTCAACTTCTGCTGCTGTGTAAGGAAGTAACTCCACAGGTTTCTTGCCATCGATCCAGGGTCCTCTTAGCCTGTCGATCGATGCTGATTTTTCCTGCAAAAAACTTTGATTAGTAATGTTCTCAATATCCTTTTGGGCATCAAGTAATTGACTAGACAATTTGTTTAAATCTATCATGACTGGTGATATAAAACGGTCATGCATATCCTCGTAAGTCCTCAGCCTCTCATTCATTGCTGAGACTTTGGCGTCGAGCGATGTGAAGGTGCACATGTCGATCGATGTGGCTGGATGTTGGTCCTTCTTGCGAATGGTGTCCAGGTCTTGCTGTAGTAGCTCGATTTTGGTGCTTAGCCAGTCCACGTTGTTGTTGAGAGGGCAGTAAACGTCGTTTATCCTTGTGTCGATGTATGAGACTTCCCATTCATCCTTGTGTTGTGTTGAGCATCGCGGTTCTACAAGGGTCTGAGCTGTAGGAAGACTAACGTCGATCGATGTTGCAAATGGTGCGTCGATCGATGCTGAGGTCGTAGCTTCCTTCTCAAGTTGCTGACGTAAACTATCAATTTTTGTCCTCATTTCTGCCATACATCTGAAAAGCTCATTGTAGCCTCTATCCAAAGGCTGATGTGTTTCATCTACCAGTGTTTTGAGCTCCTCTCCCACTTTCTCCTGAGCTCCACAAATACCAAACACCATTTCATCGATTTCTTCTTTGGTGTAGAGTTCTGGTGCCAGTCTTGTGAGTGTGAAGGAAGTGGCATGTTCTGGAAGACAGATGTGGCTCTCTTCAAAAAGAGATGCTCTTTCCAGTATTTTCCTGATGTTGTCCTTTGTGACAGGTATCATCTCACCAGCTGCGCTTCGTGCGTGTCCACGCTCATCTCTGTAGACTCCATATTCGTCCCTTTGTTCCCAAGTGAACTTTCTGGCTTCATACATGTCGAAAACGCGGCTCCCACAATCATAGCGTCTGTCGATCAACGTCGGGTGTTATCCATATCGATCGACGTTGATGTTACCATGTCGATCGATGTCTCCATTATACCGTCGATTGATACTTGCCCTTTTGGTTGGCGTAATAGATCTGGGTTGGTCTCTGTTGTGGTGACTCCTGCGTGGTTGTTGGGATTTGTTAGAATGACGTCTGGAGTGCCACGTTGCTGTGAGAACAGGTTGTCGGGTCCATTGGTTACTTGAAGGATGTCTGCTATGTCCTCTCTGGACACTTGTAAAATCCTTCCATCCATTGCACGTGCGTTGCCATCTGGATCCCTGAAAATACCAAATTCATCAGGTGTTAGAAAACCGTAATCAATGTTTGCATAATTATTTTTTTAGAAATAGAGAGATTAGGGTTTAGAGTAGTATCGATCGATGTAGATACAGTTACATCGATCGATGGCAGAGTAATTTCTGCAGAACTTGTGTTCTTGAGATGATTGCTCTTCATGGATTTTTCTGTTGATGTAGAAGGAAGAGTGTTCATCTTATTTGCTTGTGTGTTTGCTCTGATGTGTGTAGGTGGTTTCGGGTGCAAAACGATTTATATAGGTATCATAGTATTCTCCTGCTCCTGAATTTTCGCTGCGGCGCGAATATCGATCGATGTTCCTTTTGGTGTGTCGATCGATGTGAGCGGTTGTTTTGCTGGACGAGGGTGGGTATCGACCGATGTGGAGTGCACAGCGTCGAACGATGTTGGAAACGTGTTGGTGAAATTGTGTATTTCTAGTCTTTCATCCTGCAAAGACATTTCTATTGCACGTTCTTTCCAGTAATCCTCATCGTATTCCTCGGTATGTTCCTCATGAGGTGAAGTAATTACATTGTCAACTGCAAAACTTTCATGGAAACCACTGTCTGCCCAACTGCCTATGGAATAATCATCATGTCCTCTCCTGTTGGAGGTTGGAAGGCAAAATGTTGGTAGCAATGATTAGGTGAAGCAAAATGGTCAAGTGGGTGCATTACGTCGAGTGACGTGTTGTTGTGGTCATCGGTCACCATTGACACATTGGAATTGATCGATGAAAAGGTTGGGGTGTCGATCGATTCCGAGTACTCTGTTTCGTACTCCGATTCATACTCTGCTCCACAATGGCATGCGCCAATGAAGCCAAGTTCTTTCCCATAATCCACAGAATTAATTACCTTTCTCTTAGGTCGGATGGGATCGTAGTGGATGTTTGGGTCTATGAGCGTTAGACACAATTTGTTTTTGTTCATGTCACATACAGCTCCTACTGTAGCTAGGAAGGATCTTCCAAGCAGAAGTGAAGAGTTCTAGTTAAGCTCGATGTCTAAGACATGAAAATCTACAGGGACAAGGGCATTACCAATCAGTACCTCCAGATCTTTTATGATGCCTCCAGATCGTTTCTCTGAAAGATCCACGAAGGTGAAGGATTCTGTTGAGGGTTCGATGGTCCAACCAAGCTGGTCCGCCATGATCCTAGGGAGGATACTAACCGATGCTCCTGTGTCACACATTGAATGGGAAAATTCAACACCCTTGACTATGCATGGTATTGCAAACTTCCCAGGATCACTCTTCTTCGTCAATGTGATCCTGTGTTTCATCTTTCCTCTGACTTGACGAAACATTCTCCTAATGTCCTCCTCAGTTACCTTTGTTTCTCTGAAGAACATCCACAACCGGTGTGTGAAGTAAGCTTCATCAAAAGGTTTTTCGATTGGGATTCTGAGGACTCGTTTAGTGAAACCATCCATCTCCTTGTCGTTAGCTTCCCTCTTAAGGTTTTTAGGAATCTTCTCCTTCCTTTTCCTTAACCTTCTCCCTTCAGATTCTTGTTCTTCTTGAATAGGTTCTGTTGAACTATTAAAAGGTTGGGTGTTGGTTCGGGTGGGTTTGCTAATGGTTTAGGTGGTGGTCTGAGTGCATTGATGTAATCATTATCGATTGAGGGTAACCGCACTCGGTATGTCAGAGGTACCTGTCGATCGATGGGAGGTGTGTTGTGACGATCGACGTCGGACTCACTCTGTCGATCGATGGTTGAGTTAAAATATCCGATCGATTTTTTCATAGAAAGGGGAGGGTGGGTAAGGATGCTTAGCTGCGAATTCTTCATGAGTTAGAATTCGAACCGTATTGCATTCAGTCGAATCGCCAGATGACGTCGATCGATGTCTGGAGTAATCCGTCCATCGATCTTCATCATGGTCTGTTGATCGATGCGAGTTCATCGACATCGGTCGATACCATTGGGATCCGCCGAGACTCATGGAGCTTTCGATTTTGAAATCTCCTTCCTCAAGGTTTTCGTTTCTCACCACTTGCCAGAATTCATCATCTATGATGGCATTTACGTGGTGTTTCCCTTTGTCGGCTCCTGCTTCTCTAGCAAAAGCTTCTTTCCTCTTAATAGTCTCGCCCGTCTGAATTACTTGGGTTTCAAGTTTTCTCACCTGAGTCCCTAAGGTCTCGATTTTGGTGTTCAGATTGTTGTAGGCAGAGTCTATCTTACCGTTGAAATCCACGGTGATTTGTTGTTGTCCCAACAATACTCGATTAAACATTTCTTCGATCTTGCTTTCCTGAGTTTGGGATGGTGGATTTTGATAGTAAGAGTTCGAGTAGCTCTTGCTGTTGTTGAAGGGTTTTTGAAATTGTGAACTTTGGTTACTTCTTTGGCCATTTCCAAAGAAGTTTCTGTTTCCGCCCTGGTTTCCAAATTTTTGGAATTCGGTACCTTCGATGTAGTTCACATCTTCTTCTCCTTCAGTATCTGCTACTTCTCCTTCAGCTGAACATACTTGCTTCCTAATAAGTTCGTGCACCACATCTAACTTAGCTCTTACTTCGTCCATCTGTTCCTTCCCGATAGAGGCTACAGACTTCTTCCGTTCAGAGTCAGTGTTTTTGGTGATGCTGCTGTTAGCAAGGTTTTCGATAAGTCTCACAGCTTCCAACGGATTCCGAGTAGTGAAGTTTCCTTCACTCGCCGTATGAAGAGCCATTTGATACTATAAGGCGAGACCTCGGAAGAAAGTGCTTAGCAGCTGCACTTCATTAAATCCATGGTGTGGACAGTCTCGCTGGAAAAACCTAAATCTAATCCACGCATCTTTGAAGGACTCTCCAGCCTTCTGCGAGAATGTGGAAATTTTGTTCCAAAGTTCTTCAGTGCGTGCCTCATCGAAGAAGTTTCGTAAGAAATCATTCTTGATGTCGCTCCAGGATGTTAAAGATCCTGTGGGTTGCTGCCTAAGCCAGTGCATCGCTTCTCCATTCAGCGTGTATCTGAAAAGCTTGCACAACAAGTAATCTTCGGGGACTCCTTCCATCCGAATGGCAGCGATTAGATCCTCGAATCGTTCCAAATGGTCCATAGGATGCTCGTGCGGTAACCCAGAGTAGGGTATCTGCGACACGAGAGTGTAGTATTGAGGCTTCAGCTCGAAATTCTGCTTCTGGATCTCCGGAAGTCGAATCGCTGATCTGTTGGAATAGTGCTCATCTGGGTGATTGTAGTCGGCCAGTGGTTTCGATCGAGCGTCCTCATCTACAGGTTGAGCAACTCCTGTAGCATCAGCATCAGGGATTACAGTTCCCTGAGCATCTATTTTCTGACCTGTTGCATTACGCAGATGACCGGCCTGGTCACACAGGTTTCCGTTCTCATCCTGAGTTAGAATAATAATGTTTACCATTTTTGACAACACGTTATCGATCGACGTACGCTGTGTAGTATCGATCGTTGTCGAACGACTGGGATCGATCGACGATGACGGTCTGGTGGCGGTCGACGGTTGGTTGTGCGTATCGATCGACGACGAAGTGGTTGCGTCGAGCGATGTGGAACGTTGACCTCTACGGATGGTGCGTTCCAAATGAGCAGGATCGTCTGAACAGCAAGTCTTTCTCCTTGTTGCTTCTGGTACCGCTGGGCATGCACTTGAAAAGACAAAAAAAAGAAAAATTATTAGAAAAGGGGGTAAAGAAAAGAATAAGAACTAATAAAACTAAATCTAATGGCGATCAAAGCTCCCCGGCAACGGCGCCAAATTTGATACCACTCAAATTACCCTAAAGAGTGTTACTCTCATCAAAAGAGGTTCAGATGTAGTACTTAGGGATCGAATCCACAAGGAGCTAGGGAACAATTAAATCTAGTGTTTATTAATTCTAAAGGTTGTAATGTTTTAAATAAAATAGCAATAGTAACTAGCGAGTAAATGATAAATGTAACTTAGGTTGGAAACGATATTAGATGCAGGGCCACTATTCAGGTGTTGGAGTTTATAATTCCTATAGATGCCTAACTGTTGCATGCATGATATATTAGAGCTCATTCGCTTAACTCAGTGATCAGCTGTCGCATGTACCATTGGTTAACAGACTAGATCTTGTGTCTCACCGGTTAGATGCAGACACAAGAGAGTGTTGATCGATAGTCTATTAAGACGTCGACCGATACACTTTTGCCAACATCGATCGATTGTCAGTTGAGGACATCGATCGACGGGTTCTAGCCAAGCCTATGCGCGAGTGTGAAAATGCTCTACTAAGATCTTAAATTGGCGGTTAGCCCTCTCTAGTAATCCTAATATGATAGATAGATGTCAGGATGGGATAACAAGGGTGCTTGAATATGCAATCCTATGATCATGTTCTAGTTAGCTAGGCTAAAACAAGCAATGAATACAAATCTATCATGAATATCACAACAAGGCAGATCTATAGTTTGGGGCTAATCCCACAAACCTATCTGAACCCTGGATCTAACAGTTGAACTACTCAGACATAGCAAAGCAATTCATATCAATGGATAAATAGAAACTCATAGAATAGATGATAAGAAAATGAAACAAGGAGTTCCAATCACAAGTGATCTTCTCTCCCAAATGAAACTTGTAACAAAACTAGGTCTAGAAAAGAAAAAGCTCTTTTTGCCGTCAAAAACTTAGGCAGTATATATTCTACTAGGTTAAAAAATCGTCAGGGCATTTTGGTAATTTGGCTTGGCCTTGGTTTTTAAGTCTGCTGAATCCAAAATGTCGCGTCTGGTGTCTCGACATCGATTGACGGTACTTGTGTACATCGATCGATATTAATCTTCATCTGTCGAGGCATTTCCTGATATCGATCGTCAGCACTGATGCGTATCGATCGATTATTCTTCCTCTCGTCGACCTCTAAGTGGTCAGCTCGGGTGAAATGTCCTTTATGCTCCAAAATGCTCCAAAGTCATAGCTTTACTCCGAAATGCACCTGAACCTGAAAACATACCTAGAAGAGTAGAAAACATAGATATATATATAGTAAAATAATAATATACCATGGATAAAAATGGGTCAAATCCAAGGTATATCAATCTCGTTCTTCCTCATAATCTTCATCATACTCCTCTGTATGCATGGTGTGTGTTGCCATAGAGGGAATGTAGTAGTCGTTTTCCCATTCTCCTTGACAAATATTGACCGATTTTTCTGCTTCTGCGTCGGTCGATTTTGGTTGGGCACTGTCGATCGATGTTGCAGTGTGAGTTTTGATCAACACTGAGTATTCTGTCTCGTACTCGGCTCCACAGTGGCAAGCTCCAATGATTCCGGGATTATTGATTCTTCTGGAGGTCTTCTGTGGCTTCTTGACTGGGATAGGGTCGTAGTGTGCATTAGGATCGATGAGTGTTAGATGCAAACCGGTTGGTTTGCAAGTTGCACACTGCTCCCACTGTTCACAAGAAGGCTTTCCCAAGTAATAGAGAAGAGTTTCATTTCAGCTTGATGTCCAAGACATGGAAATCTACTGGATTTAGGGCATTACCATTATGCACCTCTAGGTCTCTCACAAGTCATCCTGAGTTCCTCTGGGAACAATCCACAAAAGTGAATAATTCCTGTGAAGGCTCCAGTTGCAGACCCATATGGTCTGCCATAATCTTAGGTGGGATGCAGACTGATGCTCCTGTGTCGCACAAGGCATGTGGGAATTCAATACCCTTCACCATGCAAGGTATTGCAAATTGCCTAGGATCTCTCTTCTTCTTCAATGTAATCCTCATCCTCATCTTTTCTCTAGCTTCACAGAACATTCTCCTAATGTCTTCTTCTGTCTCTCTGGTTTCTTTGAAGAACATCCACAATCTGTGGGTAAAATAAGTTTCATCGAATGGCTTATCTAGAGGAATTCTAAAGACTATTTTTTGGAAACTTTCCTTTTCCTTTTCATTACCCCCTCTCTTCAGATGTTTCGCCACTTTTTCCTTTCTTTTCGTTAGGGTTCTTCCCTTAGGAACCCTATCAACTTCCATAGCATCCACTTCATCATCTGAAGGTCCGATGGGTTTTCTGAAGGTTTGGGTTTGGGCCTGAGTGCATTAAGACGTGCAACATCTATCTCTGGCATCTGCACTCGGTACGTAATAGGTGCTCGTCGATCGATAGGTGCTGGAGGTTATCGATCGATGACGGTCTCCTGATGTCGATCGATGGTGGGGTCAGAATGTCGACCGATGTTTACGTAGACATGACATGGCGGATGTGGGTATTTTACTGCGAACTTCTCGTGAGTCATGATCCTCACGGCTTTGCAAGATGCGGTTGATTCCGTAGGAAGTAATGAGCAGATGTACTTCATTGAATCCATGGTGTGGACAGTCTCTCTGATAAGACTCGAATCTGATCCAAGAGCTTTTGAATGACTTTGCAGACTCCTGAGTGAATGTAGCAATCTTTCTTTTCAAGTATTCAGCACGCGCTTCATCGAAGAAGTTGCACAAGAATGCATTCTTGATGGCTCCCCAGGATGTCAGAGATCCTGGTGGTAACTGCTTAAGTCAATGCAAAGCATTTCCAGCAAGTGAGTACTTGAAGAGCTGGTAGTCTTCAGAGACTCCTTCGACTTTAATTGCTGATATAAGATCCTCGAACCTCTCCAGATGGTCCATAGGATGCTCGTGAGATAACCCATAGTAGGGTGTTTGTCCCACGAGTGTATAGTACTGTGGCTTCAACTCGAAATCCCTCTGAATAGTGGGAGGACGAATGGCTGATCGGTTGGTGTAGAACTGATCTGGACGAATGTAGTCAGCCAACGTTATGGTTCGTGCAGCCTCATCTACAGGTAGAGTAGCCTACAGGTAGAGTAGCTCCTGTAGCATCAGTATCGGACTCAGGGATTGCAGCCCCTTGAGCATTTATCCTCTAACCTTCTGCATTATGTAGATGACCCTCCTGGTCATACAGGTTTCCTCTATCATCTCGTACAAGTATCAAAGTGGCAACCATGTCCCACGGCTCAGTATCGATCGATGTTCGGACTGAAGTATCGATTGATGTCGGATGGAAGATGTTAGTCAACGGAAGATGAGTGTCTTTGGTGGATAGTGGTGAGCGACTATCGGTCGACAGGACTAGTGTCTGGGTCGACGGTGGTTGCCAGAAATCGACAGATGAATAGGTGGTGTTATCGATCGTTGAGGAGCGAGCTTCTTTGCGGATTGAACGCTCTAAGCTTGCAGGATCTGGTGAGAAAAGTAGTTGAGTTTCCTTGTTGCTTCTAGTACTGTTGGGCATGTACCTGAAAATCCAAGAAAAAAAAAATTATGTCAGAAACTTAAACAAAATTAAATCAATATGCGATCAAACCTCCCGGCAACGGCGCCAAATTTGATATCACTCAAATTACCCTAAGGAGTGATTTATACTCTCTCAAATAAGAGGTCGAGTTGTAGTACTTAGGGATCAAATTCACAGGGAGCTCGGGAACCTAATGGATCTAATATGATTTGTTAAATAGGAAGTTTTTAAGATTTAAAATGTAAATTTTCAGTTTTGGTTGAGCAAGTAATTGCTCGATTAATTGGTTGAGGTTTTGGTGCTTAAAAGGAATTAACTAGACTTAGGGTTTCTATTCATGAAACTTAGAATTATAATCCTGCAAATGCCTAATGAGTTGCATGCATGATAATGTAAAGCTCAACTATCAATTCAACAAGTCCATCAGCTATCGCATGTTTGAACTTGTCTATTAACTAGATCTAATAACCCAAACAAATGTGTTCAATCAATCGTAGTATCGATCGATGATCCTAAAGGGATATCGATTGATACACCTTTTGCTCCGTCGATTGATTATCCAATATGAATGTCGATCGACGCGCTTCTAGTTAAGCTTTATGTGCAGGTTGAATAATGCTTACTAAGCTCACTAGATCAGCTCTCGCCTTACTCTTAGCAAGAAACTTAACTCAGTTATAATGTTTTCAGGATGAGAATGAAGCTCTTGCTTTTATCTATCAATCCTAGGACAAGTTTTCGGTAGCTAATCTAGAAACATGCATTAATGAAAAATCCTAATGAAAATTACCACAACTCAGGAATCTATAGTTGGGGCTAATCCCTCATAACCTATTTAAACCCTAAATAGAACAGTGAAACTACTCACACATGGCCAAGCAATTCATGAAAGCAATTAGGTTAGGAAACTTCATAGAATAGTAAAATAGATATTAATGGAGTTTCAATCACAAATTATAACTTTGGATCTTCTCTCCAAGCTATCACAATCCTAAAACCTTTTGCTGAAAGTAATAAAACTAAAAACAAAACACTTTGCCTCTAACATGGTGGCAACACTTATACATTTAGGTTTAAACTCATTAGGGGTAATCTTGTAAATTGGTGGAGACTTGGGCTTCAAGTCGGCTGTGACCAAACGGGCTTTCTGCGCGTTTCGCTGTCGATCGATGTTCAGGTGTGAACATTGATCAATATTCCTCCTCTAATATCGACCGATGGTCGAGCTTGATGGTCATCTCGGGTGCTTGCTCTAAATATCTCCAAAATACTCTAAAATCATCACTTATCTCCAAATCACTCCTGATCTTGTAAATATAATAAATAAACTCTATAGTAAAAACACCTATAATCAATGAATGAAAATGGGTGAAATCCATGGTCTATCAACTCCCCCACACTCCATCACCGGAGATTCTTGTGGAAAGTTCCAAAACATCCTGAATTTACCCTAGGGATCCCATCTCTCCTTGAGCTGCATGCGACTTTGTCCTATATATTCTTTTCTTCTTTTCTTTTCTTAGCTACGCAATTTTTATTCAGAAAAACGAGACTCTAGAGGATTTCATCTTTGCAATTAGCTACCATGAAAGGGAGAAGGATCAACTCTCTCTCTCTCTCTCTCTCTCTCTCTCTCTCTCTCTCTCTCTCTCTCTCTCTCTCTCTCTCTCTCTCTCTCTCTCTCTCTCTCTCTCTCTCTCTCTCTCTCTCTCTCTCTCTATTTATTAGAGAAGAATCAATGAATCATATTTGTTATTTTATTGCAATTGTATTTTATGTTTTCTTCATCGATGATATCAGTGGTGCCACTGGAGAGCTTTTCCCTTCATGTGAAGAGAGACCAGACGAACCTTTCATTTTGGTGAATTATTATTGTTGGAGAAGAATTTTTCACATCGGTAACTCCATTCCATACGTATTGTTCCGTCAACATTGGAAACCCGACCTTTGTTAAGTGAGATGATAACACAATGGGAAGAGGCAGGTGGTGTTCTAAATCTGGTGGAGCATTTTTATTTGTCTGGTCCGATGAAGATACGCTTGTTGTGTGCAGAAGATGGGAGGTACCAGTGGATTGACTTTGTTATCCTTGGGGAAGTCGGTGTAATCGGTGAAGTGTTTAGGATTTATGAGATCATCGCTTTGATTTATGCGATTTCTCCACCTAGATCATTTCAGATGTCCCTATGATTGTTGAGATTCCGATGAGTGAAGTTCTTCGAGTTTTTTTGTTCATCTCTTTGATAGCGGTTGTTTGTCTGGTGTCCATGATTCGGTCCTGAGAAAATTGTCACTGCTCTGATACCACTGTGACAGGAAACCTATATAGATATCAAACACAGACGTACAAGATGATCTCAAATTTTAGAAGGATCAAGTTGAAAGACTTGATTCGTAATGCGAAGCTCTTGTATGAAGTTACCAAAGTAACTCTAAAGAAAAGTAAGAACTTGAAGAAATAGTTTATTGATTGTGTATTCTTAAACTGTTGTATGGCTACATTATAAAAGAGAAGAAATATTAAAACTAATTAGGAAAATAAAAGAGACAAAACCAACAAGAAAAAGAAAAATCAAAATAAGTTCAGATAATGATGAATAAGCTTTGTGACTTATCATGTCACACTCTTTGTTAAGTTCAACTTAAAACCAATTGGCAGTAAGTGGAGTGGGCCAAATCTCTTAGATGTTATTCAAATCCGTTACATAATGTGAGATCTTCTCTAATATCCTCTCTTAAGACAATGGTGCGTATAACCATTAATTTCGCATAATCCATCATAGACTCCGAGAAATTGCTTTATTTTCTAACAATCTTTAAGACACCGAGCCTTCTTTATGCCATCAATTTGTGGGATGATCGGACTATTTTCCGGGACGGATTGATGGGTCAGGGTTTGGGTCCACTTTGATACCAATTTAAGTTTCAACTTAAAACCAATTGGCGATAAGTAGAATGGCCCAGGTCCCTTATATATATTATTCAAATCCCTTACATATTTTCGATGTGGGATTTTATTCTCTCTAACAGTCTCCGCCGGATCTGGTCCTCATATGCCGTCTTCCTCCACCCTCGGCGCTTCAGCCATTCCCTCAGCCATGTCCTTCGTCGTCACGCTCTACTCATCTGTTGTCCTCCTCCATCTTCTATCTTTTTCAGTTGTCAAACTCTTCCAAATCAGTATATTCTTTCTTGTGAACCAAATCAATATATATTAAATGGAAAATGAAACTAAATCAGAAAGTTAGACATACCTTTGGAGTAACCCAATCCAGACCCTTCTTGGATACCTTACTACTGTGACGAAAAATCTGAGAGTGAGAGATAAAAACGAAAAAATTATCTATGAGCCGAGATAAAGAAATATGCAAACAAGAAGGATGAAGAAAAGAATGAAGAAGAAAAGATAGAGGAGAAGATGAAAAATAAAAATAAAAATAAACAAATCAATTAATAGTGACCCTGGGATCAAGCTTTTTTTTTTTTGTCAAAAAATCATTTGATTGCAATAAAACCAGTACTAAGACATGGCCACAAGGAGTTCATACAAAAGAAAGCTTGAAAGGAATTAAACTAACGACATCAGTAGATGCCACAATTACTAAGCCCAACAGGGAAAAGAAGAAATAATGAATGTCTTCTTAGCCATCAGTAGAAGGAGGATCAATACTCCACGATCCAATCAACTTACAGGACAGCCACCTCTGCTTCTGATCGCAATAAAGAACTGAGCCAATAGATATGCAAGTAGAAGCTCAGATGAGAGACTTAGCCTTAAAGATGATGACATGAAAAGAGGATAAAAACCAAAGCGTTAATCTGAACTTGAGGGATCAATGAAAATTCATGAATTAAAACCATGAGTATTGTAAGCTCTGCTTTTATCCACAATAGTGGCTTGAGAAGAACCCAACATGATTCAAAGTCCAACTCCAAATGATGAATCCCTATCAATTCAGATCAATGACAGCCCAACATGCATCTAGGTATTGTTGTGTCTTCAATACACCCTAACTGAAAACCATCTTGTAACAGGGAGCAAGGCGTAACTCCTCTAACAAAAACCAGGACAAACTGAACCAACTACCATAGCAAAGCCCAAACACAAATGAATGGCAACAAAGAACTAAAATCGTCGCACATGACAAGCCATACAAGATTCCATTGCAAAAGAATCAGGCTACCCAACAGCTAATTGTAAAGACCATTGGGAAGATCAGCAACAAAGGTCTACCAACACCACCAAAACCATCACACAAGGAAATCCGCCACTGTCACCACCATATACACTCCAAACACACCTTCCTTGCTCTAACTCCATGTAGAACATCATAAAGCTACACGAAGACCATCAACGACCGCTGCAAAGGAGGCCATACAGAGAGAGAATAGACGACTTTAGAGAAAAAAGAAGGATACACCACTGAAAGAAGAGATCGAGGAGGAATAGCCTTCCCCGGTGGTGGCGGAAGCCAAACCACCGAGGAAGCTGTGGTGGATCTAAGCAAAGGTTTCGGCGGCTACGAAACTTTTCGTGAGAGAAAATTAGGTCTCAAACTGTTTTTCTGGGATCAAGCTTAGTCAATGGAATGGTAAGTATGGTCCTTCATGCTTTTCCATATTAGCCAATAAATTTTTTGGATGACTTATTGTTTAGATTTTACAATAATTAATGTTTAAATTTTTAAGTTTATACTTTATGTCAATAACTAGAAGTTCAAATTTTGGAATGACTAATGGTTAAATATTAAAGTGATATTTAATTTCAAGAATTAGAAGTTTTAATTGCAAAATGCCAATTATCATATTAATGGGGTTCATATATAAATTAAGGTTTGGAAATGAACAATAGGGTTAAGGCTTATATTAAAAATATTGTGATTATTTCAAAAATATTATATTTATACTATTATTTGAGAAGTGAATTTGTTAATTTGTCAAGTTCTGCGTGATTTTAGAAAAATTTATTTGTTAATTTATTTTTGAAGTGAATTTGTTAATTTGTCAAGTTCTGCGTGATTATAGAAAAATTTATTTATTTGTCATGTTCTTAGGATATGATATTGTCTTTGGAATCATCAATTTAAATTTATCTTATTAATTGAACTTAATTAAATATGTAGAAAACATAATTATGATATACATCTAACTATTTTGCTCGAGTAAATGTTTAAAATCATATTTGCTATAAATATATAACATAATATACATCAATCAATCTGTAAAAGGTTTTAATTAGTGAAACTCTATCACATATAATAAATATACTATATAGTGTTCGAAATTTAATCACTGTGTGTCACTGTTTCTCAAAGAGAAAATATATATACATGATGGACTGGACTTCACTTTATTGATCAAAACTTTAACGAAGCTTTACTTTAACAATAATATTATCATTATCAGAAGTTTTCGGTAATCTGCAGGATTATGGAACAAAATAATAAGTATATGTTCATGATTTCGGTAATCAATTATTTGGCTGAGATCGTTTTAAAATGAAAGATAACTGGAATTAGTAATATAGTAATACAAATCATTAGCCAATATAAATAACGGTTTAATAAAAAAAATAGGATTAGATGTAGGGGAATTGCATCCTACAACCATCAACCAAATTATAATTAGATCGAGATCCGTGCTGTGCGCGGATAATATTTGAACAATTTTCGTAATAAGTTTTGAGATTAGATTAAATTATTTTTTTATAATAGAACTTCTTTTATAATTGACTTTTGTTTTGTTTTTGAGTTGTATATAACGTTTGAAGTTTAATTTTTTTTATCAAACACAATTGCGAAGAAATAGATGTTTGGGATCCATATATTTGCAAAATAATTATACTTGGTTCATTTAAAAAGTTAAAGACACGTTAAATTAGTCAAAAAATGTCTATGGAATTGGCCCATTAGTTAAAAACAATATAGTTTGCTCAATAACAAAATTAAGCCCACATTTGTTTTCCGGGAGGTCAACTACTTTAACGTGTCTAAAATAAATTAACCACTATAATTTATTTTCGTCTTCTCTTTCGGTCGTTCTGTGGAATCAAAACAAAATTGGCATCAATATTTATCCATCCTTTTAATTTTATCAAGGTTTCGATGATCCGTCGAATACAACATCAAATTTGAGCTCTCCATCAAGGGATGCAAACGCCATTCTGCAAAGTTTTTTCTTCCTTTCTTCTTCTTTTTTGTGAATGAAAAATCGACATCAAGGGATCAATTCACCGAATCAAAACCGTTCAATCTATCACCAAAGTCAATCGATCTTCTATTTTGAGGTTAGACTCTTTAGATTTTTGATTGTAAACCTTAATATTCTCCGATCAGTCAAATCTAAATCTGTTTCTATATCTTTCTCGTATTGATAGATCTCTCACCTCTACTTATAGATTCCTTCTGTTTGATGTTTACAAAAAAAGTTTAGACAGTAGATGGATATAAAGTTTGGGTTTTGTAGCCTGAGACAAAATTGCAGTTGTTTGGTAGTATAAGATGTAACTAAAATTCTATTGAGGTTGTAGTCATCTCAGAGTTCTAATATATTTGTTATTATGTGCCTATGTCATATATTTGAGTGATTGTCAACAGATATCACCGAGGGGAGAAGGGATTGCAATGGAAAAGATAAGTTTACTCGCTTTTATATATATTTTTAAAAAATTAGGTCGTTCTATTAACTTGTATAATCAGCATTGAGAACCCTTTGTTTATGTTATTGAATAATGGAGTTTTTATTTTTTCTGGACAGGTAGCAATAAGTTTAATCTTATAAAGACATAATCAGGGTAGAAAACAAACCTGAGAAAACATAATCAAAAAGTAAAGTGCTTTCACCAAATATGTATACCCTTCCACGTTACATCAATATATTTCTTACAAACACTCATGATTTTCCTCTTGTTCTGTTTTTGTTTTAAATTATGTATTCTTCTCAACTTACGCTAACAGATCAAACTCATATTTCGTAAAATATTGGTTAGGTTATTGCAGAAGATTGGATAAAGGAGATACTGCAAATTATTTATTGGAATAGTACACAAAACCAAGTTCAAAAATTAAGGTTAGTACTATCTTCAATGTACATGAATTGAGGAACCGTGAAATAAACAGTAGAATCATTATAGGGTTATTGGTTTAGGTAGGTCCAAATACTTAGATTTAATTATGGAATTGACTGCTTTGATATTAAAAGATAGTGATTGTTGCATATCTGGTGTTGGTTTGATGATTTAGTATTGGATGATTTTTTGAAATCTCTTTGATTAAGGATTAGTTTGAGTTGATGATAAACAATATTTTCTTTGGGATCAAAACATGTCTATCAGAAACATGTTATTTGATTTAAGACATCTATTAGGTTCATAGAATAAAGTAGAGCTGCTTGTGTCCGGTAAAACAAAAAAACAAACTGAATTTATTTAGGCTTCAAGTAGGAAATTACTATGAAAAATAAAATCAAATGTAGTCGAGCCAAAACAAAACAGTAGCACGCTGCAACCTAATGAAACAAAACCAAACTCAAACAAAACAGTAGCACTCTGCAAACTAATGAAACAGAACAAACTCGCTTTAGCACACTTCCATCACTCCTCTCTGTTTTCAAGGTTACTGAAAACTTCTTTGAAAACAACATTAGTAGTTTTCCTTTGTGGCTTCCCCTCTTTATCCACAATCAAAACTTTCAAACCTTTCTTCGAGGTAACCCTTGAAATGACAACATAAAGCTGTCGGTGAGAAAATACTAGCCTAGGAAGAAATAATCCCACCTCAGACAATGATTGTCCTTGACTTTTGTTGATGGTTATTGCAAAAGCCACTGCTAAAGTCAATTGTCTTCTACGCTTCTTAAAATGAAGTCTTTTATCTGTTGGAGTGATCAACAATCTTGGAATATAAGCGATTTCACCAACCTTATTACCAGTTAAGATCCTAGCTTCCACCATAAAATCCATAAGTTGAGTTATTTGCATTATTGTTCCATTCATTAAACCTTCGTTAGGATTAATATTCCTAAGCATCATAACACGACAGCCAGTCTTCAATCTTAGACTATGGTTTGGTAGACCAGAAACTTTAATGATGTTTAGGAAGTCCGAACTGAGGGCCTCTTGTTGTCTGAAGCAGTATCAGATGGATCTATACTGTCAGAAGAAGTATAAATCATTTCTTCTCCTGGTGAAAAATAGCGAAATTAGGATGGAATTAGTGTCCATAAAAAAATAATGAACATACATGTAATTAAATAAAACATTTGCCTTACCATCAAGTGTAGATAGCATATGATCGTTAATCATATTCACATCTTCATTAGTTGGACATAAGATTGCTCTCAATTGGAAAAACTTAGGATCTTTAATTCCTCATAGTGAATCAGTTTCTCCATAAATGGCATGACAAATAGTTTATGTAGGATCCTTTGGGTCCATAATTAGAAACTCTTCTAGAATATCAATTAAGGCCTCCCCATCATTAGCCTCTGCTATTTTGTCATCTCCAACAGCCAGAATCCAGTCAGAAAACTCTTTCAAATCTTTTGCCTCTTCATCAGTGATGTTGTTTGCAGAGAATCGCATATTCTTAGTAAGTTTCAGAACCTTGCAATGTTCCCAGAGATATGATGAATTCATGGCAGCCAACACAATCTCAGCCCTACTACCTCCAGTAATCACAGAAAGAACTTGTCGAAAATCACCATCAAACACAATAACCTTCCCACCAAAAGGCTTATTATGGTGATTCCCCATCAGATCCCTTAAACTTCTGTCCAAAGATTCAAAACAATACTTGCTCATCATTGGTACTTCATCCCAAATGATTAGAGACGCCTTGATATACCATGATTTTCACCTGTTTTTATACATGGTATATAAAGGTTTTAAGATGTATTAATCATGTTTTAGAGTCTTTTCAAAGCAAATACAGGTTTATTCACCTGATGGAAGGAAATAAAACTTTTGGGACATTTTGGAATTCTTTTACGCAAGGAAAATCGATCGACGCTTGAAGAGCAATATCGGTCGATCATAATCACTTACCATCGATCGACATACATATATGTGCATCGATCGATACCCAATCACACGGATGAAATCGCAAATTAAAAGATTTCATTTCCCAGAAGATCTATTATTTACAACTTAAGTCCCTAGCCGCCTGTTAGGCTATATGCACTAGGGTTTTGTATCATTTCTAGGCAGACACTTGCAAAAGACCTAGTTTTGGAGAAGGAGCATTTTGGCTACCATTAAGAGAGCTTTGGATTGGAGAGATAGATCTGAGACTGCAAAACAGAGAAGATCTTGAACTCCTTTATTTCTATTACTCTATCTATTTGTGTTCTATGTTTCATTTGAGTTTATTTCACACCATCATGACTTTGTCTCTCATGAATATGTTTGAGTAAATCAATTGTTAGATTTAGGTTTCTCACCATGGTTGAAATTATGTACTGCTAATATGACTATTAAAAAGGTGTTTTGATTGTTCTTTCATTGCTTATGAACTTAATGCTAAAATTAAGATTGATCACCTCCATTTTAGATCTTAGGATCAATTGAGTCCAACTAACCGTTTCCCCTCAATACCTGAACCCATTTGCATGATCTAACTAACTCAGGCGCAACGACAATTGGTCTGAGAAGGTTAGAGAACAAGTTAAACCCGTTCGCAAAGCTCGCTAGAATAACCGTCGATCGACGCAACTATCGTTCTGTCGGTTGATCGTTACAAAGGTGTATCGGTCGATGTACATAATGTCACATCGATCGACACTCTCTCGAGATCAAAATACGACAGTTGAGATCCGAGATCTAGTGAAGATAACTTATCCGGTTAAATCAGTGTTTAGTTCAAGAACCATTAAACCCTTTTACTCTAAACTAAGTGCATACATTTTATACCTGAGAATTGCATGAATCTAGCTGCTTTCCCAATCTTGAAACCACTTCAATTCAATCTATTGAATCACTATTGTTTTCGATTTATCATTTACTGCTTTTAAAACTATTAAAATCTTTTAGTCTGTCTTCATTTCTAATTATTTAAGTCTGTTGAGTAATCCTAGAGTCTCTGTGGATTCGATCCCTAAGTACTACATCTGAACCTCTTTTGATGAGAGTAACACTCTTTAGGATAATTTGAGTGATATCAAATTTGGCGCCGTTGCCGGGGACTCTTTCTTATTACCATTAGATTTAATTTAGAATTTAGTATAGACTTGTTACGAAAATCTTGCTAAAGTTTTCTTTTTTAATCTTTTACTCAGACACAAAGAATGGAGAACATAGAGCGCGACCAACCATCGATCGACGGAGACACGTTTCCATCAAGCGACGATGAGTCAGAAGAATCGACCGATACAGAGCTGCCAACATCGATCAATACCGCCCAGCCGGAAGCAGGTAAGTTTTCTCTTACCAAGCCCGCTAATGAGAAAGTAGTTCAAACTGAACTAAATGGTCAAACGAGCAATGAAACTGGCCAAACTGAACAGGGGACTGAAATCCCTGTTAAGGAAAATTCCACCTTAACTAAAGGTGAAGCTATAAAATTGTCCATACAAGACTACCTTGATCCTGGTAGGACCTATTCCAATAGGTCCGCTATTAAAATACCAGGAGACGATACCAAGAAATCTAAGTTTAACGCAGATTACTACCGTATGGTTCGTCAAAACCCATTCCGTGGATCCCTCCCAGAACCCCCACAAGATCACATTGAAACTTTGGAAGAATTAATACCAGATGAATATGATCGTTGCAAACTATTTTCATTCTCCCTAGAAGGAGAAGCCCTCATTTGGTTAAACTGTTTAGCAACAGGATCACTCACTTGTTGGAAAGAGATTAGAAGAGCTTTCCTTAGAGAATTTTTCACTGGTGAACGCTAGTGGGAAGTAAGAAAGCAAATTTCTACATTTCGCCAAGGTCCACGAGAATCATTTAAAAACGCTTGGGGAAGATTCAGAGGCTATGAACTTGAATGTCCCCATCATGGTTATTCAGAACCACAGCTTCTTAACATCTTTTATGGAGGTGTTAATTTGAGCTATAAAACCACACTCGATACAGCGAGTGATGTAAATTTCATCACTAGGAATCCCGAAGGAGCTAGACGCCTTATCAAGAATATGACAACGGGAAGATCCTATGAAAAGATGGATGAAGAGATAGAAAAAACTACAAGTCCAAAAGACAATTCTGATATAATAGAAATTAAGAATTCCCTTAAATCCCTTCATTCCTTTCTTCAAAACAAACACCGATGTGATATAGCCCAGATCGACGACAACGCTTTTTCTGACACCGATGATTATTCGGACGAAGAAACGAACTGCTCTGATCCCTACTATGTGCTTCATATCGAGAGCTTTACCCAAGCTTATGACACTGCTTTAAAATCACGTACCGGAAGAGAGAGGTTCAATATCAGACAAGCTCTTACTGGCAACCGTAAGACAAAATCGGAGTTTTACCGAAAGATAAATATGGTTTACGGAGAATTGATGGAGAAACCAGATTCTTTAGGAGAACTAATCCGAAAATTAGAAGGTCAAGTAGCTTAGATTGCAACGGCCATAAAGAGAGACGCTGGATGTCTTCCCGGAAGAACTGATCTAAACCCAAGACGTCAAGTCAGTGCCGTAATGCTGTGTAGCGGGAAAAACCTCGCAGCAGATACGAGGAATAACTCAGATGTTGGAAAGCCTGACGACGCCGACAAGACCGGGAAAAGCAACTCTCATCCTATTCTTCTTAACGATCTTGACCCAAATCCATCTCAAAAGAACCGGAAAACCACCGCCGAAAAGGCTAAGGAAAAGGCAATAGACTTAGAACTAGAAGAAGATACGGAGATTGAGGTTGAAATCGATCGACAGTACAGAACTGACGTCGATCGCCCCAAAACACCTACCATCGATCGACAACCTGAAAAACCCGTCGATCGATGGTCTACTCAACCCGAGCCCATAATTGAAAGAGTCTATAGAACTTTACCCCCTTTTCCTCCTAAAATGCAAACTAAGAAATCATTAGAAAATGCAATCTGCAAGAAAGCCTTAGATAGGATTACTGTCGAGATGTCCCTTAGTGATGCTACAAAAATAGCACCTTCGATTAAGAAGTATATAAAGGATATGACATCTCCAAACTATCCAATTGCAGAACATAGTGTGACGATGATTTCAGAAGAAGTAAGTGCTATGATTAAAGGAGAAACTCCAACGAAGAGATCAGATCCTGGTAGTTTCGTCCTAGATTGTAAAATAGAAAAACAAGCGCTTCCCTAGATCATTATGTGACCTCGGCTCTAGCGTGAACCTTATGCCTTACTCTGTTGCAGTGACGTTAGGATATAAAGAGTTTATGCCAACTCCGATCACCCTGGTTTTAGCTGATAGATCTATTAGGGTACCCAAAGGAATTCTCGAAGATGTTCCCATAAAGATTAACGATTGCATCGTGCCTACGGATTTTCTTGTGTTGAAATACAGACAAGAACCCAAAGACCCCCTCATTCTGGGTCGGCCATTCCTAGCTACAGCTGGAGCAATCATTGACGTCAAAGAAAGACGAATTAATTTGAACATAGGGGATATCTCGATGACTTTTGATATGGAAAACTGAGTAAGCGACCCCTAATAGATGACCAGGCCTTCTACGTGGAAAAAGTTTCTGAGGATGAAAGAGACTCTTTCATAAACATGTGTTCAGACAACCCCTTAGAAGATACCCTTAACCACGTGGAAAATGAAGTTTTCAGCATATCAGATAGGAGAGACGATTACATGCGACTAATGGACGCTAGCATCGAAGTTGCGAACGTAGAAGAAAATGACGATTCCGAAGTTGTCATCGATCGATACCTTCAAGATACCGTCGATCGAAAACCTCCCTCGCAATCAAATTGGTCTAAAGATAAAGCACCAAAGGTAGAATTAAAACCTCTACCCAGCGGTCTTAAGTACGCTTACCTTTATGACCAGTCCTACCCTGTTATTATTAACGCCAATCTCACTAGCGGAGAACTTGCTTTATTGCTGAATAAATTACGCAAGTACAGGAAAGCGATCGGGTATTCTCTTGATCACATTCCTGGAATCTCTCTCGATCTTTGCATGCATCAGATTAACTTGGAAGATGACGCTAAACCGTCAATAGAACAGCAAAGGAGATTGAATCCGAATCTAAAAGAAGTAGTTAAAAAGGAAATTATAAAACTCCTTGATGCTGGAGTTATTTACCCTATTTCGGATAGCAAATGGGTAAGCCCCGTACATGTTGTACCCAAAAAGGGAGGTATCACTGTAGTAAAGAATGAAAAGGACGAACTCATTCCGACTCGTACCGTTACTGGTCATCGGCTGTTCATTGATTATAGAAAATTGAATGCCGCTACTAGGAAAGACCATTTTCCCCTTCCCTTTATTGATCAGATGCTGGAGAGATTAGCTAATCACCAGTATTACTGTTTTCTTGATGGATATTCCGGATTTTTCCAAATTCCTATACACCCGGATGATCAAGAAAAGACAACGTTTACATGCCCCTATAGAACTTTCGCATATCGCAGAATGCCATTTGGTCTATGTAACGCCCCCGCTACTTTCCAACGTTGTATGATGTCAATCTTTACGGATATGATCGAGGACTTCATGGAGGTATTCATGGATGATTTTTCAGTCTATGAATCAGATTTTAAGAGTTGCCTCGGCAATATATGCAAAGTATTGGAAAGATGCGAAGAAAAGAACCTTGTCCTAAACTGGGAAAAATGCCATTTCATGGTAAATGATGGAATAGTGTTAGGACATAGGGTTTCCGCTGCTGGAATAGATGTCGATAGAGCTAAGATTGTGACCAGTTTACCTCCACCCAAAACTTTTAAGGACGTACAAAGTTTTCTCGGACACGCCGGATTTTACAGGAGATTTATACTGGACTTCAGCAAAATGGCTAGACCTTTAAATAACCTACTATGCAAGGATATTAAATTCGATTTTACCCCCGAATGCATGAAAGCTTTTGAAGATTTAAAGAAATCCCTTATTACTGCCCCCGTCGTACAAGCCCCCGACTGGAATCTTCCTTTTGAAATCATGTGCGATGCGAGTGATTTTGCAATTGGAGCAGTATTAGGCCAAAGGAAAGATAAAAAGCTACATGCCATTTACTACGCCAGCCGCACGCTTGATGAAGCACAACGGAATTACGCAACAACAGAAAAGGAACTATTAGCTGTAGTTTACGCTTTTGAAAAATTCCGTCAATACTTGATTGGCTCACGAGTGATAGTTCACACTGATCACGCTGCCATCAAATATTTAATGCAAAAGAAAGATGCTAAACCTCGACTCATACGCTGGATTCTACTACTCCAAGAGTTTGACATTGAGATCAACGATAAGAGAGGAGTAGATAATGGAGTCGCTGACCATCTTTTCCGGATAAGGATAGAGGATGATGTCCCTATAGACGATTTCTTTCCCACAGAGAATGTTTCACACATAGATACATCCTTTGTCGGTCAAATATCTCTCACATCTGAAGATCTATCGATCGATGAGAGAGATGGCATATCGGTCGATTCACTTTGTGATATATCGATCGATGACGAGACTGGTGTAATTTCTCATCTCCCCGATAACCAAAATCACGAACCCCCGTTTATTAAAATCAACTTCGGTTTACAAGTTAATGTTTCCGGTGATGAGATTAATCTCACACCTGAGGAATTATCACAACGGGAGGTAAACGCGATCGGTAGAAACTCGGATAACTGACCCTGGTATGCCGACATAGTTAACTATTTGGCAGCTGAGGTCGAGCCAGACGAACTCAAGGGATATATGAGGAAGAAATTTTTCAGAGAAGTAACGCTATCATTGGGACGAACCTTACCTCTATAAGCATTGTTCTGATAGCAAATACAGACGATGCGTATCCGAAGCTGAAATTCGAGACATTATTTACCAATGTCACGGAGCTGATTATGCAGGACATTTCGCTACCTTTAAAACGGTTTCGAAAATTCTCCAAGCAGGATTTTGGTGGCCAACCATTTTTCGCGATGTCCATGCATTTATAATCCAATATGACAGATGCCAAAGACGTGGAAAAATCAGCAAAAGACATGAAATGAAACAGAAGTTCATTCTTGAAGTTGAAGTCTTTGATTGATGGGGTATCGATTTTATGGGACCTTTCCCGTCTTCATATGGAAGCAAATATATACTAGTCGCTGTAGACCACGTATCCAAATGGGTCGAAACAGTAGCTTCACCTACCAATGATGCATCTGTTGTTAGTAAACTCTTCAAGAGTATAATCTTTCCAAGATTTGGAGTTCCAAGAGTAGTCATTAGTGACGGTGGAACTCATTTCATTAACAAAATCTTTGATAGATTTCTTAAAAAGAATGGTGTTCATCATAGAGTAGCTACACCTTACCACCCACAAACTAGTGGACAAGTAGAAGTCTCTCACCGGCAAATTAAGGAAATCTTAGAGAAAACCGTAGGAACCTCTAGAAAAGATTGGTCTAGGAAACTAGATAATGCACTTTGGGCCTACAGGACCGCCTACAAAATGCCGTTAGGAACGACACCATTCCACCTCCTTTATGGCAAATCATGTCATCTACCACTCGAACTGGAACAAAAAGCAGCTTGGACTACCAAACTTTTGAACTTTGATATCAAACCAGCTGGAGAAAGGAGACTCATCCAGCTTAACGAGCTTGATGAAATCAGACATTTAACTTTCGAAAATTCAAAAATCTATAAAGAAAGGACTAAAGCTTATCATGATAAAAAGATCATATCCCGGCACTTCGAGCCGGATGATCAAGTCCTCCTTTATAACTGTCGATTAACTTTATTTCCTGGAAAGCTAAAATCTCGTTGGTCTGGACCCTTCACCGTAACGGACGTTCAACCCTCCAGTGCTATCAACTTACAAAATGATAAAGGCCAGGAATTTACAGTGAATGGCCAACGAGTTAAGCATTATTGGGCAAAACCACCAGCGAAGATGCCCATGGTGTTGTATGAACCTGATAATTAGTTTAATCAGGAAGTCGAGCTAAAGACTTAAAAATTAAGCGCTGAATGGGAGGCAACCCATTTTTTTGTTTATAAAAAATAAATATAATAATTTAAATCATTAGTTAAAATTAATAAATTATATTTACTAGTAAGTAATAGTAATTTCCGTATTTCTTAATATTAGCATTATTTAGAAAAATTAGAAATTAGAATCTGTCTTTAAAGAAGACGTCGATCGACGAGGCATTACTGCCATCGATCGATGCGGGCATATCGACGGTTTTAACACTAATTTCACTCGATATCAGCCCACTTCCTCTTCCACACTCACAAACGAAACCGAAAACAAAAACACCCATTTTCTCTCTCGATTCTTGACGGATTTTGTCCGTTCTTCGCCTAATTCCACTCGATTTTTCACTTTGTAATTGTTAAATCCACTCCCGAAATCAACATTCACGGTATGCACTCGAAATTTTCAATTTTTCAAAAAATTAGGGTTTTCGTTTTGAGTTGGATTAGAACGCTTGATTTAGTGTGATTGAGAGATGTTTTTGTAGTTCATATTGCTTATCTAAAGTTCGGTTTGTGATTTCCATGCCTTTTGATTCGTATAAACGCGATTCGGAGTTGAGTGATTTTGCAGGTTTTGCGATTCGACATCGGTCGATATGAACTTGTTCGCATCGACCGATGCTCTCTTGTCCGATTATTCCGACACGACGATATCGATCGATGTTCAGTACAACCCATCGATCGATATTACATTTTATCGACAATGCTAACCTTCTTTTCTTCTTGGTTTCAGATGAGCAGCTCAGAGACAGACGCACGAAACAGATAACTTAGGTCGAAAAGGAGGTTCGACGAGACTAGCAGCTCCTCCAACCCACAGCGTCACACATGTCCTTGCGCCGAAAACACACCATTCGATGTCCCGGGCTATAATGATCCTCAGGCAGCGATCAACAGCAACGAGTGCCGTCAGCGTCCTCTGCCCGATAATTGGGACGATTACGACAGCCTCTTCTACAATGCCTGGCTAGGAGTCTCTATCGAGCCCACCAAATTCCTCGACCGACCCATCCTGAAGAAGCTCGGGATCGAGGGAGATGTTAAGGACATTATCACACAGCTAGGACTATGTACCATGCCCTCTCGCGCTTACGACCTCTACCCCGATGTCGTCCGCCAGTTCATGGCCACCGTCAAGGTCACCTACAGGACTTCAGCTGCGAGGGTAGCAGGAGATGGCACTTTGACCTTCTTCGCCAGAGGGACACGCTACAGGATCCCTATCTCCGAGCTCTGCCGCATCTACGGTTTCGATGAGAGCATCGCCTCCTACACGGTCCCACCCTTCACACACCTCGACGGATTCTGGGACATCGTCGGCACAGGAGTTTGGGACACGAACAGGGCCGTGCTATCAGACATCCGCCATCCTGCACTTCGCTACTTCCTACGGCTCCTTGCAAACACACTGGTTTGCAAGATGGAGCCCAACAAGGTCAGGATAAAGGAGCTCACACTACTTTTCTGCACAGTGAACGGCATGGTGGATTTGGTTGAGTTGGACGAGGACGGCGAGGTAAGCCCGCCGAACCTCGGAGCTGTCTTTGCCGCGCACTTGGTGGAGCTGAAGAAGAAGCCCTTCACCAACAAGGGTAAGAACAAGAAGGAGACAGTTGGGAGTCTTCTGACCCCGATTTTTCAGTATCTCGGCATCCGCCTCGACTCTCACTCTGCCGACCGCGACCACGCCTTCCTCGACGAGCAGCACTTGGTGCACTCGCTAT
This sequence comes from Brassica rapa, assembly GCF_000309985.2. Classification (NCBI taxonomy): domain Eukaryota; kingdom Viridiplantae; phylum Streptophyta; class Magnoliopsida; order Brassicales; family Brassicaceae; genus Brassica; species Brassica rapa. The sequence goes on from NC_024797.2 coordinate 34,964,997, forward strand.
GGCTCGAGGAAGGGAAACTCTGGCGCTTCAGGATCCGCGATGAGCATCGCCTTCTACCCCTACCAGATAGGATGATCACTGACTTCGGCAACAACGTGGAGCAGCTTCGATGCATGCCAGACGAGGCATTCCTCCGCAACCCGCGGAACATGTCACGCCGACCTCCCAGCATTCGCCATACCAGAGCTCAGGACCCACAGGCACCTCCTCTCCCCAACTTCCCGAACATACCGGACATCCCTATGCACGACCAGGGAGACTTTCAGAGGTTCGTGGTGGACGCTCTTCAGGCCATCTGGGCTAGAGTGTCTTGTCGGAGCAGGAGAGCCACAGGAGCGCAGGCACCAGCACCAGTAGCACGCAGAGACCCTTCCCCAGAGGACGATGAGGCGACTGATGAGGACACCGACTAGTCCTCACATCTCTATCTCTTCTCCTCTTATTATGAACTTGTTTATTTATTTTCTGAACTTGTAGGATTTATGTTTTTAAACTTATATTTTATGTTTGAGGATGCTTATTATTTCTTATGCTTGGTTGTCTAACAGAGCTAACATTAGGCAACGAACTTCGAGTTTGACTCCAAGCACATGCAAAAAATTTTGTGCTTCGCCATCGATCGATATGGAGAGTATTACATCGGTCGATTCTGGGCGAGTAACATCGATCGATATGGAGAGGATTACATCGATCGATGTGTAGTACGGATAGGTACTTCATTCTCACTCTAACATTCTCAAACATCTAACTTGATTTTAACCTACCCCTGGACACTTTGCACCGAGTCGGTGCAATTTAAGTCTGGGGGAGGTAGTTACTAACACCACTGTCTTAAGTTTTTGTCAAAAATCTTTTCAAAAATAATTTTATTGAGTCAAGAAGGGGATTATGAACTAATGATTTCTACTTGAATGTCTAACCACTTTCTAGCACCATTCTAGATTTACTGACTGCAGATAATACTATAGATGCTAAAGTGGATCAACCAGTCAACTATACACACTTGCTAGCTTGTTAGAAAGAACCGAAGCTAACCTCCAACACTAACCTGACTTCACTACTTGTCTTGGGGCTTGGTATACATGGGATAGGATTTTTCAGACAAGTCTGGAAGGTAACGCCTGGTTTAGATTATTTATCACATTTTCTCTCTCTAAATTTCGACCCTAGATTAGTTAGTGAGTACACCAAAAAATAATAATAATAATAATATAAGATCCATTGTTTAATTAGGATGAGTCTGAACAGGACTTGGTGGCTAAAACCATTAAGGCTTGATTCATAAAAGACTCCAATAAAAGAGTTCGAAACGGGACTTGGACGCAATCTTCAAGGCTCGCTTTCGCAAGGAACTCTTGGATATAGGTCAAAAAGAAATGAACAGAACTTGGTGGCAACCACCATTAAGTTTTGATTCATGGAAGCCTGTCCAATCTTGGTCACTGATCCTGCAATGGAAGCAGATTTTGACTCAATAGAGAAATTTAGAGAGAGAGAAACTAGGAACTAACTTTTACCTCCAGCTCCAGATACTTGTCTGAAATCCTTGCATCCTGTGATCGATACTCCCAAGGTAAAGCCTACACTTTTTACATTAAGAAATGAGGTTGGTTGAGGAGATTGATAATAAGATTAGTTAAGATTGTTGGCTAGATGATTTTGGTTGCTAAGTTAGGATACTGCATAATGCATAATGTATATCTGTAAGAAGGAACCTTAGATGTGGAATGCAATATTATAGAGGTGATAATTTCAATGTTTCAAATTTGTGAGTCCCTGATGTTTTCAACCCTCTTCCAGAGAGATTGTCCGTTGGTTTAACTTGAGGACAAGTCAAAAGATAAGTCTGGAGGAGTTGATATGCCATGATTTCCACCCGTTTTTATACATGGTATATAAAGGTTTTAAGATGTATTAATCATGTTTTAGAGTCTTTTCAAAGCTAATACAGGTTTATTCACCTGATGGAAGGAAATGATACTTTTGGGACATTTTGGAATGCTTTTACGCAAAGAAAATCGATCGACGCTTGAAGAGAAATATCGGTCGATCATAATCACTTACCATCGATCGACATAAATATATGTGCATCGATCGATACCCAGTCACACGGATGAAATCGCAAATTAAAAGATTTCATTTCCCAGAAGATCTATTATTTACAACTTAAGTCCCTAGCCACCTGTTAGGCTATATGTACTAGGGTTTTGTATCATTTCTAGGCAGACACTTGCAAAAGACCTAGTGTTGGAGTAGGAGCATTTTGGCTACCATTAGGAGCGCTTAGGATTGGAGAGATAGATCTGAGACTGCAAAACAGAGAAGATCTTGAACTCCTTTATTTCTATTACTCTATCTATTTGTGTTTGATACCACTCAAATTACCCTAAGGAGTGTTACTGTCATCAAAAGAGGTTCAGATGTAGTACTTAGGGATCGAATCCACAAGGAGGTAGAGAACAATTAAATCTAGTGTTTATTAATTCTAAAGGTTGTAATGTTTTAAATAAAATAGCAATAGTAACTAGCGAGTAAATGATAAATGTAACTTAGGTTGGAAATGATATTAGATGCAGGGCCACTATTAAGGTGTTGGAGATTATAATTCCTATAGATGTCTTACTGTTGCATGCATGATATATTAAAGCTCATTCGCTTAACTCAGTGATAAGCTGTCGCATGTACCACTGGTTAACAGACTAGATCTTGTGTCTAACCGGTTAGATGCAGACACAAGAGAGTGTCGATCGATAGTCTATTAAGACGTCGACCAATACACTTTTGCCAACATCAATCGATTGTCAGTTGAGGACATCGATCGATGGGTTCTAGCCAGGCCTATGCGCGAGTATGAAAATGCTCTACTTAGATTCTAAATTGGCGGTTAGCCCCCTCTAGCAATCCTAGTATGATAGATAGATGTCAGGATGGGATAACAAGGGTGCTTGAATATGCAATCCTATGATCATGTTCTAGTTAGCTAGGCTAAAACAAGCAATGAGTACAAATCTATCATGAATATCACAACAAGCCAGATCTATAGTTTGGGGCTAATCCCACAAACCTATCTGAACCCTGGATCTAACAGTTGAACTACTCAGACATAGCGAAGCAATTCATATCAATGGGTAAATAGAAACTCATAGAATAGATGATAAAGAAATGAAACAAGGAGTCCAATCACAAGTGATCTTCTCTCCCAAATGAAACTTGTAACAAAACTAGGTCTAGAAAAGAAAAAGCTCTCTCTGCGCTCAAACACTTAGGCAGTATATATTCTACTAGGTTAAAAACTCGTCAGGGCATTTTGGTAATTTGGCTTGGCCTTGGTTTTTAAGTCTGCTGAATCCAAAATGTTGCGTCTGGTGTCTCGACATCGATCAACGGTACATGTGTACATCGATCGATATTGATCTTCATCTGTCAAGGCATTTCCTGATATCGATCGTCAGCACTGATGCGAATCGATCGATTATTCTTCCTCTCGTCGACCTCTAAGTGGTCAGCTCGGGTGAAATGTCCTTTATGCTCCAAAATGCTCCAAAGTCATAGCTTTACTCCGAAATGCACCTGAACCTGAAAACATACCTAGAAGAGTAGAAAACATAGATATATATATAGTAAAATAGTAATATACCCATGGATAAAAATAGGTCAAATCCAGGGTATATCAACTCCCCCAGACTTACCCTTTTGCTTGTCCTCAAGCAAAACAAACAGGCAGTCTCTCTGAAAGAGGTTTGAAAATATTTGGGAACTTAAGATTTAAAAAACATAGAAATCTTTCCTCAACAATTTTGCAACCACATTTAAACAGTCCTAATCACAAAAGCACACTATGCAATATCCTAGCTTACCAACCATTTCTAACATAACACAACTCATCAATTCACGTCTGACATCCCCTCTACTGATTTCATTTCTTAGCATAAATATAAAGTGAATGCTTTACCTTGGGAGTATCGATCACAGGATGCAAGGATTTCAGACAGGTTTCTGGAGCTGCAGGTAAAAGTTAGTTCCTAGTTTCTCTCTCTCTAAATTTCTCTCTTGAGTCAAAGTCTGCTTCGATTGCAGGATCAGTGACCAAGATTGGACAGGCTTCCATGAATCAAAACTTAATGGTAGTTGCCACCAAGTTCTGTTCACTTCTTTTTGACCTATAACCAAGAGTTCTTTGCGAAAGCGAGCCTTGAAGATTGCCGCCTCCAAGTCCCGTTTCGAACTCTTTTATTTGAGTCTTTATGAATCAAGCCTTAATGATTTTAGCCACCAAGTCCTGTTCAGACTCATCCTAATTAAACAATAGATCTTTCTTATATTTTTTTATTATTTATTATTATATATATATATATATTTTTTTAATAATAGAACTAATCTAGGGTCGAAATCTAGAGAGAGAAAATGTGATAAATAATCTAAAACCAGGCGTTACCTTCCAGACCTATCTGAAGAATCCGATCCCTTGTATACCAAGCCCCAAGATAAGCGGTTATGTCAGGTTTAGTGTTGGAAATCAGCTTTGGTTACTTCATACGGTTCAAGGCAAGTGTGTAGTTGATAGGTTGATCTGCTTTAGCATCTTTAGTGCTATCTGCAATCAGTAAATCTAAAATGGTGCTAAAGATTGGTTAGATATTCATGTTTAAACCAGTATAAGATTATAGTCCCTATTTTCGATAGCTAAGCATAATTTATTTGAAATTCCTTTTTACGTAAGAATAAAATAAATTATATCAGTAAATCTCCCCCAGACTGAAATTACACTGTCCCAGTGTAACTCAGCCGGAGTTATGATGAAAAGTGTATAATGTACGAAATGTAACAAGTAGGTAGGATACATCTGACCGTGTTAGATATCGATCGATGGGTAAGTGTTACATTGATCGTCGTGTGGTTGCCTATGTCGAACGATGTCGACGTCTCGTCGTCGGTCGATATAAAGGTCTTCCTACTTGGGTCTCCTAAATCTGAAAGAAATAAGACGAAAGAAATTAAATGCTAGCTAATAAAACCAAAGTAAAATACCTAATAGTGGGTTGCCTCCCACTCAGCGCTTGGTTATAGTCATTTAGTTTGAATGTGGTAGTGATTGGCTATTGGGTGGAGAAGCAGTTGCTTCTTGGAAAGCAAGCATCCACGTCATCTCTGCGCATTCTGGACCAAGATGCAATGAAACTTCTTGTGGCCTCATCATTTCTCGTCCATTTGTCATCCATCTTCCCAAGTACATTGTAGATGTTCTGTAGCCTTTCTTGAATGTTGTCAATGCTGACCTGGTGCCAGCCTATGTTGTCATAGGCGTAAGCTGAAAGATCTGTCAGTTCCTTTTGCATTGACTCCACTGTCTTGTGTATCAGCTGCTCGCCGATTGTTGTAGACTCGGCGATCGATGCGATTATGTGATTCTCAGTGAGTTGTCGTTGATCAATTTTGCCTTTGTCCTGTCGAACGATGCTGATATCTGATGTTGAGCTGCGAGTTGCCTCTGAATGGCTTACACTTCTTTCTGTAGCCATTCTGCGTGGTTGTCTAGTCCACTGATTTTGTTGTCGAATGGGAAGTAGATGTCATCGCAGCGTTTGTCAAGTCGTTCCTCCATGTTGTCTAGAGCAGTGTAGATCTTGGATGTGATCTTGTCAACTTCTGCTGCTGTGTAAGGAAGTAACTCCACAGGTTTCCTGCCATCGATCCAGGGTCCTCTTAACTCCACAAGTAATTGACTAGACAATTTGTTTAAATCTATCCTGACTGGTGATATAAAACGGTCATGCATATCCTCGTAAGTCCTCAGCCTCTCATTCATTGCTGTGACTTTGGCGTCGAGCGATGTGAAGGTGCACATGTCGATCGATGTGGCTGGATGTTGGTCCTTCTTGCAAATGGTGTCCAGGTCTTGCTGTAGTAGCTCGATTTTGGTGCTTAGCCAGTCCACGTTGTTGTTGAGAGGGCAGTAAACGTCGTTTATTCTTGTGTCGATGTATGAGACTTCCCATTCATCCCTGTGTTGTGTTGAACATCGCGGTTCTGCAAGGGTTTGAGCTGTGGTAAGACTGACGTCGATCGATTTTGCACATGGTGCGTCGATCGATGCTGAGGTCGTAGCTTCCTTCTCAAATTGCTGACGTAAACTATCAATTTATGTCCTCATTTCTGCCATAAATCTGAAAAGCTCATTGTAGCCTCTATTTAAAGGCTGATGTGTTTCATCTATCAGTGTTTTGAGCTCCTCTCCCAGTTTCTCCTGAGCTCCACAAATACCAAACACCATTTCATCGATTTCTTCTTTGGTGTAGAATTCTGGTGCCAGTCTTGCGAGTGTGAAGGAAGTGGCATGTTCTGGAAGACAGATGTGGCTCTCTTCAAAAAGAAATGTTCTTTCCAGTATTTTTCTGATGTTGTCCTTTGTGACAGGTATCATCTCACCAGCTGCGCTTCGTGCGTGTCCACGCTCATCTCTGTAGACTCCATATTCGTCCCTTTGTTCCCAAGTGAACTTTCTGGCTCCATACATGTCGAAAGCGCGCCTCCCACATTCATAGTGTCTGTCGATCAACGTCGGATTGTCCATATCGATCGACGTTGGTGTTACCCTGTCGATCGATGTCTCCATGATACTGTTGATCGATGCTTGCCCTTTTGGGTGGCGTGATAGATCTGGGTTGGTTTCTGTTGTGGTGACTCCTGCGTGGTTATTGGGATCTGTTAGAATGACGTCTGGAGTGCCACGTTGCTGTGAGAATAGGTTGTCGGGTCCATTGGTTACTTGAAGGATGTCTGCTATGTCCTCTCTGGACACTTGTAAAATCCTTCCATCCATTGCATGTGCGTTGCCATCTGTATCCCCGAAAATACCAAATTCATCAGGTGTTAGAAAACCGTAATCAATGTTTGCATAATTATTCTTTTTAGAAATAGAGAGATTAGGGTCTAGAGTAGTATTGATCGACGTAGATACAGATACATCGATCGATGGCAGAGTAATTTCTGCAGAATTTGTGTTCTTGAGATGATTGCTCTTCATGGATTTTTCTGTTGATGTAGAAGGAAGAGTGTTCATCTTATTTGCTTGTGTGTTTGCTCTAATATGTGTAGGTGGTTTTGGGGGTGCAAAACGATTTATATAGGTATCTGTAAACCTAGTTAGGGAGGGAATATTCTCCTGCTCCTGAGTTTTCGCTGCGGTGCGAATATCGATCGATGTTCCTTTACTGGTGTCGATCGATGTGAGCGGTTGTTTTGCTGGACGAGGGTGGGGATCGACCGATGTGGATTTCACAGCGTCGAACGATGTTGGAAAAGTGTTGGTGAAGTTGTGTGTTTCAAGTCTTTCATCCTGCAAAGACATTTCTATTGCACGTTCTTTCCAGTAATCCTCATCGTATTCCTCGGTATGTTCCTCATGAGGTGAAGTAATTACAGTGTCAACTGCAAAACTTTCGTGGAAACCACTGTCTGCCCAACTGCCTATGGAATAATCATCATGTCCTCTCCTGGTTGGAGGTTGGAAGGCAAAATGTTGGTAGCAATGATTAGGTGAAGCGAAATGGTCAAGTGGGTGCATTACGTCGAGTTATGTATTGTTGTGGTCATCGGTCACCATTGACACATTGGAATCGATTGATGGAAAGGTTGTGGTGTCGATCGATCCCGAGTACTCTGTTTCGTACTCCGATTCATACTCTGCTCCACAGTGGCATGCGCCAATGAAGCCGAGTTCTTTCCCATAATCCACAGAATTAATTACCTTTCTCTTAGGTCGGATGGGATCGTAGTGGATGTTTGGGTCTATGAGCGTTAGACACAATTTGTTTTTGTTCATGTCACATACAGCTCCTACTGTAGCTAGGAAGGATCTTCCAAGCAGAAGTGAAGAGTTCCAGTTAATCTCGATGTCTAAAACATGAAAATCTACAGGGACAAGGGCATTACCAATCAGCACCTCCAGATCTCTTATGATGCCTCCGGATCGTTTCTCTTAAAGATCCACGAAGGTGAAGGATTCTGTTGAGGGTTCGATGGTCAAACCAAGCTGGTCCGCCATGATCCGAGGGAGGATACTAACCGATGCTCATGTGTCACACATTGAATGGGGAAATTCAACACCCTTGACTATGCATGGTATTGCAAACTTCCCAAGATCACTCTTCTTCGTCAATGTGATCATGTGTTTCATCTTTCCTCTGACTTGATGAAACATTCTCCTAATGTCCTCCTCAGTTACCTTTGTTTCTCTGAAGAATATCCACAACCGGTGTGTGAAATAAGCTTCATCAAAAGGTTTTTCGATTGGGATTCTGAGGACTCGTTTAGTGAAACCATCCATCTCCTTACCGTTAGCTTCCCTCTTAAGGTTTTTAGGAATCTTCTCCTTCCTTTTCCTTAACCTTCTCCCTTCAGATTCTTGTTCCTCTTGAACAGGTTTTGTTGAACTATTTAAAGGGTTGGGTGTTGGTTCGGGTGGGTTTGCTAATGGTTTAGGTGGTGGTTTGAGTGCATTGATGTAATCATTATCGATTGAGGGCAACCGCACTCGGTATGTTAGAGGTGCATGTCGATCGATGGGAGGTGTGTTGTGACGGGCGACGTCGGACTCACTCTGTCGATCGATGGTTGAGTTAACCGATCGATCGATTTTTTCATAGAAAGGGGAGGGTGGGTGAGGATGCTTAGCTGCGAATTCTTCATGAGTTAGAATTCGAACCGCATTGCATTCAGTCGAATCGGCAGACGACGTCGATCGATGTCTGGAGTAATCCGTCTATCGATCTTCATCATGGTCTGTCGATCGATGCGAGTTCATCGACATCGGTCGACACCATTGGGATCCGCCGAGACTCATGGAGCTTTCGACTTCGAAATCCCCTTCCTCAAGGTTTTCATTTCTCACCACTTGCCAAAATTCATCATCTATGATGGCATTTACGTGGTGTTTCCCTTTGTCGGCTCCTGCTTCTCTAGCAAAAGCTTCTTTCCTCTTAATAGTCTCGCCCGTCTGAATTACTTGGGTTTCAAGTTTTCTCACCTGAGTCCCTAAGGTCTCGATTTTGGTGTTCAGATTGTTGTAGGCAGAGTCTATCTTACCGTTGAAATCCACAGTGATTTGTTGTTGTCCCAACAATACTCGATTAAACATTTCTTCGATCTTGCTTTCCTGAGTTTGGGGTCGTGGATTTTGATAGTAAAAGTTCGAGTAGCTCTTGCTGTTGTTGAAGGGTTTTTGAAATTGTGAACTTTGGTTACTTCTTTGGCCATTTCCAAAGAAGTTTATGTTTCCGCCCTGGTTTCCAAATTTTTGGAATCCGGTACCTCCGATGTAGTTCACATCTTCTTCTCCTTCGGTATCTGCTACTTCTCCTTCAGCTGAACATACTTGCTTCCTACGAAGTTCGTGCACCACATCTTACTTAGCTCTTACTTCGTCCATTTGTTCCTTCCCGATAGAGGCTACAGACTTCTTCCGTTCAGAGTCAGTGTTTTTGGTGCTGCTGCTGTTAGCAAGGTTTTTGATAAGTCTCACAGCTTCCAACGGGTTCCGAGTAGTGAAGTTTCCTTCACTCGCCGTATCAAGAGCCATTTGATACTATAAGGCGAGACCTCGGAAGAAAGTGCTTAGCAGCTGCACTTCATTAAATCCATGGTGTGGACAGTCTCGCTGGAAAAACCTAAATCTAATCCACGCATCTTTGAAGGACTCTCCAGCCTTCTGCGAGAATGTGGAAATTTTGTTCCAAAGTTCTTCAGTGCGTGCCTCATCGAAGAAGTTTCGTAAGAAATCATTCTTGATGTCGCTCCAGGATGTTAAAGATCCTGTGGGTTGCTGCCTAAGCCAGTGCATCGCTTCTCCATTCAGCGTGTATCTGAAGAGCTTGCATAGCAGGTAATCTTCGGGGACTCCTTCCATTCGAATGGCAGCAATCAGATCCTCGAACCGTTCCAAATGGTCCATAGGATGCTCGTGCGGTAACCCAGAGTAGGGTATCTGCGACACGAGAGTGTAGTATTGAGGCTTCAGCTCGAAATTCTGCTTCTGGATCTCCGGAAGTCGAATCGCTGATCTGTTGGAATAGTACTCATCTGGGCGATTGTAGTCGGCCAGTGGTTTCGATCGAGCCTCCTCATCTACAGGTTAAGCAGCTCCTGTAGCATCAGCATCAGGGATTACAGTTCCCTGAGCATCTATTTTCTGACCTGTTGCATTACGCAGATGACCGGCCTGGTCATACAGGTTTCCGTTCTCATCCTGAGTTAGAATAATAATGTTTACCATTTTTGACGACACGTTATCGATCGACGTACACGGTGTAGTATCGATCGTTGTCGGACGACTGGGATTGATCGACGACGACGGTTTGGTGTCGGTCGACGGTTGGTTGTGCGTATCGATCGACGACGAAGTGGTTGCGTCGAGCGATGTGAACGTTGACCTCTACGGATGGTGCGTTCCAAATGAACAGGATCGTCTGAGAACAGCAAGTCTTTCTCCTTGTTGCTTATGGTACCGCTGGGCATGCACCTGAAAAGACAAGGAAAAGAAAGATTATTAGAAAAGGGGGTAAAGAAAAGAATAAGAACTAATAAAACTAAATCTAATGGCGATCAAAGCTCCCCGGTAACGGCGCCAAATTTGATACCACTCAAATTACCCTAAGGAGTGTTACTCTCATCAAAAGAGGTTCAGATATAGTACTTAGGGATCGAATCCACAAGGAGCTAGGGAACAATAAAATCTAGTGTTTATTAATTCTAAAGGTTGTAATGTTTTAAATAAAATAGCAATAGTAACTAGCGAGTAAATGATAAATGTAACTTAGGTTGGAAATGATATTAGATGCAGGACCACTATTCAGGTGTTGGAGATTATAATTCCTATAGATGCCTAACTGTGGCATGCATGATATATTAGAGCTCATTCGCTTAACTCAGTGATCAGCTGTCGCATGTACCACTGGTTAACAGACTAGATCTTGTGTCTCACCGGTTAGATGCAGACACATGAGAGTGTCGATCGATAGTCTATTAAGATGTCGACCGATACACTTTTGCCAACATCGATCGATTGTCAGTTGAGGACGTCGATCGATGGGTTCTAGCCAGGCCTATGCACGAGTATGAAAATTCTCTACTAAGATTCTAAATTGGCCGTTAGCCCTCTCTAGCAATCCTAGTATGATAGATAGATGTCAGGATGGGATAACAAGGGTGCTTGAATATGCAATCCTATGATCATGTTCTAGTTAGCTAGGCTAAAACAAGCAATGCGTACAAATCTATCATGAATATGACAACAAGGCAGATCTATAGTTTGGGGCTAATCCCACAAACCTATCTGAACCCTGGATCTAACAGTTGAACTACTCAGACATAGCGAATCAATTCATATCAATGGGTAAATAAAAACTCATAGAATTGATGATAAAGAAATGAAACAAGGAGTTCCAATCACAAGTGATCTTCTCTCCCAAATGAAACTTGTAACAAAACTAGGTCTAGAAAAGAAAAAGCTCTCTCTGCCGTCAAACACTTAGGCAGTATATATTCTACTAGGTTAAAAACTCGTCAGGGCATTTTGGTAATTTGGCTTGGCCTTGGTTTTTAAGTCTGCTGAATCCAAAATGTCGCGTCTGGTGTCTCGACATCGGTCGACGGTACATGTGTACATCGATCGATATTGATCTTCATCTGTCGAGGCATTTCCTGATATCGATCGTCAGCACTGATGCGAATCGATCGATTATTCTTCCTCTCGTCGACCTCTAAGTGGCCAGCTCGGGTGAAATGTCCTTTATGCTCCAAAATGCTCCAAAGTCATAGCTTTACTCCGATATGTACCTGAACCTGAAAACATACCTAGAAGAGTAGAAAACATAGATATATATATAGTAAAATAGTAATATACCATGGATAAAAATGGGTCAAATCCAGGGTATATCAGTGTTCTATGTTTCATTTGAGTTTATTTCACACCATCATGACTTTGTCTCTCATGAATATGTTTGAGTAAACCAATTGTTAGATTTAGGTTTCTCACCATGGTTGAAATTATGTACTGCTAATATGACTATTAAAAAGGTGTTTTGATTGTTCTTTCATTGCTTATGAACTTAATGCTAAAATTAAGATTGATCACCTTCATTTTAGATCTTAGGATTAATTGAGTCCAACTAACCGTCTCCCCTCAATACCTGAACCCATTTGCGTGATCTAACTAACTCAGGCGCAACGACAGTTGGTCTGAGAAGGTTAGAGAACAAGTTAAACCCGTTTGCAAAGCTCGCTAGAATAACCGTCGATCGACGCAACTATCGTTATGTCGGTCGATCGTTACAAAGATGTATCGGTCGATGTACATAATGTCACATCGATCGACACTCTCTCAAGATCAAAACACGACAGTTGAGATCCGAGATCTAGCGAAGATAACTTATCCGGTTAAATCAATGTTTAGTTCAAGAACCATTAAACCCTTTAGTCTAAACTAAGTGCATACATTTTATATCCTTGATAATTGCCTGAATCTAGCTGCTTTCCCAATCTTGAAACCACTTCAATTCAATCTATTGAATCACTATTGTTTTCGATTTATCATTTACTGCTTTTACAACTATTAAAATCTTTTAGTCTATCTTGATTTCTAATTATTTAAGTCTGTTGAGTAATCCTAGAGTCTCTGTGGATTCGATCCCTAAGTACTACATCTGAACCTCTTTTGATGAGAGTAACACTCTTTAGGGTAATTTGAGTGATATCACGCCTCCTTTATCAAATTAGCTTTATCTGATCCATGAGGAAATGAACATGTAGTAAACTCATCCGGATTGATTGGAATGCTGAAACGTGAATGAGCAGTCCTACCAACTTGTAACAATAAATAAGCAATTCCACTAGATGCGGTATTAAGAACTATATCTCCCCTACACCTAACCGCAGCTGATAAAATTTGCCAAAGAAAGGTTTTTACAGAGCCACCAAACCCATAAACAAAGAACATTCCACCTCTATCTTCAGAAATAGCACCAATGATCTCATCATATATTAATCTTTGTTCGACAGTCATCTTCAGAATATCTCTATCATGAGTGGTTTGCAATTCATCAAGATCGTAATTTAGTTCATCCAAGATCAAAAGATTTTCAATCGGTTTGAATTTGGGAGGCAGCTTAGGCATAGACTCATATACTGATAGTGAACTCCCATTCCTTTTCATAAGCTTCTTGATCTCTATAAGAGCATATAGTTTCTTGTCACTGTCACTGAGTATAAGTCCTGCAAAAAATTGAACACACAAAACTTTATGTTAATGAATATGAACCATCTACATATACCAGTTTCAAATTACATGTAGATGAAGGAAGAACATAAAGTTAAACTTATAGAAAAAGATATAAATATCACAATGTATATGAATATATGATATTGTACCTGGCCTATTCAAAAAGCATACTTCGATTATACTCTATATCTTCAGATAACAGTTCCCAAGTTTGTTTCCAAACAACATCTGGTTGAGACAGACTATCTGACAGAAGCATTAGAACAAAAAGACCACGAACAACAGCTGCAGAACTATCATAACTACGCCTCACTAAGTCATCTATATACTCCTGGTCATCATCTAAGATTCCTCGGGCATAACATGTCTCTTTGTACGTCTCATAAACCACCCCATTGTAGGTTTTAATATCATCATAGCTGGTCGGACCTCTGACATAGTTTAACAATACTCTCAGATAATAAGCATTTTCTTGCTTACGTGGGCCATAGTTAATTCTTCCAACGCTGAAGCCTTGTTTCCTTTTAGTGAACTTCTTCTGACTTTTGGAATAGGTGTAATAGTTGGGAATCTGAATATAAGTAAGAGTCCGAGCGAATGCATCAACTTCATTCAGCTTAAACCAAGCCAAAAACATAGTGTTCTATATTAGTTTTTGACCAACATCCTTCAGTTTGTCCTTCCCTCTGAAGATAATGTTTTGTTTCCCTGGTAGATGCCATTGAAGTATCTCAACTGATGTGGATCTATAATGTATTGGAAATGTAAAAATCATCTATGATCCTTCACAAGTAGAAACATATCTACAAAAAACATAGATATAGAAGTTAGGATATCAGAACAAAAGTATAATAATCTATTAATGTCATCACGTTAGACATCATGAATTAGTAATTTACCTGCAATCAAAGAAATCCTTTATTTCATTTTTTTTAATCTCTCCATCATTCCCTGTAGCTGAGAACGATGTTGCTGAACTCGGTATTGTATGATTCGTACATATTGAGGCTGAGACTTGTGGGCCTGGTGGTTCAACAACTACCGTAACACGGTCCGCTCCTTTATTAATGTATTTAAATAAATACTTAATAGAACCAACTTGGTTGCACCACTCTACATTAATAGAACTGCTAATAATCGACTGCTCGCGTCTTCTATAAACCGGAAACCCATCCTTTTTCACTTTAGTATTCTCTGCAAATGGCTTAGGAAACATTTTCGAACACTGCCCATTTTCCATACAGGGAGAGTTCATATTAGCAGTTCCACACAGACCATGAATCATCATATCCTTACAACATTGTAAAGATCTGGATCAGATGATTTACCTGGGATCTCAGCTGATATGATTCTATCAATATCTTCTGTTTTGGAAATTTGGAGGAAGGATGCATAAAGAGGAGAATGTGAGCATGTGGCAAGCCTCTCTTTTGAAATTCAACAGTATACGTAGCTGAAATAAAAAAAACACAATAAGAATATTAATTGTTTGCACATGATCCAATCAATATAAAGTTTATTCTGAAATTCTCATATAACCAGACATACTAATATTATAACTATATTAAAAATGAGTCGAAATTCAATTTACATGTAGATGTCTTTCCGAGAATATTTTTTTGTCAAATCATTCATCAAAGAATCAAGTTTCATCTTAAAGATTCGACAAATAATTTCCGTTATGTCATCTGAATTCAAGCCCCTTTTCTGAAGGAATCTTGTAATTTCTGGCCATTTCGGATTGCATGTAAATGTGATGAAAAGGTCTGGAAAACCAAAATGTCTGCAAATGGCCATAGCATCCAAGTACATATTCTTCATGTATCTTGGACCCCCTGTGAAAGTACCTGGTAGAACAAATTGTTGTCCTTGTTCATTCATGTCCAAGTTCCCAGCATTCTCAGACTGTTTAATAGAGTCATAACTATCCGAACGCAAACATGTCTGATTAAGCTTCAAATACCTCAGTCTGTTGGACTCGATAGTAGTATAAGCATCCACTATGAATTGTTGAAATAACCTCCTTGAATAAAGTAGAATGTGTGACTCATTTTCACGCTCTTGCATCCGAAAAGCAAAAAAACCGCCTCATACTGATAGTATCTTTTTTGAGTTTCTTTGAAGCTTCTGTGACACCTTTTTTATACTAATCCTGAAACCATCCTCACCATAAACAAATATTAGAGGATATTGTAGTGCTAGATAGGAGATGTGAACCTCATCAATCCTGGTAAGTCGTCCAGACTTATGCTGT
Source organism: Brassica rapa (assembly GCF_000309985.2). NCBI lineage: Eukaryota > Viridiplantae > Streptophyta > Magnoliopsida > Brassicales > Brassicaceae > Brassica > Brassica rapa. The sequence goes on from NC_024797.2 coordinate 34,980,524, forward strand.
AGAACAATATCACGCTTATCCATTCCTAAATTAAAATCTCCAGGAATCAATGCAGCAACCTCTGATGTTGTTGCCATTTTATATGTCCTACCATCCTTGTCACTTTTACTGACAATTCGCATATGGAAATTCTGTTCAGGATTCTCCACAAATGTCTCTCTAGCTGATCGAAACTGCATAACATATGGATTAACATCATTCAACATCTTCATAATAGGTTGAATAATATCCTTCTTCAACCCATCTTTCTTACTGTCCGAGGAGGTCTTTTTTGATATGCTGGTAGCAGACAAAAAACAACAACCATTTAATCATACATCAGAACTATAGACAAAAAGAACATATATTATTAGTGAAAAAATTAGTTACCTCAGAGCATTAAATCTATTTTCAACTTTATTCTCTGTGTCAACAATGTATAGCTATCCAAACTTGGCATAGCCTCCTTCAGGTGGTGTTAAACTTCCCATTAGATGATAGTTTTCACCGTGAAGCTGAAACATTTGTGGTCATTTTCCCTTGTTTAGAGATTTCTCTACCTTTCCACCAAGAGAAGTGAAAGAAAAAACCATATTGTATGCTCTAGTATTCCTTTGAAAAAGTTTGCTAAGCTTATCACTTCCTGTTAGAAGGTTCATTAGAAGCTCAAGGGGTTTCTTTAAATATGGCAACTGAACTTGTCCTGGCATGCAACACAAAGTAAATATACGTTTTTGTCTAGATTTACTCTTGTTTATGCGTTCACCATATCACATGATATATCCACAATGAACACAAGTGTGCTCTGTGTCACCCTCATCAACATAATCTGTTAAATTATAAGAACGTAGGTTAGGAAAACGTCTTCCACAGTCAAAATATAACTTCAGTAATTAAACTAACCATCTTCTTTGGACGGCACTGTTTTGACTTTTTTCTTCACTTCAGAGAAAGCTTTTCTAAACATGGCTGCCAGTAAACTAACTCGTTCATATTGGTTGTCTACCTCTGGTTCCTCATCAATAGATTGTTTGCCATCTGAATGATCAGTACCAGAGCTTTCCTGACTACTACACTCGATGAATTCTATATCTTCCACTTGCGCGAGTAAATCTGCAAAACATATATAAAATAGCCATAGTATCAGACATGAAATTGTGGTTTAAACATATTAGTAGGAAATACCTTCATTAAACGAATCATCATGTGGACCGTTATGTTCTAATTGATCATTTTTGACATTGATGAATCTCTTGGCGTTTCCTTGGTATTTGTGTTTGGTATTTTATGAATTGGTGTTTGTTGTCTTTCAAATGTAAGCTGACTTGGGCATGATTCAATGTAGGTACCCGACATTCCTGCATCGTAAAACAACAGAAGCTCTAAGGGAGATAGAATTGTAGCAGTATATAAGACACGTCATGGTAAAATCACAGACTATTTGGTTAGTATTTTTATCACTATGGCAGTATATAAGATATACATCTATGTTGTCTATCAAAAGTGGACATTTCTGAATCTCTTGGCATATCTCTATTATTTGAGTTTGGCATATTAGAGATTGGTGTGTGTTGTATTTCAAATGTGAGCTGACTTGGACATGATACAGTGTAGATAGTTGAGATTCCTGCATAATAAAATGAATTAGTTGATGAAAGTAAAAACGTATAGGCATAGAAGACACTCTTTTGTTTTATCTTTGAATACTCTGGTAGTAAAGAAGATGTACATTTAGTTAACTGGCTTCTTTTCTTTTGATTAGGACTATCTTTGCTTTCTTTATAAGGAAACACTACACATTTAACAACGCATATATTAGTTGAATGGAATAATAAACTTAGAACATCAACATAGGCATAGTTTAGCATAGATATCTACCTAGCTTGTTTTTAGGTTTAGACATTGTTACTCGTGAGTGAGACATTTATGGGTAGTTTTTACTGGTAACATCATTCAATAGTCTTGCAAAAACTGTACTCAAGGAGACATCTTTAGTATGGGAGGAAACGCGGGTTCTTTGTTTAGACCATGACTGTGAAGGTTTCCAACGACCATCAGCTCCAAGTGGAGCAACATGCTTTCTTTTCATAGGTATGCAGAAAACTCTTTGTATTTAACTATACTATACAATAAAATAAGGTTTACGGCTCTGAGAAATTAGTAGATCACCTTAACTTCAATTCTGATAGGTTTACAATTGTTCAGTGACTGCTGCCAATTATGTTTCTAAAATGAAAAATTTCTCTTCGTGGGTTGATAAACGAAATGTTCTGAAGTAAATGTATAGGCGGGATGATGGTAAATTAAAATGAGAATTACTTCAGTTAAGATTCTTTACATAATTAATAATATAATATCTTTTTAGATCGCAAAAACATATAATTGTAGATACAATATTACAGTAAATAATCTATCTTAACAAAATTGTTTACTATTTTTTTAAATTTTGTAATATTCTTTACGTTTAAAAAATATTTCTATAAATGTTTGTTTAATATTTTATAGTGCTATAAACTTTAAGTTATTTTTTTTCTGTACAGGATATTGGTGTATCATGAAGTAAAAAATGCTCATTGGGTTTCAAAAATGGATTCCAACTACAGCACATGTCAAGTAAGTTTCCACCTCTCTCTCACGCGTTGTATAGTAAACACATTTAAATATGAATAAGAGCTTGATCACTTTGAATACACTTAAGAAATGAATGACATCTCTATAAAGACTCATATTTATTAAAAATCATCTTTATTAGAACTCATGATTATTGAAAAACCACTAAAATCCCAGACTGAAAAGAAACATATAATAGAAAAATAAGAAAACATGCAACCATATCCATAAACCCACGCATCCTTTAACTACTCCTCCACATTCTTTTCCACTTTGATTATCTTAGAGCATTGTTTCTTTGAAGTAGAAGACAGGTCATCAACTTCATTGTCTCCTTTTCGTTTAGACAGTGGAGTAGAAGATAAACATGTGTTATCTTCACTTTCAATGGTGATGTAAGATACCTGAAACAAATATCATATAAGAACATTAAGTTCACCAATACAAAAATGCTTAATCTTATATATTAAAAAACAGAAAACAAAAAATTACAAACCTTTCCTGATGAACGATTATATGAAACAACATTAGTCAATGTATCTTCAGTATTCTCTTCGTCAGACTCAGATATTATTTCATCAGCAGACCAAGTCTTGCCAATGCTAAATATATGAGATCCATAGTCAACATTGTCTTTGCTCACATAGACACCAAATTTGAAAATCTTTCCAATTAACTCGTTAATAGAGTCAGGTATATCTTCAGGATCCTCAACCTAAATAGTAATATATATACAACATTATAAAAACAAAAAACAAAAACAATAATATAACAGTGTAAAGATACCTTATTGATACCTCTTCTAGAGAACTATCTAAGAGCACTTCAGCACTTACTCCAACAACAGGTTCAACAATAGTATCAAGCAATATCACCTTAGTTTCACCAGTGTCATCCTTTATTAATAGATGCACCTGAAACCGAAATCATAAATAAAATAGGTAAGTCAAATAGATTATAAGCATTTTCGGGCTTTTAAGATGTAAGGAATATATTTAGGTGCAACATTGGTAACTTCATGTTTGCATGAATCGCAATACCACAAATATTTCACAGGCAAAATATCCTTCTTAGCAATGTTGGTCACCTTCTTGAAGTGACACTTAACACAACCAAAATAATATCATGTCCAGTATGTATCTATTGCATACAATGTTCCCTCAACAATGCATTTTTCAATCTATAGAAATAATATTAGTGTTAGTAAATGCCTAGACTGGTTTGCTAAATTTAGGGATTAAAAAATGAACCTCAGTTGCCATTATGATATCCAAGACTGTTCTATCTAGATAAACAAACCACTTATCTTGTTGGCGTTTGTTCCCTTTAGGTTTTACAACCTCACCAGTACTAGTTGTGAGAGCAAGCTCATCATTTGGCATCCTAAATCACAAAAAAAAACTTTGCATAAGGACGTTTAAAAAAGGTAGTTATGAGATTAGAATAAAACGTACAGTCTTTGATAATCTTGCACATCAAATCCAGGTGGATTGATCTCCAGAGTTGAAGTTTCAAATGAATTTGTTATCTGAACTTGTCCTACATCAAACCAAATAAATTATCGCAATGAATGAAAATCCTATTTTAAATGTATACTTTTCATATGTTTAGTAAATATCTTACCCTTGTAAACATTGATTTTAGCAAACCTCAGTAAGCCGAGAAAATTTTGATTCACTTGACCAACTTTGTATGCATACAAAAGGTGCTCAGCAAAACGACCCCAAAAACAACATGCGATTTGGTGATTACTGATAGTATATGAAAAATATAAAGATTACTACACCATGTTTTGATATATATGAAATGTCTGTGTGTGGAGAGGTGATTCAAATAAATTTACTTTGTATCTGTCAAGGTAAGCTCCAGCTTCTTGGTTTCTTTACCTTACACTGGCACGACCTTCATTTCCCCAATATCTATGGCTTGACCAATAACATCTACAAACATATGAACAAAACCGTAAGATTAGTTTATATAAAGAGAAGCATATACATTTTCAACGAAAGCAATTATGAAATACCAATAAGAAAATTGAGTCAAGTGCTCAGGTACTCTTAATGAGGGAAAAAGTGATCTAGCGTACTCTCATGTAATCTGCCATACTCTTATCTGTTTTCCTACTCTTCAACTCGATGGTCAAAGTCGAAAGTGCCCCTCTCTACTTGACCAATGAAAACCCTCTCTACTTGACCAATCAAAACGCTCCTTTACTTGACCAATAAAAAAAAAGCGTGGCTTATCTCTCTCTCCTGACCAGGTGGATTTTTTTAATTAGTTTTAATTTTTCTCTCTCCTCCCTAATTGTCTCTCTCGACGGACGGCGAAGAAAGCGAATGAAAGCTAGAGCGATCGTTCGGAGTTTCTATTGTAAAGGAGATTGCGGCGAGCGTGGGTGCTGTAATTGACCCCCAACCCAGGTCAGATAAACTTCAGTTAAAACATTGTCTTGCTCTGTATCTTATAACTCAATCCCATCATAGTGGACTCGAATGAATGAACTCAATGCGGCTCGTTAGGTTGGGATTTTTAGACAGTAGATTTCGAATATATGGGTCTTTGTGTTGTTAATTGAGAGTTGTATGGTGTGTTTGTAATCAAAGTCAACAAGAAATGTCGGGAATCAAAGCTGAAATCCGGAATTAAAAGGGTGAAACTGGTAGACTATAAAAGTGTAAATAGGTAAAACTTTACTGTTGAGAAAAAGTGTAAACAAGTATAATTTAGTAGGACTTTAATAGCAAAACTGTATAACTAGGATTATCCTTAATTGTATACTTTTATTTGGTACAACAGATAATGGGTTATTCTTCTACAAACATACACTTTGACTATGATGGACAATATGCGAAATCTGGAGATGATTATGAATGGATTCCAAGCGATGGTCGTTTGTATGGTATATCCTTTAAGACATCATCATTGGATGAGATCACTTATTCTTGTTTGAAGGAGAGGATATGCAAGAAGAAGAGCATAGATCCGTGTTTAAAGAGGATGAATCTGAGTTACATTCCACTGGTAGTAGAACATAAGAGGCAATCATATATTTTGGATGATGAAGATGTGTATGTGTATCTGACATCAGTGTATAAAGAGGGAAGAAGAAGTATTTTGCATGTAGAGGTCATCGAAGATATGGAAATAGTTCCAGTAATGGAGCAACAATCAGTAGTTGAGAAAGAAAGCTCATATGGTGGGAACTATAGTGAGCTTGCGAGTGGATTACCCGAAGTTGAAGGTAATCAGGGTGCACTCACTCTATTTCCTCGCATTGAAAAAGCAGAACTATATCTGCCGGGGGCTGAACGGGTGGAGAATGTTGTTATAAATGGAGAAGCCGACGAAAGGGGCATTAATGTTGTTAATGGAGAAGCCGGCGAAGGGGGCATTAATATTGTTAATGGACAAGCCGGCGAAGGAGGCGTGGACAGTGAGGGCGACGTGGATAACTCTATGGGTGTTCGTCCTAGTTCGTACTATGTTGAGCTCCCACGTGTTGCAAAAGAAAATCCAGTGGTTAAAGAGTGGGAAGATGGTTTGGGTCTTCAGTTGTTTCAAGAATTTGAGAGTAAAGAAGCTGTGAAAGATATTATTGATAGAGCATCACAGGAGAACTGTTTCGGAATCAGTATTTGCAACTCGGACAGGGGTCGATATGTGGTGAAATGTCGGGGAGCTGATGAAGGTTGTAAATGGAGTGTGAGAGCAACAAAGATAAATAATTCTGAAGCGTTCTCGATTAGAACATACAAGAATATGCATTCATGCTCTCGCGTAACTTCAAGTACTAGAAAGAAAAGGAAAGTTACACCAAGATGTGTTGCAGCTATAGTGCACAAGGATTATCCGGGACTATATGAGACACCAAAAGCGAAAATCCTGGCCGGTCTGGTGCAAAGGAAAGTGGGTGTGGAAGTGTCGTATACGACATGTTTGAGAGGAAAAAACTAGCTGTTGCGGATATTCGTGGTGATCCCGAGAAGGGATATAGAATATTGCCTTCTTATTTGTATATGTTAGAGAAGGCGAACCCGGATACAAAAACAAGTTTGGTAGTGGATAAAGACAACCGGTTCAGATACCTATTTGTTGCGCTGGGAGCCTCCATTGAAGGGTTTGAATACATGAGGAAAGTCATCACTGTGGATGCAACTTTCCTGAAGACTATTTAAGGTGGTTGTTTAATTATTGCCATGGCTCAGGATCCAAACCTTCACCATTATCCAATAGCCTTTGTTGTGGTTGATGGGGAGAAAAACGAAAGCTGGAAGTGGTTTTTCACGACGCTGAAAACTGTTATACCGGATTCGACGGAATTGGTGTTTGTTTCAGACAGAAATCCAAGTCTGATAAAAGCTGTTGCTGAAGTGTATCCGATGTCTAAACATGGGTATTGTATCTGGCATATATCGCACAATGTGAAAGGTCATGTCAATCATGGCAGGGACGAGGTTGCACTACTATTCCGAAAGGTTGCATGTCTTTATTCAGAGCCTGAGTTTAAAAAGCAGTATGACGATTTTAGGGAGAGGTATCCATCGTGTGCTAGGTATCTTGATAAAAGTGTCGAAGTCGAACGGTGGGCGAAGTGTCATTTCCCCGGTGCTAGGTACAACATAGACACCTCTAATTGTGCGGAGTCTTTGAATGCGGTATTTGAAAAGGCGCGAAGGATGTCTTTATTGCCTATGATTGATACAGTTATTGAGAAAATGTCTGAGTGGTTCAACAGACATAGGAATGATGCAGCAGAAGGACCATCATCTCGAAAATTGGTTCCTTTGGTGGAGAACAAATTGCATAACAGAACACCGAAAGGTTCTAAACTTACAGTGACTCCGCTGAACATTTTTCAGCTTGAATACAGTGTTATTGGAGCAGACGGAATGACTTATTCCGTGGATTTGCAACATAAAACGTGCAGTTGCAGGAAGTTTGATATAGATAAATACCCATGTAGACATGCAATAGGCGCTATCATTAAGTGTTTGAAGCATGATAGACCATTACAGTTGAGTGACATGTACGATTTCATTTCGAAATATTACTTCATTACACTGTGGGCCAAAGCGTATCGAAGGACTATATATCCACTCCCTCATATAACTCATTGGATGGTTCCAAAAGAAGTCGCGGCGGCGAAGTGTCCTCTACCTCCAGACTACAAGAAAAGAAAGGAAAGACATCAGGAAAAAAGGCATCCTTCGGCGGGAGAAAGTTGGCCCCGTCCCCGTCCTAATAAGTATATCCCGAATAGGGGTCTGGCTAGCTATTTCAACTGCTCGCAGGGAACTGAAGGAACTGAAGGAGCTGAAGGAACTGAAGGAGCTGAAGGAACTGAAGGAGCTGAAGGAACTGAAGGAGCTGAATGAACTGAAGGAACTGAAGGAATAGAAGGAACTGAAGGACCTGAAGGGACTCAAGGAACACAAAGCACTCAAGGAACTGAAGGACCTGAAGGAACAGAAGGAACTGAAGTGTTATATGAATGTGAACCTTAGTGAAACCTGAGTAAAGTGATTTCGTTTTATGTTTGTAAAACTTGGTGAAACTTTCGTTATGTAACCTTTCGTTAGTTGATGATTTTTATTACAGTTGCGATGACATAACTTATCCATGTTCTAGGATGATGACGTGACGTATTCAACATGTTGTGAAATCCGAAAAACTTCGAGTGAAAAAATTATAATCTGGAATACATTTTCTGTCGAATGGGAAGGGAATACATCATTGTTAGCTATATTTTTTGTATACACTACCTCGTGGGATTAGAAAAGTTACATATGTCACGAAATCAAATTTTATTCTACATGAGCACTAATAGGGATGTTAACATGGGTAATTACCTATGGGTTGGGTTTTTACCCGTCTAAGATTTAGTGGGTCAATCATGGGTATTAATTTTAAAACTCATATTTATGTTGGGTAAATATAAAAGGGTAATGGTGTACCCATGGGTTTTCAATTATATTATTATATTTTCACCATTTTTTAATTAAATTATATAAAATTTGCAAAAACATTTTTTCCGTCAAAATCAAAAAAAAAAAATTTCCGCCAAAACCGTACAAATAAATTATCTCACAGAAACCAAAATATGAGTTTTCACGCCAAAACCGAAAAATCGAGTTTTCCGCCAAAACCGAAAAATCGAGTTTTCCGTCAAAACCGAAAAATCGAGTTTTCACGGCAAAACCGAAAAATCGAGTTTTTTTGCCGAAATCGCATAACTGACTTTTTCCGCCAAAACCATAAAACCAAGTTTTCCCGTCAACACCGCAAAACCGAGTGTTCCCGTCAAAACCGCAAAACCGAGTTTCCGATTGAAAACCGTAAAACCGAGTTTTCCCGCCAAAACCGCAAAACCAAGTTTTTTCGCCAAAACCGCAAATCCCAATTTTCACGGCAAAAACCGCAAAATCCAATTTTCCCGCCAAAATTGCAAAACTCAAATTTCCGCCGAAATCGAAAAATCGTGTTCTCGCCGAAACCAAAAAACCGAGTTTTCCCGCCGAAACCGTAAGACAGAGTTTTCTCGCCAAAACTGCAAGCAAGTTTTTTCGCCGAAACCGAAAAAACCGAGTTTTCCCGCCGAAACCGAAAAATCGAGTTTTCCCGCCGAAACCGAAAAACCGAGTTTTCCCGCCGAAACCGAAAAACCGAGTTTTCCCGCCGAAACCGAAAAATCAAGTTTTCCCGCCGAAACCAAAAAATCGAGTTTTTCCGCCAAAACTGGAAAATCAAAATTTTCTGCCGAAATCGCAAAACCGACTTTTTCCGCCAAAATCGAAAACAGGTTTTTCCGCCAAAATCGTGAACGAGTTTTTACGGTTAAACAAGTTTTTCTATAAAATTGCGAAATCTTGTTTATATATTAAAGCTCACATTAATGATATTAATATTTTACATGATTTTTTAAAAATAAATAAGATAATACTTTGGGTACCCATGGGTAAACCTATACCATATTGGGTTATTTTTTGGGTCTGGATTTCAAGATTGATATTTATGAGTTTTTGCGGGTTGGGTATAAACTGGGTTGGGTTATCTGTGGGTTGGGCTGGGCTGGGTTATTTTACCCTACCTTAACATCCCTAATTAGAGCCAATGAAGCTGGCCATCTTCTGGTATGTCTTCGGTTCACCTTCCATGCTCCCTTTTACCTTATTTTGTCATGATAATGCATTCATCTCTTATTTACTCAGGCTGGCGAAGGAGTGAAACTGGAAGAAACTCAGGCTCCTCCCTTTGTTGCAGCAATGGAAGGTAAAACCTACATATTCCAGGTGAGAGTTAGTTCCTACAACTTCAAAGCAAATCACCAAACCCTTACAATCTCCTGGTGTAAAACGGGACGAGGTGAAGCGTTTAAAAAGGGAGGCTGCTGAGACAGAAAGGAATCACATAGAAGAATAAGAAGGCCCGAGAGAGAACAGAGCGTCAAGCTGCAGTGAGAGAGAGAGAGAAGCTGCTAGACTGAGAATAATGAGGCAAGAACACGCACTTCATCTTGACGGATCTGAGAAAGGACCTGATGCTACACATGTAAGTTCTCTTTTCTTTGACACCCAATTCTTATACTTCGCTTATTAAAGTCTTTTATAAATTCAGGAGTCAGCGGAAGTTGTTTGATTCTTTGTTGATGCTAAGATGAATTCTCTGGTAAGTTTTTTGAAGTAGCATAAATATATAAACGTTACATTTTTACATAGATGATTAGAAAACCTGTTTTATGTACTTTTTCTCAAACATTTGGTGAAAATACAATGATCAGGTTTTGAAACTGTTAAAATACGTACTAGAAGTAAAAGAAATACCTTTTTTTTTTTTCTAAAATAAACATCTTTTACTATTAGTATCTGATTCATGTTTACCATAGAAGCTTCTAAATGTTTGGTTTACAGTGTATACTTTTGCATGAACAGTTATCATTCATTCTGACATGCTTGAAGAAGATCTGAACAAAGGTTTACAACTTTGGATCAATCTTCCATCTGACGAGAAAATGTAACAAACCCATTTACTAAATCCACATTTTTAAGTTTCTAAACAGGAATGTTGACTACTTTGGTTATGAATCTGACAGAAAATAAACAAACTACCAAAAACTGCTGGTTGTTGACGTACCAAAAGCAAAAGAAAATGGTGTCCAAGTTGGTCATCGCAGGGGAACCAATGGGAATTCAATCCCTGTTTTGTACACCAACACTGTTCCTCGAATTTGCTCTCGATCCGGGAGCCCAGCTCCACCATGACGTTCCGGAATCGTGGAAAGTGTTTGCTTACGTTATAGAAAGCAGATCCATTTTCCGGGTCCTCTGAACGCTTCCTATGTTTCAGCACTGAACGGTTGTTGTGTTCGGTCAATGCAATGATGGAGTTAGCGTGTGGAAAGAAATTGAGGTTTGTTATTATAGCTGGAGAACCGGTGGTTCAGTACCGTTCAGTATGACCTCGAAGTGAATCATTTTAACATAATATTGAGTCTCTTTTTCACACCTTTGCTGAAGCCGTTATATTATCATCTCTGTTGAATTTTCCTGTAAACAATTTGAATTTGTTTTGCAATTACAAAACCATAATATGTCCTTTTTTCTCAATGCATATATGTCTCAACGTAATAAAACATGTTTGATCTGGTAGACCAATCAAAGGCATTTTTTTTAAAAAAATACTCAATTATTTTTTACAAACGATGATTTATGCGTCCATTAGCCAAATTTAAACTACCTTTTAAACTACCAAATAAAATTACTGTTAAAATAATTCATATCATACATTATTTAACAACCGTAAGCAATAGTTTGTTTCGTACGATTTAAGACTTAACACTTCATTTTAGCTCATCTAAAAGTTTAATTAGAATCATATTACGTTTCAAAGTGTTGTAATTATAGAAATGTAACGAAATAAATAAAAAATTGCAAAAAATTAATGTTGAATAAAAATTAACAAAGAACAATATTTAAACCCAAATATATTAATTTTTCTGAAAATAAAATAAAATAAATAAAATATATGAAATTTTGTACACACACTGTAGGTATGCTATAAATTACCCACTTACTGTTTGCATTTTGTGTAGATCCCCTGAGGGAAATATTGTAATTTTTTGAACTTTTAACCTTAAGGAGGGAAGTCCTGATAAACCTTTAATTATGTAACAAGTGCATGTATGTCATTAAAAAAAATGAAAACCACAACCAACAAATATGATCAAACAAAAAAAATTTAAAATTTAGATTGAGAATAAAAAAAAATAACAAATATTTCAAACCTGAATTGCAAACTTCTTATAAACAAAAGAAATAATTGTATCCAATAACAAAATACAATCAATATAGTCAACACATAATAAGCTATAATCAATTTTTTGTTTATCATTTTAAGTTAGCCAAGAATATTTATTTCAAAAAATCTATTCAATTATTTTTATAAAATGGCTAACTTCATTTTCATATATATAGTACATATACGATTCTAACAAAAATGCATATGTATTATGTTTCTCAAAAAAGATCATGTATATGTATAGAGTAGCAATAGTTTAACATTATGATATTATCTATTTATTTATCTTTATATATTTTTAGTTATATGAATAAGTTATTTTTTATATCGTGAAAATCATTAATTTTTTAAAAAACGTATAAAGAAAAAAGTTTATTTTTACAATTTTATAATAATTAGACAAGTATATAATTTCTAAAATGAATAGTTTAAATTGTTATATAAATTATGAAGGTTAGTACTATTTTTTAGTTAAAAGTAAATTAAACATGTAACATAAATTTATATTATTTGTCTTTTACTCACCCGCCCGTAGGGCAGGTTTATCCTAGTTTTCATATAAAACTGCATACATACATTTGGTCAAAATAAATTTATGGCGATCAAAATGGATATGAGTAAAGCGTATGACCGAATAGAAAGGAATTTTATTGAGGCTCTTCTTCACAAAATGGGTTTTGACCCTCGTTGGATCAAATTAATGCGGGAGTGTATATTTTCGGTTCAATATAGGATACTTCTTAATGGTCAGCCAAGAGGACTGATAATTCCTCAGCGTGGATTACGTCAAGGGGATCCTTTATCCCCTTACCTATTTATTATGTGTACTGAGGCTTTAATAGTGAGTATAAAGAAGGCAGAGAGACTGAAACAATTAACGGGTATGAAGGTAGCAAGAGCTTGTCCGGCAATACCTCATCTGTTGTTTGCGGATGATAGTCTTTTCTTTTGTCAGGCAAAGAAAGAAGAATGTCAAACTATTCTCAGGATTCTAAAGGAATACAAGATTGTCTCAGGACAACAAATTAACTTTCAGAAATCTTCAATTCAATCTGGGCATAAGATTGAAGAATCTAGTCGTCAAGAATGGAGGGATGCTTTAGGAATTCAAAATTTAGGAGGAATAGAATCTTATTTGGGATTGCCGGAAAGTCTGAGAGGATCTAAGGTACAAGTATTTGGTTTCGTACAATCCATGTTAAATAACAGTTAATGGATGGACGTTTAGATTTTTTACTAGGGGGGGGGGGAGGGAAGAGGTGATTATAATATCGGTGGTTACGGCTTTACCAAACCATGTGATGTCTGTTTATAAGTTACCAAATGCTACGGTAAAAAAGCTGACGAGCACAGTAGCTCAATTTTGGTGGAGCCCAGGTGGAAGTACAAGAGGTATGCACTGAAAATCATGGGATAAATTATGTGTTCGTAAAGATAATGGTGGATTAGGGTTTAAAAACCTCACAGACTTTAATACGGCGATGCTTGAAAAGCAATTGTCGTGGCTGATCGAGAAGCCGAATACTTTTTTTTCTCGAGTCTTTAAAGGACGGTATTACAGGAATGCTTCACCTCTGGAACCGATCCGATCATACTCCCCGTCATATGGCTGGAGGAGTATTACTTCTGCTAGATCTTTGGTTTGTAAAGGACTAATTAAAAGGATGGGAACAGGGTTCTGTGTGGAATGACCCTTGGATCCCATCCACTCGCCCGAGACAAGCAAACAAAAACCCTCTTCACTGTTACCCGGATATTACTATGGATTCTCTCATTAATGTGGAATCTCGAACATGGAACTTATCGGTAATTAGGACTTTGGTGGACCCTGATGATGTCAAAATTATTGAAAGTATTCCTTTAAGTAGGAATCAGATATCAGATAGGAATGGTTGGCACTTCACTAACAACGGCAGATATATTGTACAATCTGGGTATCAAGTGGAAAGAGTCTATCCAGACAAGGAAAAACCACTGGAATTTTATGGACCAACAGTGGATATACTTAAAGCCTATTGCTGGAAAATAAAGTGTCCTCCAAAGGTAAAGCATTTTTAACGGAAATTAATTTCAGGATGTATAGCGGTGATGAAAAATTTAAAGGCAAGAGGTATACATGGAGACACTTGTTGTGTACGGTGTGGAAATCAGGAGGAATCAATTAACCATGTTTTCTTTGAATGTCTCCCAGCACGACAAGTGTGGGCGCTATCAAAGATACCATCAAATCCAAATTTCTTTCCTACAAGTTCTTTTTATGCCAATATGGATCATCTCTTTTAGAGAGTTAATCCAAAAATGGAGGATCATCCGTTTGCATGGATAATATGGTATATCTGGAAAAGTCGGAATAACAAAGTGTTTAGCAACATTGATGTTGATCCGAGGGACACTCTTAAATTAGCAGAATTGGAATCAACACTTTAGGCTGAGGCGCATGTATCAAGGAATCAGAGTTTGGTACAGGAAATACAGACCATATCCACTCAAGTAACTGCAGGAAGATGGTGTTTTACAGATGGTTCATGGAAGGATAATGACCATTTTTCAGGGCAAGGCTGGTATAGTACTCTCCCGGGTTTTGATGGTTTGTTAGGGGCAAGAAATGTACGGGCATGTCTATCTCCTCTCCATTCGGAGTTAGAGGCATTAATATGGGCAATGGAATGCATGAAGAATTTAAGACAGTTCCAGGTCACGTTTGCTACGGATTGTTCTCAATTGGTGAAGATGGTTTCGGAACCTGAAGAATGGCCAGTATTTGAAGGCTACCTGGAAGACATTAAGCTTATCAGAAGAAGTTTCCTCAACTCAGAAATCATTCATGTTTCTCGAATGGCGAACCTCAAGGCGGATAGCTTAGCACGCAGTGCTAGGAAACAACCGTCTTTCGTCATACATATGGATGCAGAGTTACCACTTTGGTTTACAGAGTCAACATGAGTCTGTGAATGTTTGCTGTCAAAAAAAAACATTTGGTTTGTATAACAATGTTTTTGATATTCCACACAAAATGTAAATATTCAACCATGTATTTTAATCTGTGGAATTTGTATCCGGATTTCGTAAAAGATTTTCATAACAAACTTCATACATACATATTTTGTATAACCACGTTCTTAAAATGACAAAAAAAAACATGTTATTAATATTATTTAGCTGAACAAAATATTTTTAAATACTACTTTTGGAATGTTATACTCACAAAATTTACGATGCACACAATCTAAATCATTAATTTTGCAGAATCTTAAAATCAAGGACATTCCAAATACGATTCCTATTTTTAAGCTATCACATTAAACAAATCGATATATGTCTTACTAACACACTTTGCATACTACTTTCAAACTTTCAAATGCAATTTAAATAAATATGGAAATGTAAAAATACATTTCTCAGTGTTACTTCAAAATATGAGTATTCACCTTTCAAAATGTGTAAATCACATTTGACTAAATATACGGATATTCCTTTTTAAAACAACATCATAGCTGTATGATATTTTCTAGTTACCGATTTAAATCTCTTATATTAACAAACCATAACTGATTAAATGTTTTTAGTTCAGTTCATTCTTTCCTGAAGCAACACATCATCATTTTGTGGGACCCATCTCCGTTTTTTCTCAACTTGCGTGCCGTTTTTTGTTACCTCGCGTGACGTTTTCTTCCTGCCTGAAGTTTTGTGTTTTGCATGGGCTTTAGGTTTTCATTTCGGCCCGTTTGTTCTTCTATTAGAGACCATTCTTTGACTGTTAACATTCCTGCGAGCCAGATATCGAAATCAAACGCTGCTGCTTCGGCTTCTGCTTCTCCATTTATACGCTGATGGCGACACTCAATACGAATCAAATACCACCATAGTACTGGGTTTCACCTCCACTGACGTTACCCCTCTGTATTCTTCGATGCTCATCGGCCGTCAGCAATTGTTGATACAGAAAAGGTATCGGATTTGTCGACGAAAAGGTACATACTCTACACATCAACCACATCTCCCGATATTGTTATGTTTTTCAAGATTTATCGATCCAAACTGTGAAGGCTGCTGATATGAGCTTCTCCTGAAGTATCGCTTCACCTACAGCCTCACAAACTTCTTGGCAACAAAGAACAAGGACATAAGTCAGCTATCACCAATTCACTTTTTTCTTTAGCCACAAGTCTATATTGTGAAGACAAAGGAGTACAAGTAAGTTTAGATTGATCTCCTTTGTCTCTTTTTGGAACAAATATAAGTAAGTTTTTCAAAAAAAATTTAGATACATGTGAGATAATTTGCAAGAACAGACTCTAGGAGATACTGAGATGGGACTTAAGAGAAACCATAGAATAGAGTTATGCTTCTAGAAAAAGATGAGGTAAAAAAAAAAACCTTAATTTGGTTTGGTCAAAGGTTTATGTTATTTTTCTTAGATTTCTGTTATTATCATCTCAGATTTGAGTGTTAGAAGTCATGACCATTTTAGTTTGGTTTAACGTTTTCTGTCGATTTTGTTTCTCAGGGTAGAACACCGGATTGGAAATTGTTGAGGGAACTAAGAGGAGACATGACTGAGAATCAAGATACGGAAGATGGTATCTAAAGTGAATGTGATCTTTATATTTTTACGTCCTTGAATATAATTTAGGTTGGTTTAATATTTTCTTCTGGTTTTGGTTGTCAGGCTAGAATGCTGGATTGGAGAGCGAGTGGATCCACATGGAAATCAAAATCCAAAAATTAGACGCCAATAATTCAGGTGAATAGAGATAAATAGAGATGCGAGAGACGTTGCCAACAACTTCGCCAAGAGAAACCAAAGAGATCAGAGAAAGAAACAGAGGTCAAGTTGAAAAAACAGCAAGGAGGACAGGTACATAAAAGCTACAGTAGTGAATAATATGTGGTTCATGGTTTAACAAAACCGCCTCACCTGTGAAATTAGATTAAAGAAATAAAACTAAGAGAAGTGAAAACACTCAACAATGTTGCTACGTGGATTAGGTTGCCTGTGTCAAATTGCCTATCACTCAACAATGTTGCTATTTGGCAATAAGACATTATGTGTCAAATTGCCTATCATTTAAAATTTGATGTTCATTGATTTTTTAGCTTTGCCGTGTGAAGACTTTGTCATAAAAGAACTTATTCCTGCTTCTTCATAGAGGAAATATTGTATTGCATCATCAGAAAAGTAAAGTCCATAATGTCTTATTGCCAAATAATAAGTCTGAGTAGCCTCATCCAATTAGTGTCCCAAAAACATCCATACTAAGCATGTGTTTAAGTTTTCCAGGGCCCCCGCGCTTGTCTTGCCGTTTAGCTTTACCCAGGGAAGAAGAAAGTAATGGAAGTTCTTGAGAACTGGGGAGTGCAGTCTGGTTGCATCACAAAGCTCTACGCATTGCCACAAAATTTTTCAAAACCAATTGAGATTCTTCAAGTAGAGTGGGTTTGGACGCAGCCTGGGAGTTACAGCGATGTGGCCTTTACACATGTTGAGAGAATGGGTGGCAATTCAGAAGAAATAATTGGTGTTGATTGCAGATCTTCACACCAACCTATCTAAGTCCAGTGACCAGGTGTCCATAACTCTTTATTCCTATTACGGCCAAAATGTTTAAATTAATCATGTCCTTACTAATTTTTCTTTTAACCTCCTGTGTGAGAACCAAAAAGCGGACTTCCTGTGTAAACTATAAAGCTTAGCTCGTCTGCGTCCTGTACCAAAATGGGTGGTCTTACGTTTCTTGCACCGGTTTAAATAAATCCAGGATTGCATTGTGCTGCAGCAAATGTGTATCACTAAACGTCACTGGTATCATAAGGCACCAATAGTCATAACTAATCACAACTCAAGAAATATCTAAGTTCAAATCACAATTCACACAACACACACCATGTCTCAAGTATCGAGTTGAGTTGATTGTTGACAATGGACATGACAGTGCTCCGTATGTGGTTTTCGACACTGATATGATCCAAACTAAAGGGAACATGACAGTATTCACCAAAAAAAAGATGCAGCCACATTCAAGGGAACGTTGGCGCCTATTTACAACATGAACATGTATTGAAACTAAGATTCTATGAGTTGGACAATACATATGTAGACTGTATAATCAAGTAAACATGCATCAAGCGATATTTTAAAAAGTTATATGAGCTTTAGGAAATATTAAAAGGCGATGCAAGTGTTATATATAACCTTCAATTTTCTTCAAGAGTAGGACGTAAGAAACAAACATAATTAACAAGCCAATATCAAGTTTCTACCGTTAGTATGAGTTGTAACGTGTATATATAAAAGAATTTTCTCTCATTTAGTTATATACTTCCAATCTATCCGCAAGAAACATGTTCATATATGGTTTTCCCTTTAAATACAGTTAGTCAAATTAACTAAAACTGTATTCACGTGTCCAACAGTAATTTTGTTTCTTCAACATAAAACAAAACCAAAGAGCCGAGACTTCGATTGTGTAACATCGTCCACCACCGTGACTGTTCATCCATACTGTTCATCTTCCCCCTTGACTCCACCTATATAAATCCTTCGAATCTAAATCTCCTCTGGTAGCTTCATAATTAAACAAACAAATCACTCCATAACACTTCTTATATTTTTAATTATTGGGTTGTTTTAGTTTGAAGTGACAATAGAAAACTTCATCGTCACTTGAATGATGTTTTACATACATTCAAAAAGGCCTAATAAGTTTTCTCATAGATAAAATCACTCAGGGCACATTTATCCAAACAGAACCGAAAAAGAGAATTGGTCCGGGTGTAACCAAAACACTTGTAGAACCAAAAAAATTGGAATAGAACGGGAATTGAATTGAAACTGAATCAACAACCGAATGGATATCCAATTTCAATAATATAATTAATATATTTATAAATATTAATTATATCAGGTTTTTGAACAATAAAAATTTTTAAAATACAATTTATAAACTCAAATATCCAAAAAAACCCAAAATACTATCATATATAATAGTTTAAAATTAATGTCACATATAACTGAGAATAAATTATTTTTTTAAGAAAAAAATTACTTTTGTTTTTAATGATAAAATAAGTATATTTTGTAAGTATTGTGAACATAAAACGTTAAGTTATTTTGTTTTTTAATAAAATATTAAAATAAAAATCTCAACCATAATTTTAATATTGATATAAAAAAAAAAAAAAATATACTTGTATATTCCAATAAAAGAAATAATGTAAAATGACTCCATAACAAACAAAAAAAAAACATTTTATACATAAATTAAAATCATTTAAGCTAAGAACAAATGTTAAACTAAAATAAAATGGAACAAAACAATTAGTTATTAAAACCTAACTGCTTACAACTACAACCAAGACGGATCCTATCATGCAACCATGGATTATACTGTCACCACCAAAATCCAACCATCCATTCACCTTGACACGACGACAGTTTCCAATCCGGGTTTGTTATGCAATGATAGTAAATAAAATCCAAGGATAGACTTTGTCAAACGTTGCTCTATACTTGCCTAAATCAGTCTTCAGCCATGATCAGCTATACGTGGCACTGTCAAGATTCACTACACCCAAGGGCCTCAAGATTTTAGACATGAGCAGAAATGGGGAGCGAAGAAGGACGATAGCCAACAACATGTACAAAGAGGGCCTATGATTGTCTGCCACAATCAATGAGTATGTTATCTACTATTTCCAGCTAAGCGTATGACAAAATTCTATTGGTTTTGAACTTTAAAAGAAATCAGAAACCTAGGAAGTCCGCCTGAAACAATCTAACTGCAAACAAATCATAACTCTCAAAATTTAAGCTTAGAAAAACGAAACCAAGCAAATTAACAAATACAACATCAAATCATAAATCGAAAGCCACGGTTTCAGTTGACATTTAACTAACCCAGACGAAAAACAAAACTGAACAACCAAATTAACATATTCAAACCTTCTCTCTTGCAAGTCTAACATCTGACGCCGATGAAACCGCCCAAGATCAATGACTACATCCGAGACAGACGAAGCTGATGTAAGCAAATCTCTCATCAATCACACTTAAAAACAATTTTCGTCATTCAATCTCACAAAACGAAAAATGTTAAATACCGACCGAAATCAGAGGAAACTGTGTAGACTTTCCCGACAACGAAAAAAAAAACAGGAGTTTACGACCTAACAGTTTAACTAAGAATCAGACAAAACTTTAGATTCAAGGCCTGGTTTTTTGAATCCCAAACATTTAAAACCCAGCTTTTACTTTATCATTATATTGGGCCATAAAACTATATCAAATTCTATTTTTTGATTGATCTCTTTCAGATTTTTTTTACCACAAATCATTTTTAACAAAGTCCAGTAAAAAAACTAAAAATAAATAATTTTGTAACTATATAATTTTAAAAATTTTTTGAGTTATTAATTTTTTAAAAAAAAATATTTTATGACAATTCTATATTTTTGAAATTAATTTTTGGTAAAATAAGAAAAATAATTTAATTTATTATTCATATAAATTGTTAAATTTTTAAATCCAAATTTTATATCTTTTTCCTTTCCCTATTTTATCTATATACTAACAACGACCTAAGTAAACACTAACCAACTCCATAAACCTCATCTTTTGTATATGAAAACGCTAATAATGCTAATGGTCGATCAAATCATTACGAAGATAAGATATGAAAATATCAACACATATGAATTCGTCGGTTATTCATAAATTAACCTAATCTTGCTGTGTGACTTTCAATGTTCCATTCGTCACCATTATAGACAACATGGAAAAACAAAAATTAAAAAAACAACAAAATTTCGTACACAAAACTACACAACTTACCCGTCTCCACGCTTGCGCGGGAATTATGCCCCTAGTAAAATTGAATTGTTAAGTTTCCAAAATAAAAAAAATGTTATTAATACTTCAGGATACTTATGTCTTTTTTAATCGTACAAATCACTTTTGAAGGACTTGGCCCATTTAACTTTTTTGTTATACGGGTTAAACATTCTTCCAACCAACACATGAAGGACTTGGCCCATTTTGTCGATTAATATGTTTCTTTATTTATATACAATCATTAAAATATATTCTTTAAATATGTTATATTATATATAAATATATATATTTAACCAAGCTTATTTTTATATTCAAATTAGTGGTTGGCCCACCCTACAGACGGGAGAGTTTACACTAATTGTTTTTTGAAAATTTACTTTAAATCATAATAGTAAATATAATATGTTTTTATTCTTAAATCAAATTGTAAATTTTATTAATTTTTTAAGTTTGATTTGAAAGGACCACTAATATTTCTTTTGTTACGTAATACAAAATTATGAAATTAAAAAGCTAAGAAAAATCTAAAGTAAGAGCAATTAATATTTTTATTTTATTTTTAAGAGCAAAATTTAAATACTATTACAATAATTAATTTCATCACGATAATAAATTAATCCAAATCCAAGCTAAATCAGTTGAAAATACAATATAATGTGATAAAATCATAAAAAAGTTATATTTTACAGTAATATGTAAATAATTTCAATGACGTCAAAAATAATAGTTAATATATATATTGTTTAACAATGAATGATGTTTTATAATATATGTTTGTTTCAGTTTATATTATATTTTCAATTGATAATAATTTTTTCTTTAATTTTTAGTGTTTTACTAATTATGTTTGTAAATTATTATAACATTTGTCGAACTTTGTTTTATAACAAAATTATTTGTAGGAAATTTTGCTCATGCTATTTGAAAATACTTTTATAGAAAAAAAGTGTTATAAATTAATAAAGTATTACATTGGTTCACGTAGTCTAGCCAAAATAACTTAAATATAATATAATATATATACTATATTAAAAGGGATATATAATCAACAGGGAGACTGTCCACGTAGGACATTAAAATCATCCAATCAAGAGATCCCTTTTTGACACGTCATCAAGCCCAGCTCCGTTGCTTTGGTTCTTCTTCACGCCTTTCGCGATCCGAGAGGCGATAGATTCGACGTTTCTTTTTTTCATTTCTCCAGATCCCGTTTTGCTAGATCCAATCGTGAAACCCTTTGCTTTTCCTCTCTTAATCCACGTTATCCGGTGATCCTGAAAGAAGTGTTATTCTATCTCGAAAGATTCCGATGAGATCTAAACGCAGCGATGGAGGCTTGCCGCAGAAAACCTTGCCGTCGCCGGCTCAACCTCTGTCTGGAACCAGAGAACCGCGGCGGAGGAACAAAGAAGAAACGAGAAGATCGTGAGATTCATAGAACTTTCTCATGGATCGTCAACAAAGTACCTCAGCGACAACAATTGGAGACTAGAGCACGCCGCCCGTGCTTTCTGTGAACACCGCTATGATAAACCTGAGAAGAAGTCGAAGCCGGTGCCATTATCACACGATGGTAGTCATACTGAGCCGTGGTATCTGCACGGGTTCTAAGGGAATGAAGGATCGGCCGATACGATGCATGACGTCTTCAGTAAAGTGCCGCCGTTTCGTAATACCTCGACGAATGTCAGAATCGGGAGCCCTCCTTCTGCTAGGTCATCGTTTCTTCATTTACGGTTTAGCGTATCTTTCTGTTTTTGATTTATGGTTTAACGTGTCTTTGTGTGTTCTTGATATAGGGTTTAGCGTACATTAGTGTTCTTGATTTAGGGTGCTTTTGTCTTCTGATAGTGTTTTGTTCTGTCTTTTATATGATCAAAAAAATTTTAGTGGTATGGCTGTTGACCAAGATTCAAGCAGAGTCACCTATAGTGGAGGTAGTAACCGTCTCTTTCTCTTCTCTCTTCACACTATAAACTACTGTCTTTGCTATTTATCTATATTTTTTGTTTGCTAAACATAAACTTAGCAAACAACCTATTGTCTCTTGCTGCTCTTTCTTTGAGCTGCCGAGAATGGAACTCAATGTTGATGTATACACTGCTTTCAATATAGTCTTTCATAAATTCAGAGGTTTTATACCAAAAGAAATTGTCTTAAAACGGAACTTTTGGGGTTGGATACCATGATCGAAACTGAGACCTTTTCCTCTTCTTTGATATCATTACTCATTAGGTTGTTTGATTTCTGAGCAATCCAGACTTCTTTGAACGTGTTTACACTTTATAAACAGAGAGATCATGCAGATTAAGGAAGCAATTGGCATCCAAACAACTTTGAGTAGGCATTAACTGTTGTAAGTGAACTTTGATTTTTATATATACGTTGATTGGTATACTATAATGATTCAATGTTTTTTAGATGCCAATATCTAAGATTGTGTTTGCCTCTTGGCCCTTGATCGTACAGTTTAACCAATATCTGAGAACGTGAATCAGGTAGGAAGGCATTGCTACATCTCAATAAGGAGAAAGTCATTGTCTGTTATGAGGTTACATAGAACCAAAATAGTTTTTATAATGAAAAGGATTTTCTTCTCATATTTTTCTCTCTTGAGAAAACACTAAATATATCTTCTTCTATCTTTTGACAGTCTGATTCACACCCAAAGCTAGCAAATTGTTCTACGTCATCTCATGAAAGGTATACCCGTTTGCATAAAATATATTTTTTACGTTTGTTTAAGAAACATTAGAGTTAAGTATCTAATTGGTAATGTGTAATTGTTTATCAGGGTTCAATGCATGATAGTTTTGGAGACAAGGACAACTGTGTTTCAAAAAGAACAATAACAAAGACACACGAATCTTGATACTTTCAGAGTGAAACCCATCGTGAAGATGCTATTAGGTAATTTCTTAACTAATCTCTTCATCATGTATCTATATTCTATCTTAAAGAGTTAAAAAAACGTGAATTGGACTGGAGTTTAGTCAATGTGATAGAAACAGGTGCGAATCACGCAAGGTTCATGCAGAAATTAGGACAAGAGTCATGGAAAGAAGAAGAAGAAGAGGATCAAGATATTGGAGCAAATAAAGTGTTCAAGAAAGTGAGAGAAAAATCTAAGATCAGGAACAGTCTTGATCATGAAGAAAAATATGACGAGAAAGAACCAGAAGAATGGCACAGTAAGCCAGGTTTGCCATTTACCTTAGAAAAAAAAACATAAGCATTAGGTTTTGTGACATTAATGGTTTATTTGTTTTATCTGAATGGCACAACGTATACACAGGCGGTGTAACAGATCAACCTGAGGCATTGAGTCATTCCGGAGAAACTAATTTTCGGCACAAGAGGAGATCGCTCCACCATGGAAAAAAGTTTTTCAGTTTGTGTCTTCGGATTATACCAAATCCATTGAAATGGAGCCATTACGAGATGATGAGATGATGGATACTTCGGATTTGATGATATGATGCCTCTTACATCTTTCGCCAAATCTTTGGAGTATAAAGTTTGATGCATGAAGATTTAATCTTTTCACCTATCATTTCATTGTTCCATAACCAAGAAGCTCAAATCCAGGTGTTCAAGTTTAAAAGAATCTCTGAGTAGACTTAGCTATCTCATGTTCTGCTTCATCGATGTCATAGGATGTCTGCTTAAAATTCATGGACGTGCATGAATCCGGCCGGTTTCTTTGAAATCAAGCAAGAGAAGTAAGGGCAAAACAGCCAAGCATCTCTGCAATGAATGACTGAAGGTTTATGTTCGTAAATGCTGCAATCTTACTATTGTGATTATAGATTCTAATTTTTTTTTCAATCTGGATAATGAAACCATGACCTAATGTCACACAAGAAAAACCACTAAGGCTATATTCGTCTTGCATTTTTCATAAGTAATGAACACATTATTCCTAAGTAGTTCCTACAAACAAGAGTTGTATTCACATTATTCCTAAGTAGGGATACTCTCCCTGTTGATTTTATATGCTGTTCTTTTTTTTATGGTTTCCTTCTTGAATGTGCACTCAAAAAAACCTATTTAAAACTTATATATTGTGTGAGAATATTTGTTTGCATAGTCTAATCGTAGTAATTCGTTCAGGGATTGTAACGTATAAACGGTGTTATTTATACTATGAGGCTGCAAGCAACTTGGTGTTTAGTTGGAAAACAGCTTAATTTAATTTAGTTGGTCATATGTTTTTGTTTGGTTTGTAACGTTCTCAGATCTATTAATCCCACTCAACTCTAAAATAACATATTAATTTAATCATTAGAGTTTTTATGAAAAGGAATCATTAAAATTACAAACTAACATAAAGAAAAGAGTAATGTTTTCGAGACAAAGCCAAAATTATTAATTGGAGAGTCATTTTTGGTTTGTATGATTTAAATTTCAAGTTTTGGTGATGGTTTGTTTAAAAAGTTTTTTATTTAATTTGGCTTGGTCTGTTTTATTTATTTTTTTATCTATAATATGTTTTCATGAGCTGGTTTGGAAATAATATTATTTTAGGTATGAATTGATTTTGATTCATTTTATGGTGTTCAAACTCAATGATTCTAAAGTAAAAACAAAGTTCAAATTAGTTTGTAAATTTTAGTATTGCTTTATTCCAAACCTAAAACATAAGATAAAAGTATTTAAATCCTAACTAAGTTTAATTAGTTATTAATCCATCTTATGTATATCCTATATTTGATTTCAAAAAAATTGTGAGTTTTAATTATGTTTAATTCGGTAGTCACAAGATAATGAATAGATAAAAACCAATTTTATTATTCTACCAATTTGATAGTTTAAAATCGATTGCAATATATATACACAATTTTTATCATATATAAGTGCAAAAAAAAATAATTAAGTTAAAATAAATTGATCCAAAAAAATTTAGTTAAATTAAACACTTATACGATTATACGAGAACCCGGGCGTAGCCCGGAAAAAGTTTCTAGTCATTAATAATCAGTAAATTAAGATGAACCAAACGGCATATCGATGTTTTCTGAAAAAATAGATTTAAATAAAGCCAGTAGGTGATTAATGTAGAGTCGGCTGTTTGCATCAGCTCTGCATTAATATATGACGGCGCCAAGAACTTTAGGTGTGAGATTGGTTGAAGTTGATCGTTGTTCCTTTTGTTCTTCCGTTTGTGGTATAAACGGACATGATTGCAGCAACAACAACAACTACCCTTCCAGTGGGTAATTGATGCAGCTAAACCCGTGGTTGACAAGCAACACAAGGTTACAGACGATCACAACTCCTCTCCCATATAGGATTTCCTTTTTTAGTCAAAGGGCTTTGCTTTCCTTTTAAGTGTTTGTGGTTTCCTTTTAGAGATATGAGTTTTTTTACTAAATCCTTCAGGTTTATGGTTTTCTCGGTTACATCAAAGCTTTGTAAGACACGATTTGATTAATAAAGTTATTGATTTGGTTTTAAAGAGCTTTCGAGCACTGCGAAGAGTATTCGTGGTCCTAAGAGTTCTCACGAACACTGCAAAGAGTATTTGCACCATCTTTCTAGCGTTTTCGAAGATACCTTCGGGAAACATTACCATCTTCTCATTCAAACCCTTGATCTTGAAGATTCATAGCTTCCGCTCTCCATTAGTTGGTATCAGAGCCAGTACGTTTCTGGATTTCTTCTTGCGTTATCATGACAAAAAAGACGGCAGAAGGAACTGGTATTGATATGACGGATCTACGAGACCTCCTCGTAGGGATGCAGACAATGACTCAAAAAACCATCCAACAGCAAAGTGAGGCGTTCACCACAGCATTCGCGGCTGTAACAGATCGTCTTAACGCCCTAACGACGGCCTTGACAATTCGCGTGGACCCACAGGCCCAACCGGTCGTTGATCCTCAACGCCAGGCCACACATAATCAGCCACTACCACCACGACCACAACCTCATCAACCACAACAACAGATTCCACCTATCCATCAACCTCCTCATCATCACCAGCAACAACAGCAACATCGTCACCAATTTAATGATGCTCGGGCACATGACTTATACGAGGAAGAAGAAGAAGAAGATCATCGAAGGGTTTATCGGGAGGACCTGCGGTAGCGAGATTTTATTAATAATCGATGGGAGCAGAGTTTTAAAGTGGATATACCCGAATTCCAAGGAGGGCTGAAAGGCGGTGACCTTATCGATTGGTTAATATCCGTTGAGGAAATCATGGAGTTCAAGGAAGTCTCACCTAATCATCGTGTTCCTCTCGTGGTTATGCGCTTCCGTGGTCATGCTGCTACATGGTGGAAACAATTAAAAACAACACGTTCTCGTACGGGTAAAGAGCCTATCAACTCATTGGAGAAACTGACCAAACATCTACGTCAAACCTTCCTCCCATATAACTACGAACACACCATGTACACAAAACTGAAGAATTTGCGTCAAGGCAACGGCACCGTCGACGAGTATGCAGAAGAATTTTCACTGTTATTGACTCGTAATGAGATTAATGACAGGTAAGTTAAAATAGTATCTCGTTTTACTGGAGGCCTACGTCCCCAACTACAAATGGCTATGGCTCATTTCGATTCGTCTACAATTGAGGAGCTCATAGACGTGCAGCGTCCTTTGAACAACAATCAAAAGCGTCAAATTGGTCTACACCGTCCAATCGCGCACGCAGTCAAGAACACACAGGAAGCAATGCTCCTGCGACGTCGGCAAAAGAAGCCAGTGAAACCGCAAACTCTACAACCAAACCGGCAAACCAAGAAGAACAACAACTACGATGATCTACACATCCTAACGTGCTGAGATGCTACACTTGTGGCGAACTAGGGCATAGACAGACAGCCTGTCCTCATGCTACGAAACGCGGGTTAATTATGGAGGAGACAGCAAACGGGCTTGATGTCTATGATTTGCAAGAGGATGACCAGGAAACGGAGGACATTTTTCCCCCCACGGGCGATACATGGCATCTTATGGTTGTGCGACAAACCTGCCTCCCACCACACCTTCAAGACGACAAGTGGCTTCGCACTAATATATTTTGTCTACTTGTACCATCAAGGGACGAGTTTGCACTTTTGTTATTGATTCGGGTAGCAGTAAGAACATGATCTCTGAAGAAGCAGTCGACAAACTTGGCTTTACTCGTGAAGCCCATACTGTGCCATACACTCTAGGATGGCTTAACGACAGCGTCAACTTACGTGTCTCTCAACGTGCCCTCATTCCGTTTTCCGTTGGGCCATATTACAAAGATCGAATTTACTGTGATATAGCTCCTATGGATATCAGCCATCTTTTGCTAGGAAGACCGTGGGAGTATGATCGTTAGATCATACATTATGGCGTCGATACGTATCAATTTACTTGGGATACACACAAGATCCTCCTGCGTCCTTCAAAAGATCCACCTCTGGTACTAGAAGCTCAGCCTAGTTCTGTTTTACCAGCAAAACAACCATCACTCATATGTTCTTATAGGACATTTAAAACCGAACTTCATGAAGAGGGTATAGCGTTTGCGTTAGTTACAGCACCGACTCCTCCGTCTCTTCCATCACCTTTACACAACAACATTGAAGCCATCCTTGAAGAATTCCGCGGTGTCTGCCCAACAGACTTACCAACTTCATTACCGCCACTGAGAGATATTCAACACCAGATTGACCTCATGCCAGGTGCAACGCTCCCCAACTGTCTGCATTACCGTATGAGCCCGGACGAGCATGAGAAACTGCGCAGACAAGTGGAGGATTTGTTACGCAATGCTCATATTCGCGAAAGCCTTTCCCCGTTGCGGTCCCGCTCTCCTTATTCCAAAACATGGCGTATGTGCGTTGATAGTAGAACAAAAAATAAAATTACGGTGTGCTACCAATTCCCGATTCCGCATCTTGATGACCTCTTAGACCAAGTGGGTTCTGCTTTTATTTTTTCTAAAATTGATCTTAAGAGCGGTTATCATCAGATACGAATCAGACCGGGTGATGGTGGAAGACAGCATTTAAAACCCGTGAAGGTTTATTTGAGTGGTTAGTAATGCCTTTCGGGCTGTCCAATGCGCCTAGCACCTTCATGCGTATTATGAATCAGTCAGTTAACCCTTTCATTGGAAAGTTTGTCCTCGTATACTTTCACGATATCCTGATATTCAGCTCTTCCATTACCGATCATCTGTCTCACATTCATGATGTTCTGAGTATGCTTCAGAGAGATCAACTTTTTGCAGCCAAACATAAGTGCGAGTTCGGCGTGCCTGAGGTTTTGTTCCTCGGTTACATTGTGTCTGGAAAAGGGCTGGCGATGGACCAAAACAAAGTAGAAGCGGTGCATTCTAGGCCACTTCCTACGACAGATACGGAGGTTCGAAGCTTCCATGGTTTGGCTCCGATCACCAGTTGCATGAAGGAGGGTAGATTTAATTGCACTCCGGAGGCTACAGCCGCGTTTGAGCTGATCAAAACTAAACTCACCACTGCACCCGTTCTCGTTTTGCCAGATTTCTTTGAAACCTTCGAGTTACATAGTGATGCATCTAAATTAGGGATCGGTGCAGTGCTCAGTCAACGGGGACGTCCTATAGCCTATTATAGCGAGAAGCTGGCCGGTGCAAGGTCTCGTTATAGCACTTATAATGTGGAATTTTATGCCATCGTCCAAGCTATCAAACACTGGCGCCATTACCTTGTTCATCAATAATTTATTTTATTCACCAATCATGATGCATTGCGCCATCTCGATAGTCAAGCCAAAGTTTCGGCTCGACATGCGTCCTGGATCACCTTTCTCCAGCAGTTTACTTTCGCTATTAAGCATCAGTCTGGTAAAAAATATCGGGTGGCTGATGCTTTAAGCCGCCGCCATACACTACAAGAAAACATGTATCTTCCGACTACACAATTGGTAGCAAATTAGTCACAAAATCACACTTTACGACTGATTAGCGACTGAACATGAGGTCGGAAACCAACGCGTCGCAAAAAACAAACGGTCGTAAATCAATCGGAAATGAGCGACTGATTTACGACTGTTTTACGAGTACAGTACATAGTCATAGAACAGTCTTAATTCAGTCGTAACTTTTGGCGACGATTTTGCGACATCTCTTACGACCAGTCTGCGACATCTCTTACGACCAGTCTGCGACATTTTTGCTGTCATAAGGTCATGTATTGTCGCCGCAGATCAGTTGGAAAATATCAGTCGTAAAATCAGTCGTAATATAGTGGTCGGGAATCAGTCGTAAAACATTAGTCGGGAATCAGTCGTTATATTTAGTCGGTCATCAGTCGTTAAATTTTACGATTTTGCTACTAGTTAGCGACTACATTGCTACTGTTTTTTGGGCCAAATGGTTTATTTATGCACTAAATACTGACTGATAAGCGGCTATACAACGAGATTTATTTCCAAATTTTGTGATTTTAATTTTATTTTGCTTGATTTCCTGTTTTTTTTATTGTTTGGAACAATTGATAATAAAAAACTGAAAATGTTAACAAGCTAAAACATTTGATACAAAATAATTCCTCTTATAGGAGTTTAACAAGTTTGATACAAAAGAACTCCTCTTATAGGAGTTTAACAAGCTGAAAATATTTTAACACCTGATCATAAGTTTCAAGGTACACAAAATATTTTAACACCTGATCATAAGAGAACCTAATCATCCGACTTGTTAGCTGCAACGTATTCAACGTACTGAGGATTTGTTGCAGTCAAAAACTTGTCCACTCTAGATAACTCCTTGAGCTGTTTTCCTTGCTCTGCGCTATGAGCAGCCTGCTCCTTGATTATGCGGAGATTGTTTGCGTTTTGGGCAGCCTGCTCCTCGATTTTGCGGAGAGCGATTGCATTCTGGGCAGCCTGCTCCTCGATCATGCGGTGAGCTTCATCAAGCTGTGTTTGCAGGTCCAGGATTGAAGAGGATGCACTGTACTTCCGCTTTCCATTGACGAGAGTACTCTCCACGCTTCCAATTCCATAATGTTTTCCTCTTTTGTCTGTGTAAGTGGACTACAAAAAAAAGAGAAGAACCAAGTATGATGTATCAAAAACAAGAAGAAAAAAGTATCATGTATCAGAGAAACAAGAGAAACAAGTATAAACCCATAGAAACAAGTATCCCATAAGGAAAAATAAATAATAAAAGCAGAGGAAACAGTATGTATCATCTACCAAAAACGAGAAGAAACAAGCATCAAGTATAAAAGATAAAATATAAAACCAAAGAAAACAGATTATATATCAAAAACAAACTAAACTTAAGAGAAAAAAATTACCAGGAGGAATATCTCATTAGCATCATCTATAGAGAGCTCTGGAGCTTGTGAACTAGACTCTGAAGGGTCTGCGTTTTCAGCCTCAAGGTCATCCAACTTTGACTGTTTGTTCCGCCGATACACCTCAACAACCTCCTGTGCTTTCATATCCACAAAGGTCCCATCCTTTTTGTATTAGTCCTAATGAAGACTTCACTAAGAGTCACCGGTCTGCCCGATTCCTCTACCCGAAATGGTAAACAAAGTAAAGGGTATTAAGACATAATTTTTTTTTAGTTTGGTCAAAGAAAAGGAAGTTACCATTTCTTGTTCGATTTGTTGGAAAGACTTCTGCCCTGAGTTGTGCTTTTGAGGACCAAGACATTTACGGTCAGACATCCGAGCAGCTGAAGTCGTCAAACTCTTTTCTTTGGCTTCAGCAGTGTCCCAAAAAGCACATATTTTTCTCCACAAAGTTTTCTTAATCCAGTTTGGTCTCTTTCGAGAAGTCCTGCGATTGCTAACAATGTCTTTGAGACGGCGCTGACCTATCCTCTCAAACTTCTCCTGAACTAAACCGGTTAGTGTAGAACGCCATGTATGAGTTTTCTACAACAGAAGAGAAAGTTGATATTAAAAAGCAAATTAAACTAAAGAAAGTAGAAATGCGAAGTCTAGAAGAAAAGAACTCAACTGCAAACTCTACAAACCATCTTTCTTGTCTTCGCCGAGGCACAACAGTCCCGCTGTAGTATTGACCGTTAAACTTGTTTTTAAAGATCTTAGTGATCTTCCGAGTCAGTTTACCCTTGTCCGAACCAAACCTAGAAACACAGAAACATCATATTAGGCTGAGAGTGATATAAAATACATTCATCGATATTTAACAAACATTAATCACAATTAGTAATCAAATAAAATTTACAAACATTCAAAGGACTAAAGTTTAAACCCGTAAATGATAAAACTGAAAACAATCACAAGTCCTAAAGCTAAAACCCGTAAAGAACAAAAAAGACTACTCATTCACAAGACAGACAAACAACTCGTTATGAACAAGTCATTGAAGGTTTAAGCTTTAGTCTTTTTGTTCATTACAGCTTGCAGCTTTAAGCTTTAGTCAAAAGACTAAACCTTTACAAGACCCATAATGAGCAAAAGACTAAACCTTTACAAGACAAAACAAACAACTCATTTACAAGACAAAAGAAACAAGTACTTACCCTTTAAACCGTAATGAATAAAAGACGAAACATTTAGAGGAAAAAATATATTCACCAGTACAAGAAAGCTCATCATTTCCAAACCCAATCAAAATTAAGCTTCAAGATAAGAAAGTACCAAGTGGTTCCAGGCTCCAAGTAGGGAGAAAGGGTAGTTAAGCGCTCCCTGCCTGGCTGGGAGAGAAGAGCATTGACAACATCCATCTGGTCTTTGGAGAGAGTCGGTTCTACATGAGGAAATTCTTCATCTTCTGAATCTTCTGCAGTCTGTGAGTTCTGAGCTTCAGAAGTGCTCTGAGATTGTGGCGATTGTGGTTGTCGAGTCGCTGAAGTCTGAGATCCTCGAGGTAAGGAAGTCTGAGATGCTCGAGGTTGTGAAGTCTGAGACGCTCGAGGCTGTGAAGTCTGAGACGCTCGAGGCTGTGAAGTCTGAGACCCTCGAGGCTGTGAAGTCTGAGACCCTCGAGGCTGTGAAGTCTGAGACCCTCGAGGTTTTGGCGATGGAGTTGAAGCTCTTCGGGATTGGACCATCGAGTCCTGGAAAAGCTGTGCCGGAGGTGGATAGTCAGACACAGATGGTGGAGGTTGGCGGTTCGGGACAGGCGGAGGCGCTTGAGTTCTTGGAACGAATTCGTACTGCGAGGGAAGGGGAGATGGTGTTTTCGCACTGGAGGTGAGCATCTTCTTCTGTTTCTTCTTTCCCGACATCGTCTTCAGTGATTAACAGAGAGTTTAGATAGATAGAAAGGGGTGAGATGTGTCGAAGGCAGAGAGAACACAAGTGATTAGGGTTTCTGTTCTTTTTCGATTATAAGAGTAATTATTTTGGGCCTTGGAGGGTTAAATTAATTTGGGTGGGAATTAATTTAGGCTTGGCGGGGAGTGAAAATTTCACCGAATTTACATAAGTCACCAAATGAAAATTAACAACGCAATCACCAAATGAAAATTTGGCCGGGTCTTTTTGGTTTTAGTTTAAGGTTAATATAATTTAGGGTATAGGGTAGTGATCTAGAATGTGTTGGTTTAGGGTTCAAAGAAATAATTTTACTTTGTTTATGAGTTGATTAAATATTTTTTTAAACAAAAATATATTACAATACACAACAAACAAAGTTGCAAAATTATATTACAATACACATTAAAACAAAGTTTACAAAATTATATTACAATACATATTTAAACAAAGTTTAGAAAATTATACTATATTTTAGTAGGGTACTTCTCCATCTTCGTCGGATGACGATATATTACATTGAAATTCATCATCTTGTTCAACATCTTCCACATCAACATCGAGATTTATAGGTTGTACCCGAGCATGAACCAAATGATCAAATTCTAGATCTTCAACCGTAGTCATTAAAACAGCATCATCATTTTCTTGTTGCAACAATGTCGGTTCTTTATTTTCATATTCTCCAGAAATGATTCCCCTCGGATTCACTTTCAAAACATTGAGCCACGACTGCTTTGGTTTCTTAACGTACGGATACGGGATATAACAAACTTGATCTGCTTGAGATGCTGTGCATGCAATATCAAATAATAAAAGTATAATTAAATTAAGTATCAAATCATAAAAGTATAATTTCAATATAAAATACGTACCTAGAATAAATGGTTCGTATTTATGGTATTTCCTCAATGAAAGAACATCGACGATGCCACCATTTCTCCGCCGAGTGCCTCTACCAACTAACGGATCATACCACTTACATTTAAAAAGTGTGATTTTCAAATCGACCGACCCCTCATACTGAATTTGTATGATATCAGTCAAGATCCCATAGTAATCAGCTTCATCGGATGCATTTGTGTAGCTCTCCCCTTTAACACTCACACCGTAATTACATGTCTTTCTTCCCTCGCCATGCTTCTGTGTATGGAACAAAAAGCCTCTTGTGAAATAGATGGGCCATGTTCTGGCCTTATTCATGGGTCCATTCGCAATATCTTTAACCCACTGAGGAAAATGATGTGTGTTGCTCCAATAGCTAACCTGCAACATATATATATAATTAAATCAATATATATTTATATATTATTATATACACATAGTTAAATAAAAGTATTAGTCAGACGTACATAATCTTTCACCCATATATGATATTCGTCAGCTCTCTTCGCAGAGAGGTCTTTTTTAGAGAGGTCTGTCTATTTGGCAGTAAAGAAATCTTCAAACATCCTAAATTAGTCAAACAAATATTAATATGGGCAATTATAGCTGGGTAAATCAATAAGGAAGATGATAATATTATCAAATTATACCTCTCAAATGACTGAAAATAATCACAATTCGTAAAACATATGCATGTGCGCATCTGTAGTCTTTCTCGGAAAGCCATATTTCTTGCATTTCTCCACTTGGACTACCTACATGTGTAAATATATCTGGCACTCCAGGAACATGATATACGGCAACTTCACCTTCATGAAATCTTGTGAACCTGTCCAAAAGATTATGAAAATTATTAATGCACATTTTTAAATAAAAAGCATGCACATAGACATAAAAACTGAAACCGAGGAATAATGATAGCGTTTACCTTGATTTCGTTTGTATATGGTCAGCAAAGTAGTGCTCTGAGAAGTAAGCTATCTCATCGTTGATATATGATTCAACAATCGAGCCGGCCGCAAATCTTTTGTTCTATGCTTTCGTTTTCAATTTTTTAAAATTCCTTTCAAAAACATACATCCACCTATATTGCACAGATCCTTCTAGCTCAGCTTCGTAGGGGAGATGTATAGGCAAGTGCTACATGACGTCGAAAAACGATGGTGGAAAATTCTTCTCCAAATTGCAGATGATCAAAAC
The DNA here is from genome assembly GCF_000309985.2 of Brassica rapa. Lineage (NCBI taxonomy): Eukaryota > Viridiplantae > Streptophyta > Magnoliopsida > Brassicales > Brassicaceae > Brassica > Brassica rapa. Next base: position 35,015,537 of record NC_024797.2, read on the forward strand.
AATATTCCGTTTAAGCATTTGGACGTGATTTTTCTGTAAGGTTCTCGAGCAAAGGTCTCGGAAGATACACCAACCACTACAATATTCAAAATGCATTTCTTAGTAATATTTACTATAATTATAAAGGTTTATCATTTCAAAATAAATAAAACAGTAGCTAATTAGTACCTGATAGCGCAAGATGGACGTTTTGGTCTAGGAGTTCTGAAAATATAAATGGAAGTAGCCGCTCCATAAAAACATGGCAGTCATGACTCTTCATACCAGAAAATTTGTTGTTCTCTAAATCGACACAATTAGCTAAGTCTGAAGCATATCCGTCTGGGAATTTAACAGCGTGTTTCACACATTCCAATAACGTTTTTTTCATCTTCGTCCAGCATGTAAGGAGGAAATGGAGCTTGACCAGCAGTATCAACATGTAAGTGTGGCCGATCACAGAATATTGCCATATCCAATCTTGAATTGATTGTGTCTTTCGATTTGCCTTTGACATTCATAAGAGTATTGATGATGTTGTCAAAAAAATTCTTCCCTATATGCATCACATCAAGATTATGTCGGAGTATCAGGTCCTTCCAGTATGGCAACTCCCAAAAAATGCTTTCCTTGTGCCAGTCATGATATTTCTCATAACCAGGGTTCTTCTTTTCATTGCCATTTCCACCGCAAACAGACGTTTTCAGTGGATTGACACCCGATAGCTCTGAGTAAACTTGCTCACCAGTCAAAGATTTAGGTGGAAATTCATTTACCGCGCTTTTTCCCTTCAAGAAGTCCTTTCTATTCTTCCTCAGTGGATGATCACGAGGAAGAAATCTGCAGTGACAATCAAACCAACACGTCTTTCTTCCATTATGTAGATAAAAAGCGTTCGTATCTTCCATGCAAATTGGACAAGCCAATTTACCATGGGTCGTCCATCCTGATAACATGCCATACGCTGGAAAATCGCTTATCGTCCATAGTAACACAGCTTTTAGATTAAAATTTTGATTTAAGGACACATCGTACGCTTCAACCCCAGTTGACCACAATTCTTTTAACTCCTCGATCAAAGGTTTGAGGAAGATATCAAAACTAGCTCGCGGATGATTTGGCCCAGAATTCAGAATTGTAAGAAACAAATACTCTGTACTCATGCACATATGAGGAGGTAGATTATATGGAGTCAGGATCACGGGCCACAATGAATGATTACGAGACATCCCAAACGGATTGAACCCATCAGTACATAATCCAAGATAAACGTTACGAGGTTCTTCGGCAAACTGGGGATATATATCTTGAAAATGTTTCCATTCCGCCGCATCAGATGGATGACACATTTCCCCCTCCTTTGCTTGGTGCTCAGCATGCCATCTCATTGCCGCTGCTGTCTTCTTGCTCTGATACATTCTTTTCAGCCTGTCAGCTATAGGTAGATACCACATACAACTATATGGTACTTTGGTTCTGCGTCTTTTGTCCCTAGGCTTCCATCTTGCTGCACCACAAAATTGGCACTCTTCCCACCTTTCATTTTCTTTCCAGAAGATCATACAATTGTTAATACAAACATCAATTGTATGATATGGGAGCCCTAAATTGCGCATCAACTTCTTGGTCTCGTAGTGTGAATCGATTGCTGTGTTTCCTTCAGGTAAATAGTCTGTCAACATTTGACATACTGAATCCACACATTTTTCGCTCAGATTATAATCTGCCTTGTTTTGCAAGACCCGAGCAGCTAAGGATAACCGTGACTGCCCTTCACGACAACCATCATACAAAGGATTTTGTGCTCCTTCTAACAAATCGTAGAACTTCTTCGAATGGTTGCATTGCGGGTCTACTACATTTTGATAACTATCATCATGTTGATAGTTATCAAAACTCACATTATCACGAAATGCATCATTCACCATATCTATATAATTATCCTCATTACCAACTTCTTGATCACTACCACTTAAATGCGTCGGGTCAACATAACTCTTTACTAATGCAATATCAATTTCTTCTCCATGTTTATACCAAACATAATAGTCTGGCATAAATCCTCTATTATATATATGTCTCCAAATTTTTGTTCCCGCGAGAAATTTATCGTTCTGACAAACAGTACACGGGCATAAAAACTTACCACTATTACTTTGTGTTAGAGACTGACTGTTTGCGAATGTCATAAATTGTTCCACCCCCGCTATGAACTCTTCCGAAAGTTTTCCTGTCTCCTCATCGATCCTCTTGTACATCCACTCTCGGAAATTTGAATAATTGTAATTTCCAGACATTATACGACAAACGTTAGTTTTTTTTTAACTTTCGTTTTTTTCTTGCTACTTTTTTTTGTGCTTTGTACGAGTGAGGAGAAGAAAACGGTAAGAGCCTATATATAGAAAATATTCTGACTAATTAGCGACTAAATTCCGACTGCAGATAAAAATTAGGTACACCGGCGAAAAATGTTTACCACGTGTTGTACCGGTTTTTCCCGACTACTTAGCGACTGATTTATGACCAGAGATTCAGTCGCAAATTAGTCGCTACATTTATGACTGATCAACGACTAATGTTCCCCGACTGCGTAATAGTCGTATATTAGTCGTAAATTTAGCGACTATTGTGCGACCGAGTCTCTGGTCAGAAATCAGTCGCTAAGTTTTCGTAAACTTAGCGACTATTATCCGACTAAACATCTGAGTCCCTATTTTTCGACTGATGTACGATTAATTTTTTGTCGTCGCTATTCTGTCGCATGGTAGTCGGAAATTAGTCGGTTTTTTTTGTGACTACTATTTTAGTCGAAAAATGCAGTCGGAAAATGCAGGTGTTCTTGTAGTGATAGCCTCCTCTCGGTCATGCACACGTCCGTCACTGGTTTCTCTGTTTTGGCTGACCTGTACCCCACAGACAGTTTTTTCGGTCGGGCGTTTGTGGAAGCTACTAACGGTGTATCTAAGGATTATACGTTACATGATGGGTTCCTTTTTCGCGGGTTACGACTCTGCATTACTGCATGCAGTCTGCGTATAAAGATAATTCAAGAGTTACACAACAGGGTCATGCAGGACGTGACCATTCTCTCGAGCTCGCCACTAGATCCTATTTTTGGCCGACAATTCGACGAGATGTGGAACGGTTGGTGGAGAGGTGTCATGTTTGTCAACTGTCTAAAGGCAAAGTTTCTAATGCGGGTTTATATCTTCCTTTGCCTATCCCTACTCAGCCTTGGACGGACATTAGCATGGATTTTGTTCTTCGCCTCCCGCGAACTCAACGAGGACACGACTCTATCTTCGTCGTTGTTGACAGATTCTCCAAGATGGCTCATTTTGTCCCTTGTAAGAAGACCTCGGATGCTGTTAATATTGCCGTCCTCTTCTTCCGTGAGATCTATAAATTGCACGGAGTACCTCTGTCTATTGTGTCTTACCGTGATTCCATAGGTCACTTCTGGCGTTCTCTTTGGAAATTGCTTGGAACTAGTTTGGATATGAGTTTGGCATATCATCCGCAGACGGATGGTCAAAATGAAGTAACTAATAGGTCCCTTGGCAATTTGCTGCGCTGTTTGGTTGGTGATAACATCAAGAGTTGGGATAACAAGCTATGTCAGCCAGAGTTCGCCCATAACCATGCTTTCGACCGAAGTCTAGGTTTTTGTCCCTTTCAAGTAGTGTTTGGCGTCATTCCTCGTGCTCCGCTGGACCTTGCAACACTCCCAGATAGGACACGCGTTCATGGTGAAGCAGAGGACTTTGTTGCTGATCTACACGATGTTCATCGTCGTGCTAATGAAAATTTGACCACCTCCACAGCTCGTTACAAGCGTGATGCCGATAAGAAGCGGCGCAAGCTTATTTTTCAGCCGGGGGATTTGGTTTGGGTCGTCCTCACCAAGGATCGTTTTCCCATTAGAGAGTACAACAAGCTTAAATCTCGCAAGATAGGGCCGGTTGCAGTTCTCGAGTGTACTAATCCTAATTCCTACCGGGTTCAACTTCCTTCACACTTGCGTACGTCGAATGTCTTTAACGTTAAAACATATATTTCCTTATCATGGCGAAAATGACACTTCGGATTCGTGGTCGAATCCTTCTAACCCGTCGGGACCTGATGCAACTACACCTGTGGTTGACAAGCAACACGAGGTTACAGACAATCACAACTCCTCTCCCGTATAGGATTTTCATTTTAGTCAAAGGGCTTTGCTTTCCTTTTAAGTGTTTGTGTTTTCCTTTTAGAGATAGGACTTTTTTTACTAAATCCTTTAGGTTTATGGTTTTCTTAGCTGGTATATAAGGAGACCTCATCCAAGCTTTGAAAGACACGATTTGATTAATAAAGTTATTGATTTTGTTTTAAAGAGCGTTTGAGCACTGCAAAGAGTATTTGCGATCCTAAGAGTTCTCACGAACACTGCAAAGAGTATTCGCACCATCTTTCTAGCGTTTTCAAAGATACCTTCGGGAACACATTACCATCTTCTCGGTCAAACCCTTGATCTTGAAGATTCATAGCTTCTGCTCTCCATCAGTAATGCTGCTAATGAAACCACGCACCGTAGCCTATTCGGTGCTGGTCTTTATCAGACAGGTTCAGTTTCAGGAACCACAAGTGGTCCAATGGCAGTTCAAACTCCTCCGTCTGTACCTAGCGTGTTCACTCAAGGACTGATGCTAAACAAGGTTGATAGCAAAGGCTTCAAAACATGGCAGAAGAAGATGTTGTTCTTCCTCACAACACTGAAGCTTAACAAATTCATCTAGGAGGACAAGCCCCTTGTCCCTTACGGGATTGATGATGTGCACACTCTCGCAAGTTTTGACATCTGGGTGCATTCCGACTTTGTCTGCAAATGATACATCTTGGGTCGCCTCATTGACCCATTGTACCGAGTCTACTGTGAGATTCCCACTGCGAAAGAGCTGTGGAGATCCCTAGACAAGAAGTACAGAGGTGAGGACGCTGGCTGCCAGAAGTATGTGGTTTCAAAATTCCACGACTTCAAAATGGTGGATTCAAAACCCATCATGGATCAGGTGGAAGCGTTTCAGCTCATTTGCAATGAAATCGCTACTGAAGGAATGTCCATCTGCGAGACATTCACAACTCTCAACTTCATTGAAAAGCTTCCTCCAAGCTATGCAGATTTCAAGAACTACTTGAAGCACAAGGAGAAGAAGATGGGGCTCGAGGACCTCATCATGAGGCGTCAGATGGAATCCATAAACTGAACAGCTGACAAGGTCACTGCTAAGGCGCATAGTGTCAACATGGCTGAGCACAAAGGAAAAGGAAAGGCACACGCCCATTCTCCTGCCAAGCCTTACAAAACTGCTGCAGCCCTGAAGGCTTCTGAAAAAAACTTCAAGAACAAAGGAATTGAAACCAATGCGAATGTGGAGAATTTCAAGGGGAAGTGTCACTACTACCACAAAATGGGACATAAGACTGTTGAGTGTCACAGCAAGATCAGAGATGAGAAGCATCAAGCAAATCTCACTGAGGAGGATCTCGTTGAAATGGTGACTGAGGTCAACATGGTTGAAGGCAGCAACCCCAAGGAATGGTGGTATGAAACAGGAGCAACCACCAACATTTGCACTGATAGGGCGATGTTCAGCACTTAGCAGAAAAGCAAGACTCGGGAGAAGTTGTTCATGGGAAACACTGCAGTCTCCAAGATTGAAGGCCGCGACAATGTGGTTTTTAAGATGCCATCTTGACTTGAAGTCACTCTGACGAAATGTGCAGCATCTGCCTGATATGAGGAAGAACTTGGTCTCGGGAATCTTGTTCAGTAAGAATGTATTTGGGAAAGGGGTAATGATGGACTTGTCAAGATGAATGTAATGACAGTCCCTCCGAAAGTTGTAGTTCCAAATGTTTCAATGAATAAGAATTCAGTTGCTTATTTGGTTGAGTCTTTTAATGCATGACATGAAAGATTAGGCCATGTAAACTACAAATCTATACAAAGATTAATGAATTTAAATCTAATTCCTAAATGCAAAATAAGTAAACAAAAATGTTATGTATGCGTACAGGCTAAGCTCACAAAAATGCCATCATCTCGTGTTGAAAGAACAAAGAAACCGTTAGATTTAATTCACACTGATTTATGTGATTTAAAATACATACAAACTAGAGGTGGTAAAAGTACTTTGTGACCTTCACAGATAACTGCACAAAATATTGTTATGTATAGTTGTTACATAGCAAGGATGAAACCTTAGAAAAATTCAAAGAATTTAAACTCGAGGTTGAAAATCAGCTTAAAACAACTATTAAAGTAGTTAGAAGCGACAGAGGAGGCGAGTATGATGGTCCATTCAATGCATTCTGTAAAGAACATCGAATAATCCATCAAACTACATCTCCTTACTCACCAGAATCTAATGGAGTTGCTGAACGCAACAGTCAAACTCTAAAAGAGATGCTGAACGCAATGTTACAGGAATCTGGGTTACCCCAAAACATGTGGGGGGGGGGGGGTGGGGAAGCGTGGTTACCACTATTTATGTCCTCAACAAAATTCATGGAAAGGTAATTTACCCTCGTATAAATACCTTAAAGGGTGGGGATGCTTGGCAAAAGTTGCGGTACCGCCACCAAAAATGGTCAGTATTGGACTTAAAATTGTGGATTGCATTTTCATCGGATATGCACATAATAGTAATGCGTATCGATTTTTGGTACATAAATGTGAAATATCAGAGATTCATGAAAAAACAGTCATGGATGAACTCGGGAAAAAAGAGACAATGACAAGAACTCAAAAACTGAGACAAACATCCAGATTTCTATAAATGATATTTCAGAAAATGAAGAAAAAAGATGAACCTCGAAGAAGCAAAAGAGCTCAAAAGGAAAAATCTTTTGGTAAAGATTTCCTAATGGTATTTTTAGTCGAAAATGTTCCAAAAACTTTGGCAGAAACCATGGCTTCACCAGAAGCTCCATTTTGAAACGAACCTGTCAGGAGTGAATTTAATTCTATCATGCAAAATTATACATGGTACATAACATATTTACCACCTGGCTGCAAAGCATTAGGAAATAAATGGATAATGACACGAAAACCTAGTGGAAAATACAAATCTAGGCTTGTAGTTAAAGGATTCCGACAAAATGAAGGCTTTAAATATTTTGATACATATTCTTCATTGACTAGAATAACATCAATAAGACTGATGATAGCAATCGCAGCCTTAAGAGACCTAGAAATCCATCAAATGGATGTAAAAACCGCTTTTCTAAATGGTGATTTAGAAGATGAAATTTACATAAAACAACCTGAAGGTTTTGTCCTTCCCGGACAGGAAGAAAATGTATGCCGACTTGTGAAGTCACTTTATGGGCTTAAAGAAGCTCCTAAACAATGGCACGAAAAAATTTGACAATACAATGATGTCAAATGGTTTAAAAATAAATGAATGTGACAAATGCATATACTACAAAACAACAAAAAATGCGTATGTTTTGCTATGTCTATATGTAGATGATATGCTCATTATTGGAAGTAATAAAGACATTATCAATCAAACAAATAACATGCTCAAAGGGACATTTGAGATGAAAGACTTGAGATTAGCAGATGTAATTTTCGGGGTTAAAGTTACAAGAAATTCAAATGGAATTAATTACCAAAACACAATCTCATTATCCTCAAACAATATTGGAGAGATTTAAAAATTACTCTAAAAGTACGACAAAAACTCTGTTAGATCCCCAAATGCACTTGACAAAGAATTCAAGTGAAGCGGTTTCACAAAACGAGTATGCACGTGTGATCGGAAGTCTCATGTATTTGAGTAATTGTACGAGACCAGATCTAGCGCATGTAGTAAATTTACTTGGTCGATATACAAGTAATCCATGTCATACACACTAGAAAGTTATAACGAGAGTATTTAATTACTTGCGCTACACCAAAGATTTTGGCCTTCACTATGGTAAAGAACCATCAGTTTTAGAAGGATACAATGATGCTAACTGGATATCAGATTCTAAAAACTCAAAATCCACAAGTGGATATGTATTAATACTAGGAAAAGCAATATCATGGGAATCTACCAAACAAACAGTGCTAGCCAGATCCACCATCAAATATGAGTTCATAGCCTTAGACAAAACAGCAGAAGAAGCTGAATGGCTTAGAAATTTTTTGGAAGATATTCTTATGTGGGAGAAACCTGTGCCAGCTATACGTATACATTGTGATAGTCAATCAGCTATAGCTCGGCCTCAGAGTAATCTTTACAATGGTAAATCTCATCACACCAGAAGACGACATAAAACCATTAGACTACTTATCTCAACTGGTGTAATCATAATAGACTACATCAAATCTGCTGACAACCTAGCGGATCCATTTACTAAAGGTTTGCCACGAGATGTTGTTGCTAAATCATCAAAAAGAATGGGTTTAAAGTCTATAATGAATGAGGATGCTTGATTGCAACCCTACCTATCATGACTGGAGATCCCAAGATGTAGGTTCAAAGGAAAAACAAAATCAAACTGAATCTAACCAAAGCACTTTAGACAAACTAGTCTCTTCCCAGCCCCTAAGATGATAAAAGTGCAAACAAAATGTGAGAAGGATAAGCATAAGCTTTTAATGATTCCATAGCTTCCAAAGCGGAGTATTACTCAATACTTTGCATGGTCAATCACCTAATGAGTGTGAAATGGGGCAGTTTCTAGGAGAATGAATGCAAGGCTATATTCTATAAGTTCACTCATGAAAACCAGGAATCGTTCAGGGCCACAATGAACACAATAGAGAACTAAGTTCTACGAGAAAATGAACCTGCATTATGCATGTTGTCTCGGTCTACATAAAATACCGGTTGATTCAAGACATCATGTTCACCCTCTGGTAAAGTAAACCCAACATATATTGACTATGAGTGGTTCAAGGCTTAAAAATGCCACCAACTCAAACACAGTGAATTTTCGCAAACATTCTCGATAAGTCTGTCTAGTCTAGTCATGATTAAAATAAGTATAGTTTTTAGAGTCTATCAAGTCTGCATATGTTTAGAGTCATTTCTATTAATGTGGAGGATTGTTGGATCAAATAAATAGTCCAATGGCTTTTATTTAAAATGTGAATATAAAACTTGGGCTAAATGTTATTAAGCCCAAAAATCAAGTCATCTTGTGTATCAGAAATGTCCCACATCGGGGAAGAAGAGAAAATAATAGATGTTTATATATGTGTTAATGACATGAGGTGTAAACGGCTTGGAGAGAGAGAAAGGCTCTCCATGCGCGCGCCACCGCCTGGCCGGCTCGACTCGGCTCGTTGTGGGCGTGGGCTTGAGCGTGGGCTTGGACTTGGGCTTGGGTCTTGGGTCTTGGATCTTGGGTCTTGGTGGAGGGCCACCGCCCAATTAGATTCTTTTTGTACCAAGTTAAGCTCATCGTTTTGCCATTCAATTCGGGAAAAAACAGCATGCAATTTTATTTAAAACGACAAGTAGTTTGTCTAGAAAATAAAAACGTCATGCATTTTATCCTCTCGAAATTGTTAAACGAGATAAGAGATAAGAAAGAGAGAGTTTTGGGGAATAAGTTTCGCAACTCAACTTCCCTCGATCTCCGTGAGATTCTCCGCCATGTGCAGCAGCTGTTGCGGGAAGTGGGTCTTCTCCGTCCCTTTAAATATCGCCTCTCCTCTTCATTCATTTCTAAACTGTTTCACATCGAAACCAACAGCAAAAATTTCCTTAGCGTAAGTCTTAAATACGAGAGAGTTTTTCATAGAGTTTATAGTTCGATAGGACGATCACGAGTGAAGTGTGATTCCTCTGCCATGGTTGTATCCTGGGACTCGATATTCATACATTACTGTCTCACTGACGGAGCGAATATTTAGAGTTAAGGAAAGAGCTTATATCTTGACTCCATGTCCGTTTGCGAATACAATTTCTTATCGTTCTTGTATTTGTTTTTACAATCGTTTATTTCCTTAACATTGTTTTATTATATCGTTTATGTCAGTCCGGTTTTCCGGATTCTACATCGAAGACCATGGAATCGTGATCAATCTCAGAGCTGTTCGCGTTTCTTCCAAATCCAGATCCAGTAACCCAGTGAACGATCCAAAAGTTCTTGTTGGTGTTCCTCAACCTAGCAATACTTTTCTTCCAAATCATATTCCGAGTGAGCTTGTGTTTCTTTCTCAGTCAATCTCTTTCATCCATCCTTGTGTTAATACTGTTTCTATAATTTTGTTTCTTCCAAATCCAGATCCTAGTTAACCCAAGGAACACTCCATAAGGTCCCAACCAGATCAGAAAATATAGAGATGGCAAACAGGTTGTCCTGTCCCATCCGTCCCAGACCGCAGTGGGATTTTCTTCAAGCGAGTCATGGCGGGTCAGGTCCACGTGGGCGGTCTCTGGAATAGCTGCCCAAACCCGTCCCGCTATATGTACAAGCCTTTGCGGGCCGGCCCGCAGGACATATGATAATACATGCAATAGGATGCTTCAGGCCACTCCAGGACCCTTTAGGCCACTCTAGAACATGATTCATGTCGTCGATTGAACTCTACATGATTCATCATTCATTTATTTGCGTATTTGTTATTCAAAAAATGGTTGTAGTTAATGTTTTCACACTCCAAACATATTAACATACCAATTAAAGATATTGCATATGATGTTTTTCATTAGCTTATAACTCATAACTTCATAACCAATGTTTTTAGTTTGATGAATCCAAAAAATAAATTAAAAAGAACACCAAACTAAAACACCACCAGAGCTCAAATTGTCATCATCGGAACTCGAATCATCATCGCCGAAGCTCAAATTGTCACCGTCGGATCTCCTTTCATTTTCTCTGGGGGAAGTCACACGAATCACCTTCTTCTCACTCCCTCTCTCTTTTTCTTAAGGTAAAACAAAAAAAAAATGAAGAAGAAAAAAAAGCAGGTCCTTGTAATCCCACATAGCCCCCTTCGGCCCATCCCAAAAAACCCAGTCCCATAACAACCTGTCCCGCTAATTTGCGAGCCTAGAATATCCCGGCCCAATACCGTCCCACGACAGTTCTTTACGGGCCAGGCTCGCGATCCAGATCTATGTTTGCCATCCCTAAGCAAATACAAGATCATGATCTAGTTCCTGTTGGTGTTCATTAACCTAACAATTATTTTCCTCCAAATCATATTCCAAATGAGCATATGTTTCTTTCTCAGACAATCTCTCTCTTCCATCCTTGTGTTAATACTGTTTTATATTTTTGTATCATCCAAATCCAGATCTAGTTAACCCATTGAACGCTCCATAAGGTGTTTCCAATGTTGGTTTTCACACTACAAGAAAACGTGTTCATAACGACTGCACGTTATGTTATGACTACAAAAGTGTAGTCGTAATTTTATGACGATGTTACAACTACGTTACAACAAAATTACCAATCGTCGTAACGTAGACGTAAAATTACAACGATATTATTTTGTCGTAAATAAGTTGTAAATTTACAAAAAAAATACGACGATTTGTACATGTTGTCATAAAGTAGTCGTTAAATTACAACTAATTTACATCGAAAACTTTGCATCTAAATAAAGACTAAAATACGAGCAATGTAGTTGTTAAGTAGTAGTAAATTTGATGATGCAGTAAATTCGCTGCAATATTCCCACCTACCAAAATCGAAATTTTCCTATAAATATGATTTCCTCTCCCTTTCAAAGATGCACAAAAACGAAAAAGAACTAAAAAATGTCTCATGGTGGCAACATCTATGAGGTTCGGAGTTGGATGTATGAACATAAAGATTCTGCGGAAGTTTTCAGAAACAAAATTCTCAACAGGGCAGAGATATTCATGTACCAAGCCGGGAACACACCTCTCGCGTAGGAAACAAGTAAAATGTTATGTCCCTGTCGTATGTGCAAGAATACCAAGTGTGCTCGTAGTGAAACGGTTTGGAAAGAGAAGTGGAGGTATCAAGGGGATGCTGCAAAATCCACCTTCATCAGCGAGACGACTTGGATAGGCCTGAAGGCCTATTGGAATTTTCCTCGCTCGGTTCGCAGGTCCTACAATTGCTCGGTAGCCCAGTTGACGTCGGATGCCGAAGGCAATTTACCATTACCCATACTTCCGAAAAAATTTCACACGCCGGGGTTTCCCTAAATATGGTAAGTGTTAATTTTTTATTTATTTTTAGATAATTAATAAATGGTTTATTAATGAACGCGCATGATAAATTTTAAAAAATTTTGTATAGGCCGCTGAGGAAGGAGAAGCTCCATCTCTTTCTCTACTTTACAAGAAGACACATCAATTGTTAAAAGATGGGCATAATGCACCATGGGAAGGTCTTCATTCATAGCTAAACTTCTGACGCGTTTGTGCAGTTATGTACCTTAAAAGCTCCAGAATCACCATAGTTCTCCAAAACGAACTTGGACCTCAAAATACTCTAAAACAGACTCCAAACATATATAATAGACTCTAAATATATCATATACCATGGTCAAAAAGTGGTAAGATCTATGGTATATAACCCCTTATGCTGGATCAAAGTGGGGGAGAACAAGGATCTAAAGTCGAGGATGATCCTAGAAACCGCTAAGTAAGTGAAATTGCTTGAAGAGGAGTTTCTTTATGAAATGCTAAAAGGAGTACATGACCATAAGATTGTGTCGATAAGCACCATAATTATCTAGAATTTTCATGAACAATAAAGTATCCTAAGATGATAATGTTGAGAAAAGTGATCTGGAATGTAAGTTAAAGACATTAAGGTTATTGTACATGGGATCGTTCCTGATTATGAGAAGACTGACGTGGTGGCATGTCGGTTGGAATGCCATAACGGAGGTCTCATTTTATTAAATGTTAATGTGTCAGTTTTATGCAGAGTTGATAAAGACATAAGATAATTTTTTAAAGACCATTGGTTGTTATGTGTCATAGTGTATCAATGTACATCAAGCATATGTAGTTGAAGACTGCAAGAAAGCAGTAGTTAATGAGAAAGGGATGGGATCCAAGAGGACATTTGGGTCTTTATTAGGATTAGTGAACCGAGTTGGTTACAAAAACCTGTGAATTATGCCAAGTTGTTTATGAGAATTCGGGTTTGATATGTTTTATTTTGAAGTTTCGAGATGCAGAATTCGGAGACGAATTCCTAGTAAGTGAGTGAGAATTGTAAAATCCCCAAACCCAATCCTTAAAATTTCTCATTTTTATAAAATGAAGCCCATTATGTATAATAAAGTACATTAGAATTAAAACCCTAGGGTACTCCATGTTTTCCTATAAGAGGAGGGGCCTTCTCCTCTATTTCTCTTCAGAGAGAATAGAAGGGAAGCCCTGTAGAGATTCCGAACACCTGAGGTGTCAAGACCTGAGTTGCCTTAATCCTTGCTTGAGTCGTCGACCGCCATCTCTGATTAGTTACCACCGCTGATGTCCTTCTTCTTCGTCATCGTTCTCCTTTGTTAGTTAGATCTGAAAGGTAAGCCTCAGATCTCCTTCATCCCCTTCTTTCTCCCTATGGTTTGTCATTGGGTGTGATAGATCTGATTTCTAATTCAATTTCTCATCGTCTATTGAGCGTGAGAGTACATATTTGTGGTTGTGTTGCTGCGTTCTTCTTCTTTTGGATCTGGATCTGTTACGTCGAGAAAGGTTAAGGTGAGAACCCATTCGTGAACTGCTCTCATGTTGTATAATACATGGGGGCTTAATCATTTTTAATGTTGACCTAGATCTAGTTGTTGAGTTGTGTTGATGTGATGAAAGGCATGTTAATTGAAAGAACCTAGAATGTGTTAGGATGTTAAAGATGAACATGTTATGTGATGTCGATGAATGATAAGTTGTTGAGCCATGAATGTGCTTGAATTTGTTAACTGAAACATGTTATTTGATTTATCCTTGTATTATTTGACTACTAGTTCTTAGCTCAGTTACTACATGTTCTTTTAATCTCTAGAATTCAAACATGTATAATAATTTATGTAATAATTTATTAAATTTAATCTCTAACCACTTCTCTATTACTTTATTGTTAAGTTGTCTCTAGATTTGATTATAGGCTTTAGAGTGATAGACATTTTTGTCTTTTTCTTACTCAGTTAGACACTTTTTTTTCTGGTGGGACACAATTGTTGGTTTCGATGCAGTATTGAGAACAGAATAACCTTCTGCTGAAAAAACAATTTTGCTGACGTTGGGGCAGCTAATTAAGTAATAGTTACTTAGATGTTTATTAGTTTAGTTGGTCTCTTAATTGGTTTTGTATTCCCCAACATATTTTGTTGGTCATTATTGCAAATTCTAATGTATAAATGTTTTTATATTTATGTGTAAAACAAATTATAATTTTTTCTCTTCTACACTTTGATATTTATAATGTATATTTTTTTATAAAAATTATAATGTTTATATATATTGATATTTATGGATGGTGAAATCGTGGATAGGAGATCATAGCGAATTCTGAGCTCATCCACTCTCTGAAACTCCACCGCAGCTACTCCAAACTCACCCACAGCGGGTTTTGAGCTCACCCACGGCGAACCCCAAGCTCATCCACTCTGAAAGTCAACAGCAGCTACATCGAGCTCATCCACGGCGGATCCCGAGCTCACCCACTGCGGATTCTGAGCCCATCCACTCTCTGAAACTCCACTGCAGCTACCCTGAGGTCACCCATGGAAAATCCCGAAACCCATCCACTCTTAAACTCAATCGTAGCTACCTTAAGCTTACACACGGTGGATCCCGAGCTCACCCACGGTAAATTCCGAGCTCAAACACTCTCTGAACCCCCATCGCAGCTTTCCCGAGCTCATACACAGAGGATCTCTAGCTCATCCACGGTGGATCCCAAGCTCACACACTCTCTGAAACTCCACCGCAGCTACCCCGAGCTCACCCACGGCGGATCCCAAGCTCGTCCACTCTCTGAAACTCCACCGCAGCTACCCCGAGCTCACCCACGGCGGATCCTGAGCTTATCCATGGACAATCCCGATATTACCCACTCTCTGAACCTTCTCACCCACAACGGATCCCGAGCTCATCCACGACTGAGATGACTTGGACGAAGGAGATGAAGGACAAGATAATACTGATGATGACAACAATGATTAAACTATAAAAACCTAACACACCATCCATAACCACATGAAAATATCAATTTCATTACAAGCTATAGTTTCATCACACCCATCGTTCCTCTCTTGATTTTGTTTGAAACGTTTAGTATTAAGGTTTGAGTATTTGAGAAGTATAATTGAGTTGACAAAAAAAATTGAGTTTGGAGAGAAGATAAACTCGTTAGGTATTGTAATGAATTAGAAGATAAGAAGAAAGAGAAAGTGAAGTTTGGTATAGTTCAGATATGTTAAGGGATGTTAGAGTTTTAAGACACAACTAGATTTCCACCCGCACAACCGTGCGGGTATATATTTTCGCATTTATATATATAGATATTTGTTTTACATAATTATTATATATTTTTAGTGTTACTCACATATTTAAATGTTTGTATAATTATGCCAAATATAATAATTTTATAGTTTTCATGCTGTAAATTAAGATCATCACATATATATGTTACTTATTATATATTTGTCTTATTGAATTTGCGTTTGATTACTAAACTAAATTTTTTAATGCATGAAATAACATATATGAAAACAATTTTTTATTTAATTTATTATAATCATGATCCGTAATTCAAATCGCTAGATTTTTTTTAGTAATTTTTTTAATGTTTATTAATTTTATATAATAAATTACTGTATATTAAAAAGTTTAAGATAATTTAATTTTTATATATGTATTATATAGTTTACTAATATTAATCCGTTCTACCAACAAATTATATTTTTAGCATAAATAATTTATATTTATGAAAATAAGATATGTTAACTTATCAATTTAAAATAATTTTATCATATTTTGTTCAATATAACGTTTTTATTTTAAAATGATAGATATTATTATAAAATTGATAAAATAGGATATAATTTTATTCTTTTAGTAACATTTCATTACTAATTACAAAATTAGTTGAAAATATTTATATTCAATATATGACAATTAAGATCTTATTATAATATTTTTCAAGAAGATTTGTTAGAATTTTTTAAAAATTTAAAAAATTAAAAGATATAAAAGATATTATGATTAAAGTATTAAAAAATATTATATATATTAGCATTAGTGATTTTCATTTAAAAGAAAATTTAAATGATGGTCCAAATAAAAATATCACTCATCAAAAAATCATTATTTTTATTTTATTTGAAATTTTTTTTGAAAAAAAATAAAATAGAAATAAATATTTATTTCTAACAAAATCTTTAAAAATTATTAGTAAATGTATTTTTGAAATTAATTAATTTCATTTTATTTAAATTTTCGTTTATAAACCAAAACTATATTCAATTTTAATTTCTAATTATATTTTATGATAATTTAAATTAAAACTAACTAATTTTTGAAAGTTAATTTAAAAAGATTCTAGAAAGATTTTAAAAAGATTTTTTTAGAATATTTTAAATATATTCATTTGTATTTCAAATAAAAATATATAGATATTAAAAGATATAATAATATACTTATGTAAAATATGATATTTTTTAGGAATTGTCCAAACTAAAACAAAATCACACATGAAAAGAAGTCATGACTTTTGTTTTAATATATTAGATTTAAATGATGGTCCAAATAAAAATATCACTCATCAAAAAATTATGATTTTTATTTAATTAGAAAACAAATTTGAAAAAAATTAAATTAAAATAAAAATAAATATTTATTTCTAACAAAATCTTTAAAAATTATTAATAAATGTATTTGTGAAATTAATTAATTTCATTTTATTTAAATTTTTGTTTATAAACCAAAACTATATTCTAATTTAATTTCTAATTATATTTTATGATAATTTAAATTAAAACTAACTAATTTTTGAAAATAAATTTAAAAAGATTCTAAGAAGATTTTAAAAAGATTTTGTTAGAACATTTTAAATATATTCACTAGATAGTGACCCGCGCTTTCAAAGCGCGGGAGAACTTTTTTTGACAATTTTATTAACATGAATGTTTGTTGATTCATATGTTTTGGCAAGACATTCGGTTTTCAGTATAATTCTGATCTATTTATATTGATTTTTAATTTTAGTTTTAATTGTTGTTTTGGGTTTTGTCGTTTAAAATATATGAACCATTTGTTTATGTATAAAGTTGTGTTTGGTTAGAGTGTTTGAATTGTTTAGTTTTACGTTTGGATCTGGATATAATATGAAGCTGATATGGTTTCGAGTATTTTGGTTCTGGTTACATTTCTCTTCAGATTTATTGTTTCCAATAAAGTAAAATAAAACATTTTGAATTTTGTTTTTCATTTTTTTTCTTTAAATAGGGTATAATAAGATAGCAAACAATAGCATATATATTATGAAAGTGCGACGATTGTTTCAGTTATATTAACATATCCAAATATGTATATTTTGCTTGTATTTTATAAGAGATTAAATTTCTACATGTTTAATGTTATTTCGAACTACACAATTGAGAAAGTTGTCTAAATTTTTCACATAATAACAATATATCAATCTACTATAATAGTATTGATTTTTTATTTGTTTACTTAAAGTCAAGGTAAATTATGATTTCTATGCCTTTCAGATTTTAAATTATGAATAAATTATATTGTTCACATATAATATTTATTTGTGGTAAAGTTTTACTTGGGAATAGAGTTTGATCAATATTCCTTTGTAGGATATAGGATAACATATATTTATCTTAACTATTAATTACAATAAAATTGAAAAAATGTTATAGTTTTTTTTAAAAAAAAAACTTTGAATGTTTATATTATTAGTACATTATAAATGTTGAATTAATTATAATTTAATTCTTTTTATTTGATATGTGATTGTTATTTTTTTAAAATGGGCCAGAATATGGCTTGATTATAATTTAGCTCATAAAATTATCAAGATGTGCTGTAATGTTTTTTTTTTCTTAAGCAAATTCTTTTACATAAGGATTTCATCAAAATCGGCCCAAGCTCACACTAATTGTAGCTTCTACCCGATAGACTCCAGATATTTTTGCCATTTTCAGACAACTTTCGGGTTACAAAAATAAAATCAAACTCTCAAAAGGCGATTGAAGCAAGCAATGAGTTGCGAAGGTTACAAAAAAAAAATCAAACTCTCAAAAGGCGATTGAAGCAAGCAATGAGTTGTGTTTTCCACGAATCGAACTCATCTCCAAGGTAAACCTTTTATCTATTTTCTTCATCCTCGGTAGAGAGTTGAACTCAAATCAATTCTTACACAAAGCTTATTTTATTTGTTTTGCATGTCCCTCCGATGACTTAAATAATATAATAGATCCGATGAAATAGAAGTTGGTCGGATGCATTGAAAGAAAGACCTTGGTGAGCTCATTCGATTTGGTGATTCAATAGACAAAAACTCCAAAGGTTTGTGTTCATTTGCTTGTACATCCATTTGGTACCTTCAGCGATTTGGATCCTTTTTTTTCTTGTTAAGGAACTTAGAAAATTTTAATTTTGTTTACTAATATTCGATATCAAGAAAAAATATTATGTTAGTTTATAAAATTATATTTTCTTCAAATATAGTTATTTTTGTTTTCGGTTAATAGGCTTGTTTGTGTTTTAAATATAATGTTAGTAATATATTTACACTTAGTTTTTATGATATTTAATTAATTAACTAAATAAAATTCGATCATTTCAATTAAATATTTATTTTAAATAAATTAAAAAATTAGATAAATTCAATTAAAATAATTATTATAAATATAATGTAGTGGTTATATATTAAAGATGTGTTTTTAGTTTGGGCCTTGAGATTTTTTTAATCTAAAGCCCATTAAAGGAACCGACAAACATGTGTTTTTTCAGGTTTCATTAAAAACATTTCACTCTCTCAGCTGTCGGTTCCTCTTGGTTAAAGAGAAGAACTGAAGAAGATGGTGATTTCCGAAAGTAACACTTCATCCGATCCCTAAAAGGTAAATCCATTATTATTTTCTTTTCTCTTCTTCATCCATATCTCTTTTAAATATTGTATTTTCAGAACTAACTTATTTTCTTAATCTGTTTTGCATGTTGGATACAATGATTTTATTTCTTATTCAGATAAGATGGAAACGTGTTGCGATGACTTCTACGTAAATAATTTCTTTAAAGTTTAAGCCGTACAAACATGGTGTTGAGTTTGTCCGAAACAAACATTCAAAAGGTATACAATTAAATAAACTCCTGTTTGTTAAAATTGTAGATCCTCTTACAATAAAAAAAAAATTAAATAAGTATTTATAGTTGACGAAAACAAAAGTATTTATAAAATATAATAATATTTTTTCAAAAGATATATTTTCATATTCTCGAAAACAAAAATATTTCTTATCTTCATTGTAATTTTTACAAAATATATTCTTACTTTATTTTATTTTTATTGTGAGGTTTGCAACGGGAGTTCACAAACATTTCGACAAATGAAAAAATCTGTATCATTAAACATTGATCGATGTATATAAACTATCACGGGTGCGTATTGAATGAAAGATTATATACTATTACTGTCAATTATTTACTATTCTATTTTACCAAAAAAAAATATTTACTATTGAGATATAATATATTTGTCATTTATAAGTACAAAAAATAAAGTTTTGTTAATTAAATTAATTGAAAATTATTTAATTATTTTCTTTAAATAACACCAGCTATTTTTTCTATACTCTTCACTCATTTTACAGTAAGTAAAAATTCTATCGTATTCATCTCACTCACTTTCCTATGCATCACGAACAATAATAATATTATTGCCTATATCAAAAAAGTAATACTTTCATTTTGTTCATACCTATTCTATTAAAATAGAAGTCGCAGCCTCATGTGTGATTTTTTAAGTTAGGACTATCCTTAGAAATTAGAAAATCACATAAATGATTTTTTGTAGGCGAAATTTTATGTTTACCACTTTTATGGTACCACTTTTCATCTTTACCCACCACTAAAAAGACATTTTCAAAAATACATTTTTTATTAAGTGGCAAAAGACTCTTATACACTTGTTATCTATATATATAATAAATTATTATTTAAATAAATAAAAATAAAAAATAAATAAAAATAAATAAATAAATAATTTTTTATGATTTCGAATTATACTTTTTCAAATTCGATTTTTTTTTAATTTGTTTTTTAATTTTTGTTTTTTCGAATTTTGTTTTTATTTTTTTTCAAAATTTCTTTTTGAATTCTAAAATTATGTTTGAAACTATTTTAAAAAAATATTTTTATATATTTTTAGTATTTATTTATATATATTTTTAGTATTTATTTATATATTTGTTAGAATCCTAAATTTCACATTCGAAAAACCCTACCCCACCCCTCAACTTTAAACCCTAAGTCTAAATTAGTTAACCCTAGGAGTATAAGTGTTTTTTACCCTTCACTAAAAGTGAGGGTAAAAGTGATTAGTGTAAACATGAAAAATGGTACTATGAATGTGGTATTTGTGGCAATTTCCCCTTTTTATATACATGTTTGAATTATTTTAAATATTCTTAAAAAGTCAAATAGATATTACTATATTTTCCCTCAAATACATCTGAATAAAACATTGTCATATCTTTTTTTTACAATATAAATATATATTTTATTTTTAATTAAAGAAAACATTTTAAAATATTTAATTACTTTCGTATTTATTTAAAATATAAATTTACATTTCATTTTTATTATTAAAATATAAATGTATATTTCATTTTTATTAAAAAAATTTTTAAGTACCTAATTAATTTTGTAATTATATTAAACTCATGTACACTTTTGTATTAAATTTGTGATATTAATTTAACATAATATATTTCAATTAAATCTTTCATCTCTAACATTTAGGATTTGCTAATTTAAAATTTTGTACCATACTGTTGAAAATATGTTATCAATAGAAATTATCTATCTACAAAAGCTATTTTGAAAATGTATTCAATTTAGTTATTAAATTTTATTTTTCAATAATAGAAGTATATGTCATCTTTGTTTACAAAAAGATAATCAAGCTTATTTTTTTTATATAGACTATATTCATATATTATTCATTAATGTAATTTTTTTTTATCTTGTGCAATTTTGAATGTGCAATAGGTATGGGGAAATTACATGTTTACCATTTGCATGGTACCACTTTTCATTTTTACCACCATTAAAGAAACATTTTCAAAAATATATTCTTCATTAAGTGACAAAAGACTCTTATGCTCTTGTTATTTATATATATAAAAAATTATTATTTAAATAAGAAAAATAAAAAAATAAAAAAAAATAAAAAGTAAAATTTTTTATGTTTTCGAATTATACTTTTTCAAATTCAAACTTTTTTATAAATTTTTTTTTTTGGAAATTTTTTTTTTGATTTTTTTTTTATTTTTTTTCAAATTTCTTTTTGAAAAACAAAAATTATGTTTGAAACTATTTTTTATATATTTTTAAAGTATTTATATATATATTTATTAGAATCCTAAATTTCACATTTCAAAAACCATACCCCACCCCACAACTCTAAACCCTAAGTCTAGATTAGTTAACCCTAAGGGTATAATCGTCTTTTACCCTTCATTAAAAGTGATAGTAAAAATGGTTAGTGTAAACATGAAAAGTCGTACTATAAATGTGTTATTTGTGACAATTTCCCAATATGTATTGTACCAATTTATGGCATTAACATAAATGACAGATGATTGATTGAAAAAATATACTTCATGTGAATATTTTTATTTTCAGTGTGGTTATTATCAAATGTATGATACATGAAGAAGCAAATACAAGTTTAACATTGAAAGATTCACTGTAAATAATCAAAACGTTTTTGGGTTGAAAATTTTAAATCACAAATAGACAGCATAAGAAACATAAAAACATAGATAATAATAAAAAAATCAGTTTTAAAGGAACAGAAACAAACACATTGCATTATAATTTCCAGTTTTAATAATTTAAATGAAGCGGACGATTTAAAAATTACACTTAATATAGGTTATTTAGTCAAAGATTTAATTCATACAATTAATTCGATTAAACATATATCCATGACCAAAACCTAAAATACAAATACAATCGTAAGGAAATTAATATCTAAGTTAATATTAAACTGAACAAAATTTGTCATAAAAATCACATAATATAGAGTTTTAGTTAATGTTCATTTTTTTAATAAGAGAGATAGCACTAATAATTTGAAACAATAAATTAAATTACTACATGCATACTGTAAAATTTTTGTGTTTGAAAATATTATATTTAAATATTAGTAATATGATAACTTTTAAAATTATATACCAGTAATCATGTAAATCTGATATTTATATGTATAAAATTAAAAATAATCACTCCATGATTGTGCGGGTTTAAGATCTAGTTTAAATTAATGTATCTGTAATGGATTATTATTAAACTTGACAGCACTTTTTTTTTGTCGTCACTTCACAGTAAATCAATTAGCATACTTTGCAAATCTTTTTTATAGTTTTACCTCATTTCAGAAATACTATTTCATCTGTCTATATTATTAAAACAAAAGTACAAAATAGAAATGTCTCTTAATTTTCTAAATTATTTATATTATAACGCCACTGAGTAATTATTAAACATATATTTAAGTATGATTTATATTTTCCTAATTTAATAAATCATTTACTAAATTTCCTAACCTAAAACAACTATTTAATGGCATTTTGGTCAACTAAAAAACTACATAATTCTAACAATTAACATTTTTTTATCAAATTAAAAATATTAAACATACTTAAATTTAAAAAGAATCATTTATACAATATATAATATATATATATATATATTAATATATATATTTTTTACGTAAATTTTCATATAAATAATAACCCAATGTAAATTGATAAATGTTGAAAAATAAAAATATATAGCCCAATATTTTAAACAGTATATAAAAAATTTATCATAAATAATCATAAATTTTGATTCATAAAAATAAAAATATATTTGTGTCAATGCACGGATTACATTCTAAAATGTAGATGATATGATGGTTTACAAGACAAAATAAAATTACTCAATGTAAATAATAAATTAATGTGTTTTAAAATATTTTATTAATCAATTATTTTATATGGATAAATTATAAAAATATATATTATTATTTATAAAATTAAATATTATTTATAAAAAATATAAAAAACATCCGCACGAATCAATGTCTAGTTTAATTTATTTTTGAAGTAATTTAATTGAAGTTAAACCATTTTACAAGCCAACTCCTCTCATGCCCCTATTTGTGGTGAGCCAATCTCCTATGGGCTTCTCAAATTCCTTATACACCTCTATTGCTTTAATGAAATATGAATATCCGATTTTGCTCATTTGCATTTTCGAAATGATTAATTTAAATCATAAAAAATTTGAAATTGAAATTTTGAAATTTTGAAATTTTGAAATTTTGAAATTTTGAAATTTTGAAATTTTCATATTTTTAAATTTTCAAATTTTAAAATTTTCAAATTTTAAAATTTTAAAATTATCATATTATCAAATTTTCAAAATTTTCCAAATTTCGGATACTACATTATACTTTATAGTTTTACTTTGTTGTAGCGGGTTATACTTCGTTCTACTGGGTAATATTGATGTTAAGTTATATTGAGTACTACTGAATGTAGTTATACCGAGTTATATTTAGTTATACTGAATACTGCCGAGTGTAATTATACCAGATTATAATTAGTTATACTAAGTACTACCGAGTGTAGTTATACCGAGTTATACCGATTGTACTGAGTACTACTAAGTATTACTAGTACTACTAATAAGTTAGTTATACCGAGTTCGACTAAGTGAGTTCGACTAAGTTCTACTTGTTATACTGCATAATAGTAAGTACTACTGGGTTAGTTATACCAAATTTGACTGAATTAGTAATACCGAGTTATACTGGATCCAGATCTGAAGAAAATAAATAAAAAACACGAAACATACTTTGCAAAGGGAAAAAAGAACAATAAAATCCCAAAATTAAAACTCAGATCTATAGAGAACAAGAAGAACCCTAATCATACAAAATCCAGAATCTTAATTTACAACCCTAAATCGAAAAAACCTCAGAATCTCTCATAAAATCAGGTTGAGCCATCGCCGTTCTTGATATCTTCTGCTCGGTATCTATGAAAAAGTGAAGGTTTTGTTCGGTATCCATGGAGGGACAATAGGTTATGAAAAAGAAGAAGGAAGAGAAGTGATTTTCGCATAGAAGAACAAGAAAAACGCAGAGAAAAGAAAGAGAAGGACCAAAAGAAAAAAGAGGAGATAAGAAAATGAAAAGAAAAACTGTCGGTGGCTTTATATTATTAAATTAGATCAATACTATTAAATTAGGAACATGACCTATTGATATATGTGTAGTCCAACTATCTAACTTTTTATTTAAAAGCCCTCTTATCATTTTACTATTAATCTCCATCTTAATTCCATGATTCTAGGGACCCATTTCTCTCAATTAACTAACACGGTCGACAGTTTCATTTTAATTTCTGTTATAAATCCATTGGTGGATGTCCATAACCGGCCCAAACCCTAGAAGAGAGAGACGGCCGACTTTGGAGAGAGAGAGAGAGGCGGCTACTAGATTAGGAGAAAAGAAAACTTTATTTCATTTTCCTTATATTTGTATCCTAAATCTAGATGTATTAAGATTTGTATACTTTCCATTTATCTCTATCTTGTAATCCTTATATAAAGGAACCTCCATTGATCATTAATAATACACAGAAACATTCAGTTCTCAAACCTTCTATTTACAACACGTTATCAGCACGATAGCCTCTAACACCTTGAGCTTAAAACCAAACCCCTAAAACGCTAAACGAAAGGAATCTACCTCGGAACTTCAAAGAGGTCGTTCTCCCAAACCGTTAGGACCCAGAAAACGATCAAGATATCAAATCGAAGCTCTTGCCAAGACGAATCAGTCAGTGCAACCGTTTGTCGATCTGACCACCGACGCGCCGTCACGCACCGATACAGTGCGTGCCAATTTGCTTTAGAACCCTAATCCGAACCCGACGAACCCTAATCTGTTCTTACAAGTGTTCCAGCTCGTGTTCATCCGATCAGCCCCAGCCCTAAGGGGTTCTGATACTAGACGAACTCAGCCTCAGCTCCATCCGTTCTCAGCTTGCATCCCGGACAGCTACAGCTTGCGTCCCGTCCAGCTCGAGGTTCTCTTGGTGGTCCGGTACTACAATCTTCAAAACCTAAAGGTAATTCGAATTCTGAAAACATGAATCGAATCTGGTTGTTTTGTAAAGATTAAAACCCTAAAATATAATCTCTAAAACTAAAGCAATAGGATAATAGATCAATCCCCTATGAGTAAATCGAAGCTCTATAGGTTCGATCTAAACCCTAAAACGAGATTGATCCATTGATCAAATAAAATCAGAACTTTAAAGGTTTTGAATCTCAAATCAAATCCCTTTGATCAAAGATCAAAGTTTTCGAAATCCCTAAAACCCTAATTCGAAAACTATTAAAACTTATTGATTGATTGAGATTGAAATTGATCACCTTGAAATCAAAATTATTTGATTAATAAAATCGAAACCCTAAAACCCTAAATTAAAAATCGATTTTGATTATTTGAAATTGAATGGTATTTGATTGATTGATCTCCTAGAACTATGATTAGGATTGTTTAAACTTGAATCTTGAATATGAATTAATTGGCTTGTTTAAATCAAAACGCTAATGATCTGATTGTTTAAAATCGAAATCTGAAACTATATCATTAGGATAAACTGTTCTAGACATAATCATACTTGTGGCCGTGTGGCCTTGTTGCATTCATACCTAAACCTAATCACATTAATTGATTGCAATTGCACTTAGAATCTCATGTTAGGAAGGTATTGAAATTGAAATTGAAATCAAGTATGATTGTTCTTTGCTTGGCCGATTAGCTTGCTTGTGTTGAGTACATTGTATAAACTGATAGAATGCATCTATGCTAGGATTGCAATTACACAACAAACTATATGCATTGATCCTGAATTGAATCATTAGCCGTGTGGCTTGTTTTCCTGTTTTGGCCGTGTGACTTCCTCATGACATGTGGCTTCTTCTTGGCCGTGAGGCATAAACCTTAGTCATAAGGTTTGCTTGCTTGATTGATTCTATTGATTGTGAGTTAAGTCAGCTAGATTGATTGCATATTGAATCTGAAGCCCTAAATCTCGAATTTGAATCCCTAAGGTCCTCGAAACCCTAAATCGCATGATATTGATCCAAATTGAGTTTAGGTTTGATTCTTGTTATTTTGACTGATCTAATTGATATCTTGAAAGCTAAGGTGCTAGATTATTTTGATTCTTATAAAATCGGAAACCCTAGCCACATTTTGTATTGCTAAGATGATAAACCCTAATTGGATCAACATAGATTGTTTGGATCATGGCTTGGCCGCGTGGCCTTTATTGCACCTTACTATCATAGCCGTCTGGCTTGCATACATCATATCACCTTGATCATATATAGAATCCGAAAGCTAGGATCGTATGCATCATATATCTATCTAGCCGTGTGGCCTCTTTGCTTGCATCATGACTGTATGGTCATGTGGCCTTGATTGTATTGCATTAAACCCTATAGCCGTGTGGCTTGTTTATTAGGAATGCATTAACTCGATTGTTTGCTTGGTAACACGATTTATTTTCTTATAAAGATTGAGTGATATATGATTACAGTTGTCAAAAATCAGCAATCTAGATTATGCTACCCTAAATCTCTTTGGAGGTAATTATTTACAATGGGCATTAGACACAGAGATTGTCCTGAAATCAAAGGGCCTCTGTGAATGTATCATCGAGGACAATAATGCAAGTGAAAGTAATAGAAACAGGGAAATAATGATTACTTGCCAACCCCAAGCCAATGAGGCTGCAGAAGAAAAAAAATCTAAAGAAAGCAACCACGTCCATCATGATAAACCATACGGCTGTAACCGTGATGGATGGAAAGGACGTGGGCATAGCCAAACTACCTTATACGACCATTGACATGGGAATCACTATAACCATGGTTGTGGACCCAGTTTTGGCCATGGTTAAGGGAGAGGAGGCCGTGGCATTTCTAAGCCACCACACTCGACCAAGTCAGTGTGCCATAAGAAATGTAATGGGGAATCATTAGGCTAAAACATCTGATTGACTAAAAGAATAATGTTGATTTTGACTTCTGTGTTTGCTTTGCTTTATGTTTGTGATTTTCTTGAATTAAGAACTTATATTATAAGATGAATGAATGATTTTAGATATGACTCAGAAAATGCCAATATAGAAGACAATGTTGCGGGTATAGTCAGTCAGATAAGGGCCTGCGACCAGTAAAGAATTGCCGAAAGGGCTACAGCTAGACTAAGTACATTGGCGCCTAAAGAGGCTAGGAACATTGGTGCCTAAAGAAAAAGCACACAGGCTTGAAAGATCTAATGCTCTATATCCACCCATAGAAGCCCATTGAGTTTATAAGATATATGATATAAGAATGGTTTCCATATAGAAACAATGGGCAAAGGAAACAAAGAGTGGTCAAAACTATACATGCATTCTCTACTGATCTAGACTATGCAAAGATCAGTATGATAAGAGGCAAAAGCCATGGTAACCACAATGGTTTACCCATGAAATTATACACTTTATGGCATGACCGGATTAGCCATCCTACTCTAAACTTGATGCAAAGATTGATATTAAAAGGGCACACAGAGTTATCCCATAGTATCTCACGTTGTGTAACATGTACACAAGGGAAAATCATTAGGCGATAATGTCCCAAGCATCTGCAGATTATAGTATGATCATGAGGGGGAGTGAGGACAAAACCCGTGGTCCATGACCATACTATAAACACAGATATAACAGCTTGATAACAGCTTGGCCATACAGGATATTACCTATAAGGTTCAGACTCTAAAGTCTATAAGCTTGGGAACATCACGAGTTTTACATGTATATAAAGTTAAGCTGCATCAGGCCATATAAGTGAGCATAGATATTCCCATCTCAAATTGAATTCGGGTCATGAGCCAGACATATACCATCTTAAGAGACTTTGAAATAACCACCACAGACATATATGTGCCGTCTAAGATGGAACCTCAGAAGAGGATTGGGAATATATGTTGGATAAAAGTATGACTTTCTCCCACGAGTTTTAAGAGACCTTGAGCCAAATATGGGTGATCAGATTGAGGCCAGGTACCCGGATTGCATGAGTCAATAAATCCGACTATCCAACATTAGAAGGAGAAAGTAATAAGCTGGTAAAGAATGATAAGTAAAATAGAATGGTATTAACCATCATTGTCTTGGCAAGATCCTCGGACTAGAGAATATGATTTATGACGTCCAAAGAAAAGAAAATTATACAAAGCTAGCTAATCGAGATGCCAGACATACTGACCCGAAAAGAAAAGAAAAGAATGACTAAGTCATAACCAGCTTAGCACCAAACGAAATCTGATGTCCTAGAGACACAATCAAGTTGCTACAGAGTCTATACAAGATAGACCAAAGTGTTCCATAAGATAAGGAACCTCGGAAAGAAAATATGCATAGAAAGATAAGACAAATCCGAGGTCATAAGGAAACCAGACCAGACATTGAGATAAGGCTGCGCAGCTGAACATCTAAGGTACCAAACCATTTAGCTTGGGACGCCAAGCTGCTAGGTAATAAAGGTCCTGGATAATAAGATCTCAAATCGATTAGATCATGTCTGGAACAAAATGGAACCACACATATATATATATATATATATATATATATACATAAGTGTTGACACATAAAAGATATATTTGTATAAAGATACATAAGAAAGTAGGACTTGAGTTTAAAGATATAAGCGAGGATCATGAGCCCACGAAAGAGTACTTATAAAGATTAAAGAAAAGATAAACGTGGGGTTTAAAGTATCTATAGAAGAGATAGGCGTATTGGCCATAGAAACGCCATCTGATATAAACCAGTGAAATAGATGGGTCTTGTGAGGGAAAAGAAACCGTGAGATATGATACATGATCACGTGGTCTAAAGGTGTTCATGTTTCCTACTAACAGCATTAGATCATAGCTTGTTACACAAGGATACTCACAGAGACCATGGAACAGATTATATGGAGATAAACTCCTATGTGGTGGGTGCTGCTGCATATTTTTGAAATTGACAAAGGTCTGGTCATAAGAAAGAAATTAGATTGACATATAATGATGTAGTAAGCAGCATATGGATCACTGGATAAAGAACATCATTGTTCCTAAGCTGTTCATGGACTGAAACAAAGCAGCTGCATATATTATGTAAAGGATTTGTATAAGAACAATCCAATTCAGTCCATATACTTATAAAAGAAATTTGAATTCCTTGTGTTTACTTTATACTAGACCAGCCTAAAGAAAGGTTAATTGGTTGATACAGATTATCTATTAAAATCTGTGTGGGTGTCCGGCCTCATGGCTAGTGAAAAAGAAAGATCAGCCATCATGATTGTAGTCCATAAACACATGTGGCCGAGGTCCATGACCTAATATGCATGGTATGACACACGGCAACAGAGGTCATGGGGCGCCATCAATATAAGGATACGACTAAAATGAATAACGAATATGGCATTGCCTAAGGCAAGAGAGATCGATGACCACATGTGAGATCCATGAGTGTATTTGGCCGAAGAGCCATAGCTTGATAGAGATTATAAAACTCATTACAACAATGATCATTGATCATGTCATGATCTTAGAAACTCATGAGACAAATTATGAACATGTATAGAAGAAGTCCATGACTCAACATGAATCGATCAAATTAGAATATGGTTGATGATGATAATAAAGAAAGGTCTATGGACAAAGACATTGGTACACATCCGTGTAGAAGATACACCGGAACATAGGTTTATGACTTGAGATTATAAGTTCATGGTACCATGCTCAGTATATATTGTCCATAAGTATGTTTAGTTTGTCCGACCAAATTATGAATAGTCGACAGCAAAGGTCCATTTCTTGACCATGCACACACGATGTCAGAAGACATGAGAAAAGACCTGAGCTATGTTACATGGAAACGGAAGCGGGTACGTGGAAGCGGAAACATAAGGAAGCGTAGAAACGAGATTTTTTAAAATATTAGGAAGCGGGTACGTGTTGGATGCGTATATCCATATATAAATATATATATATAAATATATATATTAATTTTTAAAAAAATAGGACTAAAAATTATATGATTTAAATTTGAAATAATGCATTTATTCATTTATAGTAATTTTGAAATGATTTTATATTAAAACTGTAAAAATACACATAAATGAAGTTTACAAAAAATATTATATTAATTATTTTTATTATTTCATAAATAATTGACACAATATATTTCAATTTGTGCTATATCTTTAATAAAAAATCTCAATGCATAAAGATGATTTATAGTATTATTTTTAATATTTGTATATTTATAACTCAATATTCGTTACTATTAATTTTTTTTATTTTATATAGATTAAAACTATGGTTTTATATTTTATTGATATACATTACATTTTTTTTTTAAAACGGAAGCGTGATTCCAAAACGGAATCGTAAGCTTCCAACAAGTTTTTAAAGAGAATATTTTAGAAACGTTTTGGAAGCGAGATTCCGCAAGCTTCCACAAGGTTCTGATTCCGATTCCGGTTCCGAAGCGGGAAGCGGACGTCCGATGGGTAAAAAGTAACTCCCTATGAAAGCTCCTAGCAGTCTTAGCTAAAAAGTCAGGAAACTGATTGCGCAGACGTGGTACATGGGTGATTTTGAAGTCCGGAAAAAAATCTGCAGCGTCTCTATCTTCTCCAGCTCTGTCGCAAATCTTGGCCACTTCTGGGGTTCATTTATCATTGCGATCAGCTCTTTGCAGTCCGTCCCAAAGCTCTGGCACGGCGAGTGTTGAAGCATGTTCTCCATCGCCCATTGCAGCGCTTCTACCTCCGAATGCAACGCTGATTCACATCGAGTGAAGTTTCGTGTTCCCATAAGTTGTATGTCCTCCCTACTATCCATCCAGATCCATCCACATCCACTAAAACGATCAGAAGCTGTCCAAGATCCATCGAGCAAGCAGATATTACCCAAGCTTAAGACTTGGTTTACATCATTATTGCTGGCCCGGACTTGTTGTGGTATCATCTCATTTGCGTTAAACCAGGCTTGGCATTCACTCTCTGTGTATCGGACGAGTTCCAAAGGATCTCTATCTATACCCGTGAAAAGCTTATCATTGCGAGCCTTCAAAATATACCATATTATCCAGGGATAAGGATCCCTGTCTTGGTCTGGTACAATGATATTATTTTTCCTCCAAAAAAGATAGTCCATGTTTGTGTAGACGCTCGCCACTGGGAATGTACCTGGACATGTAGGAGTTACCGATAAAGACCATACTTGCAAGGCTGGAGGGCATTCAAATATTGCATGAGTTACAGATTCCTCTATTTCCCCACACCTTGGGCAATAATTATCGCACCTCATATTACGCCTTACTAGATTCCTCGTTACTGCTACCTGACCCGTGATCAATTGCCATATAAGATGGCATATCTTCCCTGGCGCTTTCAACTTCCAAGCAAAGGCTTGAAGTTTAGTGATACTTGGCTCTAATATTTCCTTTTCCTCTTCTTGCTCCAATAGGTTCTGAGCAACCCAGTATCCAGACTTGACTGTGTATTGGCCATTTCTCGTGTAGTTCCAACAAAAAGTATCTCGACGGTGAGTAGAGTTTATAGCCATACTGCGGATGAGAGGTATATCATCAGGATGGACATAATCATCTAGTAGTCCTACAGCCCACTCCTTTGATTCCTGATTAATGATGTCACTGACTCTCATGTTTAGGTTCATCACTGGGGCTATAGGTCTAGCCGGTCTAGCAGGTGTCGTCGGAATCCACGGATCCTCCCACACCCTGACATCGTAACCAGAGTGAATCTTCTGTCTGATCCCTAGCAGTAAGAGCTTCCTTGCTGCGGAGATACTTGTCCACACATATGATGGGCTGCTAGTAGAGGTCGCTCTCAATGGCGAGGTCATCCTATAATATCGCCCCCTTAATACTCGGGCAACCAGTGAATCAGGGTATTGGACCAGTCTCCATAATTGCTTTGCCAGTAGTGCTAGATTGAACTCATGAATTAGCCGGAAGCCAATACCGCCCTCTTCTTTGGGTAAACAAACCTTGTCCCATTTTGCCCAGTGTATTCCTCTTTTTGGAGGATTCGAGCTCCACCAAAATTGTGCAATGGCACTAGCGAGGTTTTCACAGATCTCCAGTGGGAGCAGAAACGTTGACATAACGTATGTCGGAAGAGCTAGTAAAATGGATTTGATCATTACTTCCTTTCCTCCTTTTGAGAGCCATCGACCAGTCCATCCATTGACTCTGTGCATCAGATTTTCCTTTAGAAATGCAAAAAGTTTACATTTAGAGCCACTAATATCCTCTGAGATCCCTAAATACTTTCCCATCCCTCCATCATTGTGTATTCCAAGTGTATCTTTAACCTCTTGCCGGGTCGCTGCATTAATCCTCTTACCAAAGAGTAAGGAAGACTTATCAAAGTTTATACATTGGCCAGATGCTTTACCATATTTCCTGACCACTTTCATTACTTCTTCACATTCACGGGGCTCCGCCTTACAGAAGAAAAGGCTATCATCAGCAAAGAGAAGGTGGGATACCGAAGGACATGCGCGTGTAATACGCATCCCCGTTATCTTCCCTTGGTTCTCTGCATGATTGAGAAGGCTAACGAGCGCTTCCGTGCACAGAATAAAAATGAAAGGAGACAAAGGATCTCCTTGACGCAGGCCTCTACCTGGAACAATATTTCCTCTCGGCTGCCCATTCATGAGAACTTTGTATCTGACCGACGTAATGCACCTC
Organism: Brassica rapa; assembly: GCF_000309985.2. Taxonomy (NCBI): domain Eukaryota; kingdom Viridiplantae; phylum Streptophyta; class Magnoliopsida; order Brassicales; family Brassicaceae; genus Brassica; species Brassica rapa. Next base: position 35,048,574 of record NC_024797.2, read on the forward strand.
ATAATCCAGGTGATCCATGTCTCAGAGAATCCCATCTTACGCATCACAGCTTCGATAAACGACCATTCCATCCTATCATATGCCTTACTCATATCTGTCTTGATGGCCATCCTCCTATTATGTCCACTCGGTTTTGTTCGTAGGGCATGAAACATCTCTTGAGCAATCATGATATTATCTGAAATCTGTCTTCCAGCAACAAAGGCTGACTGGGTTTCTGATATCAAACCTGGCAAGACTTTCTTTAGTCTCTGGCATAAGACCTTGGAGACGATCTTGTAGCTAACATTGCACAAGCTTATGGGTCGGAACTGAGCCATATCATTAGGCTTAGTTGTTTTTGGGATAAGGCATATGTTTGTATCATTCAGACCATTGGCGACATGTCCTTCAAACAGGAATTTATTCACCATAAGAGTTAAATCCTGTTTGACTATATCCCAAAACTGTTGGTAAAAAAGCGCAGTCATCCCATCAGGTCCTGGTGCCTTATCTGGATGCATAGCAAAGAGAGCTAATTTAATCTCCCATTCTGAAACAGGAGCTGTGAGACTGTCATTCATTGTTCCTGTGATCGTCGTAGGAACTTCAGATAACGCCTCTTCAATGCCTTCTGGTATAGATGACTCAAAGATTTGTCGAAAATAACTAGTAGCAATGGCTACCAGTCCTTCCTCATCCTCAACTATATTACCATTAGCATCCAGAAGCTGCGTGATTTTGTTCCTTGCTCTCCTTTGCTTCGTTAAGGCATGAAAAAATTTGGTATTTTTATCTCCCTCTCTCAGCCAGAATACTCTACTCTTTTGTTTCCAGAACATTTCTTCTGCCTTAAGAGCATCAGATAGTTCCTTCAACGCTGCTGCAATTTCCTCCGTCGTCGCATTGTCGTCTGCATATAAACCCTCAACTTTCTCCTTTAACTCCTCCACTAGCTTTGCCGAATTGATATTGTGTTGTCTCCTCCACTCACTCAAAGCTTTTCGACAACTAGAGATATGTTCCATTATATTCGCATCGGGGGGTAAATCAGGAGATTTCCATCCCTCAAGAATGACTTGCCTCAGTTCCTCATTGTCTAGCCATCTCCTATCAAATTTGAATTTCTTTGATCTTCTCGTTGGCTTTGTCAGTATGTCTGCAAGAATCGGACGATGATCCGATCCCCATAGTCTCAAGTACTTGACATTAGAGTGCGGGAACTTCTCATGCCAATCAGCATTGCCTACTGCTCTGTCTAGACGACATCGAACAGTTACACGTCCTGCTCTCTTCCCTACCCATGAAAGCATGTCCCCCGTAAAAGAAAACTCTAACATCCCACAATCTGTAAGCATTTGCTTAAAGGATAGGAACGAGCTATCTGAACGCTGTCTCCCTCCTTCCTTCTCATTATGCCCCGTGATTTCATTAAAGTCTCCAATCATGAACCAAGGTCCAGTCCTAGTTGTTGAGAAACGCGTAAGACGTTCCCAAACTTGATCTCTTCGTTCCAAAACAGGGTCACCATAAACAAACGTCATAAAAACTTTTATTCCATCAATGACTGCCTCAATGTCAATCATTCGGTTATTCGAAAATAAAACATTAACTTGAAATTCATCCATAAAAAATAAAGCTAAACCTCCGCTGAGACCAAGTGGCTCAACAGTAAATAAATGATCAAATCCTAAATTGGCCTGAATGTTCTGCAACAGCGGCCTTTTATTCTTCGTCTCAGAAAGAAACACAAATCCTGGGCGATGCTTCTGACACATCTCCGTAAGGCGTCGAACTGTGAGGTCGTTTCCAATCCCCCGACAGTTCCAACTGAGCGTCCTCATCTATAATCCTGTGATGAGTTTTTGGTACCCATCAACCCATCACCTTTGGACACACTACCTCTCTGTTTCTTCGAGCTCTGACTATGTTTCCTTGATCTAGTCGAGTCTCTAGCCGTATGAGCTCCTTGAGACGAAGAGGAAGGCTTCCGAGGAGATCCCCGACGGAGAATCTCAAACTTCTTATTCTGAAGGCCCAATGGGACATTCACCTTAGTACCTTGTCGACTGCTCTTCAACACTTTAGTGTCAGTCCCTGAGGTTACATGCCCCGACGTTGCCTTGCTCACAACCTGGAGCGCCTCTCTCTCCTCCATATCTTTGAGGTCTATACCAAGTAAGTCCTCATCCATCCCTTCACATTCCATCATTCCATCATCCTGATTATCCTCAATCTCCATATCATTCAGTGCACCAATAATCTGATTATCCCCAGCAGCGGTTACCGGTTCATGGTCACTAAGGTCCGTGAAAGAGAGAGAACGAGTAAGCTCCTTTGCCCGCTTTGTGACATTCTCCTCCATATCGTTATGATCACTAAGGTTAATTCGGGACGGCGTTACGATGGTGCTAGCCAATCTCTTAGCGCCTCTAGCGCTGTTGCTCTCTCCTACCCTCGCAGTCTGTTCCACCATCCCATTTATATCATTGTTACTCATACTGGAAGATTGCTCACATGGAACAATCTGACGAGAACTTGTTGCAGTTGCCGCTGAGGGTTGTGACGTTGTAACTAGACGCATATTAGTCTCAGCTTTCTCTCGCCACGTCTGCCTCTTGTTGCGGTCATATGGACCCTTAGAAGCTCTCGAACCTCCATATCGATCACCCCGAGTAGGATCATTGCGACGTCGCATTATCCTATCTGAATGTGTAGCATGAAGATCAGCAGGATGATGTCTCCGCTGCGCATATTTCCTCTCGTCCTCATAATACCTTGAAGGAGCAGCTTGTCTGGCGGAGGACTCCAGACGTGGAGCATAGGGCTGGCGTTCATGTAGCTTTAGCCCCTGCTCTCTGTGGAAGGTATGATGCTGTGCTATCTCCTGTGGAGCTTGCATTCTCGTAAAGATACCAGGACGGTCTGATTGAGGCTGAAGGCGCGATCGCATATCCACAGAAGGACAATGATCCTTCTCATGCGTAAGCATACCACATGTAGAGCACTGTTTAAATAACTTCTCATATTTGATCTCGATAGTGACTTCATCTCCATCTTTCGACTCCACTTTCCTTGAAAATTTTAGTGGTTTTCGAGAATCCACATCAACAAGCATACGGCCCTCAGCTACTTCCAGAGTATCAACATGAACATGGCCTAATCACGCACCAATGTTTTTGAGATTTATGTCCGTCCAGAGATGCAAAGGGATACCAATCACTTGAACCATAAAAGGAACAATCCACGGATAATCATCATGAACAATGGGTTCCCATCTTACCAGCACAAACATACAAAAGTTGAAATGAAAAGGGCCCTGTCGAAGAACAGAGTTGAGATCCTCTTCCGACGTAAAATTAAGCAGGAACTTCCCATTGCCCAAATCATTGGCCGTAATGCGATCTTCCATACCCGATTGTGATGGCATTTTCCGAAGTAACTTCTCGACATTTTGTTTCTTTGGATTGAGCACCTTCCCAATAAGTGATAAACTAAATTCGCTAGCAATCAGTGTATCATCCTGGTCCATCAGTTTGATCGGTGCGTCGTCATCCTCGTAGAGGATACCCTTGCCTTTCATGGCCGCCTTATGGCTAGAACGCGTTATGTAAGATGACCCCATACGATGATATGGAGGTTGGTTCACAGGTCTAAAAGAGATCCGTGATTCAAATGATCAGATTTGATTCAAATGATCGTGAAAACGATTTATATATCGGAAGTGACGATGCAGAGCCCGGCGAGTGCAGGATCCAGGTTCGTATGAAACCAGAGCAGCTACCTTGCGAAAGACGTCACGATGAAAACAGCTCCACTTCGAATGAAAAGCTTCCACAGACGAGAGAGAAGAAGATGATGGCCAATCTAACGTCAAAGAACGTATAGATCAGAGGGAGATCGACACCCAAAGAAGGTCTCGACCTTAGGTCTCGCCGTCGCCTTCAGATCGCCTTAGAGCGGCTAGGGTTTTTTTTTGTGTGGATTAATTGAGCTTAGTAGGTTTAAGTATATATATATATATATATGTAATCAGATTATTAATGAAAATCACCAATATCTATTACATATCGAATCTTCGATATAAACATAGCAGTTTTTATGTTTAGTGAAAACTACTAATAACTTTTAGAATATATACATAACTAAAACATCGAGTTGGCAACAAAAAAATATCCAAAAACTTGATAAAATCAAAGTATTATTAAACTGATACGTGCTACTTAAAAATTCAAGATCTATACTATTATTTGCTAAGTAAATTTTTGGAATCGAGCTCTCACGTTAAAAGTTAGAGTGGTTAATAACGTTTATACCCTTAATGAATAAAATATATAACTAAATTAAAAAATAAAAACAAAATTTTAATTTATTTGATTAGGTAGTTGATTAAAATTAATAATAGTAAAAATTATCTAAAATTTGAAAATATGATTTAAAAAAGAGATAATTTCTGTATATATTGTATTGTTATCCCAAAATGTCTTTTAGTTAAAAGTTAAAAACATGAATTATATAACTAAATATTAAACAAATAAAATTCTTAATTATATAATTAAAAATAGAATATTGAATTATCCAAAATTTAAAAATATAATTAAAAAAAGATAATTTAAGTAAATTTTTGGAATCGAGCTCTCACGTTAAAAGTTAGAGTGGTTAATAATGTTTATACCCTTAATGAATAAAATGTATAACTAAATTAAAAAAATAAAAACGAAATTTTAATTTATTTGATTAGATAATAGATTAAAAATTAATAATAGTAAGAATTATCCAAAATCTGAAAATATGATTTAAAAAAAAAAAGATAGTTTCTGTATATATTGTATTGTTATCTGAAAAAGTCTTGTAGTAAAAAGTTAAAAGCATGAATTATATAACTAAATATTAATCAAATAAAATTTATAACTAAATTAAAAAATAAAAACGAAATTTTAATTTATTTGATTAGATAATTGATTAAAATTAATAATAGTAAGAATTATCCAAAATCTGAAAATATAATTTAAAAAAGAGATAATTTATGTATATATTGTACTGTTATCTGAAAAATTATTTTAGTAAAAATTTAAAAACATGAATTATATACCTAAATATTAATCAAATTAAATTCTTAATTATATAATTGAAAATAGAATATTAAATTATCTGAAATCTAAAAATAAAATTAAAAAAAAAAATAATTTCTCTATATATATTGTATTGTTATCTGAAAAATTATTTTAGTAAAAAGTTAAAAACATAAATTACATAATTAAATTATAATCAAATATTTTTTTAATTTTTTTTAATTTTTTTTGAACAACATATTTTTTTAATTATATACTTAAAAATATAATATTAAGTTATTTTATGATTTATTTTAATATATTATGAATATAGTGTACAAAAAACTTTTCAAAAATTATGAAAATGTTTAAGCCTGCATCGCGGACAAAACACCTAGTTTTCAGTAATTTAAATATATAGTCGACTCCTTAATCTTTTAAATAGGTGATATAGCATGGGTATCTTTTAAATTACAGAAAAATTTTGTTACTTATTTATAGAAACATAAAATACAAAAAAATTACAAACCAACATTATACCTGCGGATCGAGATAAAACAGACAAATATAATTACCAAAAAACGGGTATACAAGCATATGATTACAAAGAACTGAACTTATGCCAAATCAACTTTTAAATTGCTATTATCTTATAAAATATATTTTGATTAAAAATTTTATAAAAAAAATATGATTAGAAAGAAAAACACAAATATGATTACAAAAAAAAATATAAATATAAAAATTAAATTTCTAAAAAAATAAAAATAAAAAATATATCCGTTCTTTCACAAAATCTAGTTATAAAATAAAAGAGAAAAAAACAGTAAATGTTTTAATTTTGACATTAAAAATAAATTAATTTATTAAAAAAATAGACCTGGTCCGGGAGATTGAGTTAGTAGACGGTGGACATACATCCTTCCACGTTTGCTCTCTATGGTTTGCTGTTGCTGCGATCAAAGCGACGGAAACGATTTCCTCACCGAATCTCTCATTGTCGTCGGATCTTCCGATCAATCAACAACCACCATCTCGCCATTGAATTCTCACTTCATGGCACTTACATGCCGTGACACACTACGCCTTATCTTCCAGAGGCTCACCGTCGCCGATCTAGCGCGTGCGAGCTGCGTTTGCAGAGTTTGGAACTCCGTTGCCACAGAGAACGATCTGGTGGCGTCTGCTTTCACGGCGCCATGGCGGATCAAGGACCTTGTGGGAAAACCGGCTTCAGGTGCGTTCTGGAGAGATAACGGAATCTGGAAATTCGCCATCTCTCATCGCATCTCTCGTGGTGATAGCGTGACTAGCCTCGCCGTTAAGTATTCCGTTCAGGTATCTCTTTCGTCTTCGATTGCGTAAGTGAGAATCTCAATTTTGTCTTCTTGATAATACTTTCGAATCTCTTAGATTTCGCCACTTTTCTGCTGAATCCAATCTTCCCCTTGGATAATTGCATGAATTAATAAGATGTAATTTCAATCTTGTATTCTTACCCTGTGGAAATTTCTTGTGAATTTACAATGTATCTGTACTTTTTTTTTTGTTTTTTTTTGTGACAAAAAAGATTATTTAGAAATTTGAGCTACATGAATTGTTTTTGACTGATTTAGTTTAAGGCTACTCTGCTGCTGTAATACAGGTAACACTTATACAAACAGTTCATTTTGAATATCTGCTCTCATATTAAGAAGTTTGTCATCAACCCTTTTTACCTTGCAGGCACGTTTAGGCTTTCACGTTGAAGGAAGTTTGTAACATAAAGTGCTATATTATATTATATGGATTTATTAGGCCTGAAAAGCTTTTTACCATCTCATTACTTTGTCCTTCTTTATAAGTTTTCTGAGCACATTAAAGTTCCCCTATCTGACCTGTAGGGATTTTATCTCATATGGTTCTGGCTCTAAAACTTTTGTCTACCATGGCTAGAATTATGAGCATAAGTTGAGATTTTCCTTGAACAATGTAGGTTATGGACATAAAGCGACTAAACAACATGATGAGCGACCATGGGATTTACTCAAGAGACAGACTGCTTATTCCAATAAGCAATTCTGAAATTCTCGTTGACACCACTTGCTACATTGAGGTAGACAAGTACGCCAAACGTGAAGTAGCCGTACTTTACCTCGAAGGTGGACCAAAAAGAGAACAATCTGCATCTGGTATGAATCATCTGTCCACTGTATCAGCCCATGGAAAGCGGAAGCTAATTGAATCTCTAAGGAGAAGCATGCAAGTCGATGATGAAACTGCCCTGTATTACTTGGCTATCGCTGAAGGAAATCCAAGATCCGCATTGTCTGAGTTCTCGGCTGATCTCACGTGGGAGAGGCAAGCAGGTCTCAACTAGGCTTGGCAAAGTAAAGCTCTTGTAGCTCCAGTATATAGGGTGAGAGTCAAAAGAAGATTGATATAATTTCGTCATTTGTGGGTTTGGTGACTTAGATCAGTTCCGAACCTCACTCAAGTCCAGATATATAGTAGCTGTTTGGTACCTTGAAATACTTTGTCTTCCTATAAACAAGATACATTAAACCATGTTAGTACTAATAAGTACATATATACATTCAATTATGTTCGTATATAAGCATGAGCCTATCAATATAATGTTTTTCCAAGAAAGAAGAATATATTTTATGTTTGGTATTTGATAGAAGTCTTATCGGTAACCATTGAGTTGAGAAGTCAATTGGTAGTAACCATTGATAGAGTGGCTAGAGCTTTCGGCGACAGATATGGCGATTTTAAGATCTGATTGATCTCGATGTCGATCCAGTCTTCACTCACCCTCGACAGCTTTCTCTTCTGTACAAGGGAGACTACCTCACACTCCTTGTGGCCTCCTTGGATTTGCAGCAACGGAGAAGCAGTTTCGCTGGCGTCTTCTTCTACAAGTACCAACCCCCTGTTTGAGATTCTGGCTTCCTAGATTGATTATTTTCTTCGAAATATCAATCCTTCTCTTATTACTTACACTAGATCCTTGATAATATATTTAAATTTGTTACATTTATCATTTTTATTTGTAAGTAAATTTTTGTATATTAAATTATATATAACTAATTTTTAAATTTGATTTTTTTTTATCTTTAACTTGAAGTAAGTATTTATATTATATGTAACACAATTAACTAATAAAATATGAAGAATCAAGTCCGAGATTTTAGAGTTATGTAAAAAAATATATTTATTTGAAAAATAATGAATTATTAAGCAAAATAATTCAAATTTTTAACATTTGAAAGAAAATGAATTATATGAAGTCATAACTCAAATATTTTAATAGTAAAATTAGGGCTACGCAAAATATCCAGACCTAAAGATCCGACCTAAATCAACCCGAAAATCAGACTTCCGAACTCGATCCGATCTGTGGTAAATAACCGAATGGGTCCTAAATTGATGTATCCGAAGATCCAGAACCCAATATGGTCTAAACCAAGAACCAAATGAGTAACCGAAAAAATCCAAAATTTATATATATATATATATATATATATATCTAAAAATATAAGTTACAATTGTACATATAAGTATTTTAATAATTTAATTTAAAATCATAAGTTAATTATATTAGTTAATTTCAATATTTTGTGTGTTCTCATTTAAAATAGGATAGTGTGAATAAAAATGCTCAAAAAGTGTATATAATGAATTTTTTTTGGTTATTATTGGTACATTTGGATAGTTTAGTACAAAATACTTGAACTAAATTGGATAATATGGTTACTTTTAGTACAAATATCTGAACATGTTTAAGATACATTGCTAATTCGGTTATTTTCGGGGTAAAATATATGAATATGTGGGTTTTTTTGTTGCAATAATATATGCTTTTAGCGAGTTACATATCATTCATATAAGTAGTAAAACGAATGCCAAATTTTGAGAAACTATGTAAGCTATGTATCAACCAGACAAATTTAGAGATAATGTAAGTAAGAAAAAAAGTGTGTTTTACACCAAACATAACAAAAAAAATTATGTGACACATTAGCTTTTGACGTACACATTGTTTTGGGTCTATACCATGGAGTTTCGAGTTACGATTTCAGAACCTTGTAGCCAGAGATTACTCAGAATAAGCGTATGACAACTGTGTATTTGTAAATTTAGACTTTTTACTGTAACTGAGCACTATCAATTATGGAAATTATATTATGATTTTATTTTACTAAATCTTTCTTTCTGTGTATATTTTTTGTTTTATTTTGTATTTTTACAATTTTATTGCCTTATTCTTTAATTGCAGAGAATTGATATTTCTAATTTTTGTTTCATATACCTTAAAAGTCTTCGGTTGATTTTTGTTTGTTTTCTTTCTCCAATTACAATGTACAGTTCGACCGTTTCTTTTTTTTTTGGGATAAAACTACTAATATCACCAGATAGAAAAGCTTAAACTCTAAGAATTGAGTGAGTATTTGTGCTAGAAAAAACTTATTTAGCCACTAATATAGTGAAATATTATAATATTAAATGGTATGAAAACTCTTCTCTGTTGTTCTATGCTTGGCATAATTAATTTGTTGTTCTCCGGTTCAACCATTTCTAATATACTGAGAATAACATAATATTAGATGTTGATTATCTCCTTCCAATTAGGAATGCACTGAATGAGAAAATTTCAAGGTGAGACCATTTTACAATTTTGTCCTCATATCTATGTAGAGTTAGTTTATATATTACTCTATTTGTTTCAAAATGTAATCAGTTTTAATTAAAATCTGTAATATTTAAAAGTTATTACTTTATAAAACTGTCATTTAATATATAAATTTAATCAATTACACAGTAATTTACATAATTCAACTGGCCACACAATATCCAATAAATATAAAGTTACACTGAAATATAAAAACAATTTATATAGTGAAACAAAAAATACTTTTAAACCATTATATTATAAAACAAAGGGAATATTCAAATTATATTGAAACATTAGAATATAAAAATAAGAAAAGCTGAAATTTCAACGTCGATCATTTACGCCGACAATGCCTTAGACCATCTCTAATGTACTCCTCTATTTTTTCTCTAAAATAGAGGGATTTCATAATAGAGATGGATTTGTCTCCGATGTATTTTTTTCTCTCCTAAAAAGAATATTCTTGATATATTCTTTTCTAAGTTTAAATATTTTTTATTTGTGAAAGTTGAACCAGTCCAAATTATTTTAGTATTTTATAAAATTATGATATTATTTACACTAAATATTGTTTTGCAAACTATTATGTAAATAAAAAATATAATTATATTTATATAAATAATATATTTTACTAAAAAATATTTTTGGTTATAATTGTTTAAGTAAAAAGTTAAAGAATCATTTTGTAAAAACAAATAGAGGAGGTGACATGGCAAAATATAGTTTCTCATTGGCCGATTATTTTCGCCTATGTGGACACTCTATCTTAGGCATATATCCTCCAATTTTAATTAAAATCTGTAATATTTAAAAGTTATTACTTTAGAAAACTGTAATTTAATATATAAATTTAATCAATTACACAATAATTTACATAATTTAATTGGCTACACAATATCTAATAAATATAAAGTTACATTGAAATATAAAAACAATTTATGTAGTTAGAAATATTACAGTTGTGTATAAATGGATTTGTCGTTACAATTAAGTTAGTCTGATTACTTAATTGTTTCCTTAACCATGGTATAAAGCAATATAAATGGGATCATACCCCATTAAGACAAAACCTAATTTTCGTGGGGTATCTTTCACGGTGTTGTTGCGTTGTCTATATTTGAGAAGGAGGAATCCATGTGTTGTGTAATTGGTGTTCCTAATTTGAAGTTTATGCAATGTTTACGTGACTTCAATGTTTCTACGTAACCATGAACTGATGCATTTAGGTTGAACTTTCATAATATGCAATATTCTGTAAATAATGCCTTTATTATATAAGATATTGGTCGTCTTCCTATTGAGAAGTAGTTTTCAAAAATAAAAGGAAAATAAACAAAGTTCAAAATAGGTAAAACATAGGAATTTAGAAAATTTAAAAGGGGGACATGCTGGACGGTTGATGGACTTGAGACGATCACTCACTGGGCGTTTGCAGCTTTTCTCTTTGCCTTCAAAACCTGTTGGACTTGATTCATCGCCTCCAATTTCTATCTTCGCTGCTGCAACTGTGTTGCTTACAGAAGTTGTTGGTTGTCGACCTTCCACTTCAACAACTGGAGTTTGGTTGATGAAGCAACTCTGAGACAGTTGTACGTGTCAATTTAAATTAGTTAGAAGAAATTTTTTTGGAAATCCTAAATTAATCAACCTCGGAGTGGGGGTCTAAGAAGCTATTGTCACTGACAATAGACACTGTGAAGGTACGGTAGTTCGGGTGAAATTGTATAGAGTAACACAGCTCTGAAAAACGTACTCCTTGCTAGCAAGCTCTTCAAGACATCTTGGTAGTTCCCGCCCCCACCGCCATTTATCTGTAGTAGGTTTGAGAGATATTTAGAGTGTTTTCTACAATTCTAATGTAGGTGAAATGAAGTGTAAAACTAAAAACGAACCTCCTCAAGAGCCAGAGCCGTTCCATGTTGCTTAGTGAGCTTGGTCATCTCCCCGTCGAAGACCACAAACGTAGCACTATGCCGTTGTCATTGTCAATTGATAGTTCGAGACGGTACCTGTTAAAAAGGTGGAAAATGTTAACGTATATCTAACTATAGGGTGTTCCCTTATATATGGGTTGAGTATGGTATCTTTATACCTGATCACCCCGGTATCATTGGGAGAAACATTTTTGTTGTGACAGAGAGAAGTGCCAGATTTGTCCGACTTACTGCTGCATCCGGTCCATGAGACGAACGACCAGCCAGTTTGGTGGAGGACCTCGACAAACCGAGCTTGCAAATAAAATCAGCTTGTGTCTTAACGACAATAAAAGAGTAACCATTTACTAATGATATTTTCAAGCTGAAAAAGAAATTTCAAAATATGTTGGAATCCTGTGTTACCTGCTCGTTAGAGATGGAAATGAAAGGGTGTAGATCTTGAATTGAGACATGTTCGTTCTTTTTTGATCTCGTCCATAGTATCAGCACACTGGAAAACTTCTCCTGCAGCACCTCCCAAGCTGTAGACAACATATATTATCAAACGATTAGTGACATTTATATTTGAGTTTAAGCACAACTCAGAATGAGTTGTAACCTTGTTGTGAACTCCTTAATGGCGGGAAGGCCAGTGTCAAAATAAAACTTGATTGCTAGTATGGAGATCAGATAGAGGTTATCTGCAGAATCAAGTGGGTTTCATAGACTATGGTATTAAGTAAAATATAAGTGAAATATATATGTATGAAAAGTACTGTGGTGAATAATTATAGATAAAGATGACCAGACCTCCAAATATATTTGTATTGACAGTTATGACCACCATGACAGACTGGGTCTTATCATCTGAGTTTAGGAGACTCCTAAACATTGCTGCTGCGTCATCCTATAAAGGCACATACCCCACCACCGTACTGTTACATGAGATTTGAAAAGTTATATCATATAGATGATGAACTACAGATAAGCACTTGGAAAAAAATGGGTGAGTTTTTTTGGCTTACGGGGTAATGAAAAAACTGACCACAATCCTACACGTTGTTCAGGTCAGACCCTTGGCCAACAACATCTGAAAGTTGATGAAGAGCTTTACGATTCTAAACCAAATATAAAGACATTAAGCTGGAATAGTAAATCTTAAAAATACCAGAGAGTTCTAAGTTAGTGTTTGTTCAAGAGATTGGAGATGGTCGAACTTCCAAGCATGTTCTGATGGAGGAAGGGGATTGTTCGTGTGTCAGATCGTGAAACGAAACAAAGAAGAGGAAGAGCAAAGGAACAGAACAAAGAAGACGAAGAGCAAAAGGGGTAACGAATCGATCTGGAAATTAGGGTTCGTAGAAATGAGAAAGGGAGAGATGAAGAGGCGAGGTATCCGATGTCCATCTCACGAATCTGATGGGCTACATGGGCCAATAATATAACACGACAGATAAAAAAAATCGGAAAGCCCAACTTAGGCAACCACTGATTACGTGGCAAAATATTGTATTATGATAGGTCGATTTAATTGTCCTACGTGGACATGCTGTATGTAGCTCATATATCCCTTTTAATATAGTATAGATTCCTTGATGTATAATCAACAGAAGCTATTGAATTCTCTATACAAGCTTCTCGCTCGAGACCGATCATATACAATTACACTCTTTGGTGCATCGGATGTATTATCCATCTACCATCACATTCTTTATTGGTGATTTCAATTCTCAGATCTTAGTCATTGTTAACATTTCAAGTTGTTCATATCTTTTGTTACTGTGATTTGGCTCCATATCTTTGTATGGGGTCATCGTTCCGTATGAAATCTGCTCATCAAGCGGATGTTGAAGGCAAGGGGATTCTATACAAAGATGATGATGAGCCAATTAAGCTGGTAGATCAGGATGATTCTTCTGTCATTAACGAATTTGGTCTCACTTTGATCGCCAAGATCCTTAACCCGAAAAAACAGAACGTGGAAAAGCTACTTTAAATGATGCCTTCTCAATGGGGTATGGCAGACTGAATCACGACTAATGATCTAAGGAATGAGAAGTTCTTGTTCAACTTCACGACTGAGGAGGATCTAAACTATGTTCTGAGGCAGGGCCCATTCCACTTTAACTTTTGCATGTTTGTGTTGGTTCGCTGGGAACCCATCGTTCATGATGATTACCCATGGATTATTCCATTTTGGTCCAGTTGATTGGTTTTCCTCTTCATCTGTGGAGAAACACAAACCTGAAAACTATAGGCAGAAGAATTGGCCATATTGACACTATGGAGTTAACAGAGGGCCGTATGCTCATAGATGTTGACTTAAGACGGCCATTAAAGTTTTCAAGGAAGGTTGAATATAAAACATAGGGATTAGGTTTGAGAACGTCTTGCGTTTCGCAACAACACGAAATTGATCTTTGTTCATGATAGGTGATTTTACTGAAATTACTGATCATAGCGAAAAGGAGGGAGGCATAAGGCGTTCTGATAGCTCCTTCTTGCATTTTAAGCAGATGCTGAGTGATTGTGGCATGCTGGAATTTCCATTTACTAGGAATATGCTTTCTTGGATTGGGAAAAGATAAGGAGGGACAACTGTTAGATGCCGATTGGATAAAGCAATGGGTAATGAGGATTGACATGGATGAATTTCCATTTATTGTGTATTAGAAACGACCTCACAATTCGATGCCTTACAGAGATGTGTCAGAAGCATCGTCTAGGATTTGTGTTTCTTTCTGATACGAAAAACAGGATGCTGCTGTTGCAAAACATTCAGTCCGACTTAGGATTTGATCACTTTTTTAGTGTTGAGCCACTTGATCTTTTATTTATGGATGATCTGCCTTCTGATGCAAATATAATGGAACATATTGCTAGTTGTCGAAAAGCTTTGAGCCAATGGAGGAGACAAAACAATGTGAATTCAGAAAAGCTAGGGGAGTAGCTTAAGATGAAGGTGGAGGATATATATTCGAATGATGATGCTACTTTCGAGAAAATAAAAGATGTTATAACGGAACTATCTACTGCTCTTAAGGCAGAATAGATGTTTTGGAAAAAGAAAAGTAGGGTTATATGGTTAAGGGAAGATGATAGGAACTCAAAATACTTCCACGCGCTAGTGAAGCAAAGAAGGGCAAGGAATAGGATCACACAACTCAAAGATGAAAATGGAAATGTGGTGGAGGACGAGGAAGGACTAGTAGCCATTGCTACTAGCTATTTTAGGCAAATATTTGAGTCTTCCAACCCGGAGGCTATAGCTGATGGATTAGCAGAGGTCTGAACAACGATTACTGGGGAAATAAATGAGGATCTTACAGCATCAGTAACTGAATGGGAGGTTAAACTAGCTGTTCGCTATGTACCCAGGAAAAGCCTCAGGGCCAGATGGAATAACAGCCCTATTCTACACGAAGTTTTGGGATATTGTCAAAAAAGACTTAACTCGTATGCCTAATCAGTTTCTTTTTGAAGGAACACTTGCGCATGTGGTAAATGAGACCAGTATCTGCTTAATCCCTAAGACGAGTAAGCCAAATGAGATGACACAGTTTAGACCTATCAGTCTATGCAATGTCACCTATTAAATAATATCTAAGGTCTTATGACAAAGATTGAAGAAGGTTCTTCCACAATGGATATCTGAAATCCAGTCAACCTTTGTTGTTGGAAGACAGATCATAGATAACATCGTGATAGCTCAGGAGATGTTCCACGCACTGAGAACCAAGCCAGGTGGAAGAGTTAATAGAATGACCATAAAAACGGATATGAGTAAAACATATGATAGGATGGAATGATCATTCATTAAGGCTGTCATGCGGAAGATGGGTTTTTCAGAGATATGGATTGACTGGATTATAAGATGCATCACCTCGGTCAAGTACAAATTTCTCATGAATGGAGAACCAAGAAAAAATACTGTCCATGAAGAGGTTTACGTCAAGAAGATCCTCTGTCTCCTTTCATATTAATTCTATGCACGGAAGCGCTTGTTAGCCTTCTTAATCATGCAGAGAACCAAGGGAAGATAACGAGGATGTGAGTCGCACGCGCTATGATGGGGTCGAAAACAATTATCTCGAAATCGACGTCCAAAAGTTTCGTTTTTGTACGAAAGATTTCTCGACACACTCTCGACAAAAGTTCCCGAGCAAAAGACTCGAGAGAAATGGATAACAGAACCAAACAAGCATTCCAACTCGCCGAACATGCTGTTCAACTCACCAAACACACTGAACACACTGTCCAACTCGTCGAACGGGGGAGTTGGACCGACCGCGCTGAACGGGCGAGTTGGACCTAACGCGCCGTCCAACTCGCTGAATGGGCTAGTTGGACCAACTCCTCCCGACTCGCCGTAAGGCGACGTGGACCGGACCTTATGCCTTCCGTTGAACCTCAACGGATCAATCCCTCGTTTCGTCTCTATCGGAGTTACCATTGGAGCTTTACAATAAGAACCGCGAAGACTCGTTTTTCCCAAATGAAGTTCATGGTTATCATATAAACGGAAACGGTTAACTTACCACCACAATTGTCTAAACTATACGAGAAGTGTGAACTTCCTCGTTAAATCGACATCGTATCAAGAAACTTTCTTTTGAAGAACTCGTAAAAATGTTTAAGTCGAAAAACGGCCCATTCCTGTTTGGGAGTATCTGCTGGTCCGAACATAGCCTTGCCGGAAAATCCACCGGGTTCTTCCTCCGACTATGGTCGGAGGGACCGCCGTTCTGCCTCAACTTCACACCGGAGCTGCTTTGCCGTCGCATATTGAAGCTGGTGTTGGATCTCTTGCGTTCGGGTTGTTCGGGCAACAGGGGAAATAACTACACCGAAGCAATCCACCACATCGTCAAATCTGTATACTTGGGAATCCTTGTATCAGATAACTGGTTCCTTGTACTATGCTTAGGGAGTTTTTCACAAGTCACACTTAGGCATCATTTACCACGTTTCTCAGGGGAATCCCTCAACGGAAGGTAAAAGGGGAAACCAAAAGCTATAACAACTTGACCGCCTAGTAAGAAGATAAGGTCCTCTCAGTTATGGCACACCGAAGACTTTCGGCTGCTGAGAAAGGAAAGGGCATGGAACTGGGAGAGCACCAACCTCCCCGTACAGCCCGCGTCAGAGTCCCACAAGCAGACAATACGGAACTACTGCGCAAACACTCTTTGACTCTTATAGGGAGAGTCACAAATAAATCAGTCCAAAAAGTATGGTCACTAATCCCTTTCTTCACAGTCTATATGAGAAAGCGGAAATCACCAGTCTCTCAGCTAGGATGCGTGTTCATGTCAATGGCTTACTACCATGGATCATTACCTCAATTGTTGAGTATCATAATGGTGATGAGGTCATAACAAGGTTGGCCTACGAACGCTTGGATAAGCATTGTACAAAATGCTTACGGCTAGACCACGAGCTGAAGGAATGCCTGGTGGTAAGAGCGGAAGCAAAAGCGCTAAAGGCTTCCCAAGAAGCCATTGAAGACAGACCCGCTTACAAATCAGTTCAGGAATCTGGGTCCATTAGAGGAGCATCTTTAGCATCGGCCCCTTACAATCAGAGGAGAGGAGAAGGGGAGATGAGAAGCCGGGGGCTTTCCAATTCTCAGCAATAAAAAATGCGCCTGAACAACCTAGAAGATACAACAACGAACCTCAACATAGGCAGCAACACAGAGAGTATAAACCGCAGTCCAAAACTTGGCAAGAAAGAGGAACAATGCGTAGGACATACAATTCTAGTGAGAAATCGAGACATGATAACATAAGATCATCTCGTCCCTCTCGCGAGCACTCTCACCCGTATCAAAGAAATCTCCCAGGCCCCCCTGCAAGAAGCAACTATCGAGAAGTTCAAGGACGGATACCAGAGGTGAGAGATTATGGGTCTAGTATCTCTAAGAACAATCCGGAAAATGATAAAAGGGGCTCCCCTTCTCGAAGATGATTTCCCAACAATTCCACATGAGACACTAAATGAAGCTAGAGTAGAAGTGGGTGATGTCATGCTCCAATATACCAAGTGTGCTGACCCTACTGAGCGAGAAGCGCGTAAAGAACGAGTGAGACAGGTTGAGGAAAGGGGTTAGATAGAAGATGCGGCTCTGCAACTAGCTAGATCCTCCCTATTGATGAACGTTGTAGAGCAGGAGGTAGCTCCTAAGGGTACCCCTAAGAGAGTTCCAGCTTCCCAAAGGCTAGGCCCCATCACCCATGATGAAACTGTTAGGCCAGAACATAGCATTTCTGAACATAACTCGAACTCCCGAGAAAGACTCCCTGATTCATCCCGACTGGGAGAAAGGAAGTCTCCTACAAGCCTGCCAAGAGGGCCAGTAACGTCAAGATTAGGACCAGTGGAAAGTCTGGTTAATGCTACACCCGTAGAGGAAGCTGCGATTGTTAAGAGGAGACCTGAACGTCCACCGGGAAGGAGAAAGGTAACAGCTAGCCCGAAACCAGTCCGGAGCACGGGAGCAAAGAAGAGGAAATCTGAAACTGCTCATTCTTGCAGGAAGCAATTGAATACGGAGGAAGTTCGAGCAGCAACAAAAAAGCCTCAAGAAATGCGAAGGGGGGAAACGTCAAGGCCAATGGCCTCAGGGAGAAATTCACATTCACCAGATCATGTACCCCTCAGCAGAACGTTCCTAAGCCTAGTATGAGGAATACGGATTTTCGAATCCCGTCCGGGGGAATCCCCGGACAGTTCGTCGTCTCAAGGAATTCTCTAATAATTTTCGGCCTGACATTTTGTTCCTATGTGAGACCAAAAATCCTGATGAAGTGGTACGTCAAAAGTGTGATCAGCTTAGATACGAGGATCATCACCTCGTCACTCCGACAGGCCAAAGAGTGGGAGGGCTGGCTCTTTTTTGGAATCAACCTTTGAAACTCTCGGTGTTGTCTTCTAACGCAGATGTAATAGATACAATGATTGAGCATGAAGGAAATTCATTTTATGGTAGTTTCGTAAATGCCAGCACAAACAAAACTAAACAAAACCAACTGTGGGACTCTCTCCTTGTGACCGCAGAGACTAGATATGAGCCATGGTTTGTGACTGCGGATTTCAATGATATACTTAACAGCGAAGAGAAGACAGGAGGTACGGACAGATCAGAAGGATCTTTTTCTGACCTTCGTACTTTCTTCTCGGAAGGTGACCTCTATGATCTTCACCACAAGGGTGATCCACTGTCATGGAGAGGACAGAGAGGAACCCATCTTGTTCGGTGTAGACTGGATCGGGCTGTGGCAAATAGTTCTTGGGCGGAAAACTACCGGCACGATGCCAATATCTTGAGTATGAAGGATCAGATCATAAACCATTAATGTCCTTCATAGACCCGACAATAATGAAACGTAAGGGACGAAGCTAAGCAAGTCATCCGGGACTCTTGGGCACAAGGTTCAGATGCGCTCGTCATGGAAAAATTAGCGTCCACAAGGCGAGCAATATCAGAATGGAATAGATCGCAACAACATAACAGCAAAGTTCTCATCAAACAGCTGAAGGGTGAACTAAAAGATGCGATGATCAGTACTCGCAATGATACGGCGTTGATCCATGATATTAACGGCAAACTCAACTGTGCATATCTGGCGGAGGAAGCTTTTTGGAAACAACGGAGTCGCTTGCTCTGGCTTCAACTTGGGGACATGAACTCAGGTTTCTTCCATGCGACAACAAAGAATAGACGCCGGGCAAACCCGTTTTCGGTTC
Source organism: Brassica rapa (assembly GCF_000309985.2). NCBI lineage: Eukaryota > Viridiplantae > Streptophyta > Magnoliopsida > Brassicales > Brassicaceae > Brassica > Brassica rapa. The sequence continues at coordinate 35,067,926 of NC_024797.2, forward strand.
TAGAAAATAGTGAGGGGAATGTGGTGTATAAGGAAGAGGAGATTTCAACGACCGTGGTCGACTACTTCGAAAAAGATTTATTCCACTGAGCCTGGAGATAGAGAGGACACGGTCCGATACGCCTTATGCCCGATCATCACTCCGGAGAATAATGAAACATTAATAGCAATCCCCTCAGCCTTTGAGATAAAGGAAGCAGTAATGGCAGTAAAGGGGGAGAAAGCACCGGGGCCGGATTGGTACAGAACTCTTTTCGGACAAGGATTCTCCCTAGAGGAATTAACGCGACTCATGTCTGCCTCATACCAAAGCTCAAGAGCCCGCAACATATCTGATATCTCTCAAATAAGAGTTCGAGTTGTAGTACTTAGTGATTGAATTCACTGGGAGCTAGGGAACCAATTAAATCTAACCAGTTTGATTAAGCAAGGCTAATAGGTTTAAAGCAGTAAATAAATATATGGAAAGCAGTAAACAGTAAACAAGTTGAACAATACAATTGTTCAGCTTGGCAGAGATTTGTTTGATGGAAAGATGGTTGCTAGATCTAGGGTTTCTATTCAGGTGTTGGAGATTATAATCTTATAGATGCCTAACAGTTGCATGCATGATATATTAGAGCTCAACTCCTTAATCATAGTGATCAGCGATGGCAATATTTCACTGGTTAACTAAGTAGATCTTGAATCTCAACGGTTAGTCTTTTGATCACAAGAAAGTGTTGATCGATGATCCTATAGGGATATCGATCGATACACTTTTCGCAATATCGATCGATTATCAGAAGACAATATCGATCGATGCTTCTAGCTAAGCCCTAGGCGCAGGTTGATAATGCTCACTAGTCTCCTAGATCAGCGATTAGCCTTTTTCTAGCAGTCCTAGTATGATAGACTAGATTCAAGACAGAATGTTCAAGGATGCTTGACACATGCAAATTCCTAGGTTCATGTTCTAGTTAGCAAGGCTAAAACAAGCAGAAAGAAAAATCTATCAACGAATACCACAACTTAGCAAATCTATAGTTGGGGCTAATTCCTCTAACCTATTTGAACCCTAAACCTAACAGATGGATCTATTCAGACATGAAGTTTGTCACAGAAATCATAGATGGATAACATAAAATATAAATAAAACCAAAACAATGGAGTTCCAGGAGAACTCTGAAGGAGTTCCTCCTCTCTCTCCTAACTAAGAACAAGAATCAAAGAAAGCTTAGATAGCGTGTAGCCGTCAACAATGGCTTAGAAATAACATAAATAGGATTTCTGGTCGTCCAAGGGTATTCTGGTAATTTGAGGTTGCTTCTGGGCTTCAGTCGGTCATAAAATATGCTCGGCCCGCATTCTGGAATCCATATCGATCGATTTCAAGAGTTCTGCATCGATCGACAAACGTTCCTCTTCTCAACAGCTTTCTCTCGCGAGGTAGACTGACCACTCTTCAGTAAAACGGGCATAACCTCTGTTACAGGATGCTGATTGACCTCAAACCAGTGGCATTAGAAAGCTAACGAAAAACTATATGTTGTGTCAAAAGATGAGCTCAATTTAATGGTCGGAAGATCTCCATCCATAGTTAGACATCGGACGCGTCTGTACAGTTTTGCACCTCAAAAGACTCCAAAATCACCATATATCTCCAGAACGTACCTGAACCTGTAAATACTCTAGATAGACTCTATATAGTAGTATATATATATTAAAACACTTATAGACCATGGCTAAAAGTTGGTTAAATACATAGTCTATCAACTCCCCAGACTTAACCTTTTGCTTGTCCTCAAGCAAAACAAACGGGCAGTCTCTCTGAAAGAGGTTTGAAAACAGCAGAGAATCACATGATTTAAAACTTAGAATCATCATCTCTACAATATTGCGATTTACATCTAAAAATTCCTAATCATAAAAGCACATTATACTATATCCTAGCTTAGCAACCAAATTCACCTAGCCAACAACTTAGCAAATCTTGTCTGACATTCCCCTCTACCAACCTTATTTCTTAACATAAATAAAAGTGCATGCTTTACCTTGGAAATATCGATCACATGATGCTAGGATTTTCAAACAAGTATATGGATCTGCAGGTAAAAGTTAGTTCCTATCTTTTCTCTCTATTAATTTCTCTCTTTAGTCATAGTCTGGTTATATTGCAAGATCATTGACCAAGATTGGACAGGCTTCCATGAATCAAGCCTTAATGGTGGTTGTCACCAAATCATGTTCACTTCTTTTTTACCTATATCCAAAAATTCATATGAATCGAACCTTCATGATTGCCGCCACCAAGTCCCGTTCGAATTCTTTTTTGTTGGAATCCTTATGAACCAAGCCTTAATGGTTGTAGCCACCAAATCATGTTCGGATTCCACTTAACTAACACATATTATATATATATATTTTTTTCTTTTCTTTTCTTTTTTTCTTTTTTTTTTTTTTTTTTTTGTTTTTTTTTTGAAAATAAATATCTCTACCTATAAATCTAGGGTCGAACTAGAGAGAGAAAAGGTGATAAATCTACACAAGGCTTTACCTTCCAGACTTGTTTGAAGAATCCGATCCCATGTATACCAAGTCCCAAGACAAGCAGTTGTGTCAGGTGTAGTGTTGGAGGTTAGCTTTGGTTCCTTCAAACAATCTCAGCAAGTGTGAATAGTTGACAGGTTGATCCACTTTAGTATATTTAGTACTATCTGCAATCAATATGTCTAGAATGATGCTAAAAAGTGGTTAGCTAATAAGTAAAAATCTAATAAGTTCATTATCCCCTTCTTGACTTAATAAAATCTTTTGAAAACATTTTGATAAGACTCATGAACACACTAATATCAGTAAACATCCCCCCAAACTTAAATTACACTGTCCTGAGTGTATATCTAGTCGGAGTTATGGTAATAATTAATCATAAGTACATATTTTAACAAGTAAGAACGATGACCTGCTCAGTGTCGATCGAGACAACGAAGTGACAATCGATCGTTGTTGATGAAGCGCTGTCGACTGATAGCGACATGGTCTCATTGGTCGATGGCTAAAGCAATCATTCGACACAATGAAGAGACAATCGATCGTTGGATCTGAAGTGATGTCGATCGATATCGAGCTGGTCTCATCGGTCGATGTACTGAGCATTCGTCCACTGGGATCTGTTTTTTTTTAATATATATATATCTACCTGAAACACAATATTAGTTGAACCTCTCCTAGACTTAAATAACACTATCTCCAGTGTTACACAGTCTAAGATTGGTGGGGAAATAAATCATAAAGATAATATTTAGCAAGGAAAAACAGTATACCTAATTTTGATATAAGTGTCGACCAACACATTTAAGTGGCGATCAATACTGTTGAAGCTCTGTCAATGGACACATTTAAGTGGCGATCGATCGATGCTAGTGATGCTTTGTCGATCGATGTTGCGCAACCATCGTCGATCCTCTTGCAAACTCATCTTCCTCGGATCTTTTCCTTTTACCTAACATAAATAAAACACTACAGTTAGTAATAGATAACTAATAAAACCAATTCAATATTTTTTCCGATGAACAGTGACTGCTGCAGTTAGGGGTGTTCAATCCAGATATCGGTTCGGTATTTTTGGTTTTTTGGTATTTCGGTTAATAAAATATAACTAGCATTCTAAATCCATATTTACTTTGGTTCGGTTCGGTTTATATGCCATCGGTTTTTGGTTTATTCGGTTTTATACCAAAACATAATTATTTAGTTTGAGAACATATTATATAAATTTTAGAGTCATATTGTCATCGCAGTCATTTATTAAAAAGATATTATATTTTTAAATAAAACAAAAAAAAATAAAAACGCTTATACCTTCGGATGAAATAATCAAATATATAATTAAAATCAAAACTCAAAATTTTGAAAATAAAAATAAAAAACAAAATAGAAGTATGAACGAAAAGTTTTTCCACTCTTTCATATTTAGTGTTCATCAAAGTCATGCTTCTTCGAGTGAAACTTTGTTCGTTTATAAATAAGAAAAAAGTTGTGAAGATTTTTTTCTAGTTATTATCCATCAAATTTATAACTTTCACTTCAATTTAATCAATACTAAAAGAAAGCAAAATGATTGAAAGAAGAAGACTAGAAAATAAAAAGCCTCAGTTGGTATGAATTGTTATTTAATTATATTTTAAGTGTTTTTCAAATTATGATTCTTTATTAATATAAAAAATATGGTAATAATTATTAACAAAATAATAACTTATATAACAAATAGATTTTCATGTGATGTTTTAAAATATGTACATATTTACATGTTTTTACTTTTGATCGGTTTTATTCGGTTTATTCGGTTTAATCGGTTATAAACCAAACCATATTCAAATCCTACGGTTTTTATAAAATCATATCCATTCGGTTTATATGGTATATACCAAAACCACACGATATTGTCTATTTGGATCTGGTTTGGTTTGGTACGGTTTGGTTTTACCATATTGGACATGTCTAGCTGCAGTGCCGCTGCTACAGTAACTCCCGATTTTCTGCTACAGTGTCGATCGATTTATTTGCTATAGTGTCGATCGATGCTACAGTGCCTTTTCTACAGTGCGGTTGCTACAGTACCGTTGTGACTGTTCATATGGTTTTTTTTTTTAAAACATGAAATCATTAGAAAACAAAGAATCAATAATAAATGAAAAAAAAATTAAATTTAAAACAAACCTAATAGTGGGTTGCCTCCCACTCAGCGCTTTGTTATAGTCATTTAGCTTGACTTTGGAGATCTGATTTAGTCCGGATGAAAATGAGAACGAAACCATATGAACAGCTTCTTCTGTCCAGATAGGTGGTCTTTGATGTTTAGGGACATCAAGGTGTGAGGCCTTAGACATGTACATCCTTTCCTCAATTGGTTCCATCTCAATTATGCAACCTGGCGGAACGTCTAGCATTGAGAATCGATCGATATTAAGTGGGTGGTGTTGTTTTTCACTGGATGAACAGTGTCGAGGTGAACAGTGTTCGAATGAACAGTGCCCGGATGAACAGTGTCATGATGAACAGTGTTCACATGAACAGTATCGATCGACGCGGAATGATTAGTATCGATCAACACAGGATGAATAGTGTCGATCGACGGGAGATGAACAACGTTGATCGACGTGGGATGAATAGTGTCGAGATGAACAATACCTCGACGAACAGTACTTCGATGAACAGTACCGGAGTGGACAGTACCGTGATGAATAGTACTGGAGTGAACAGTATCGTGATGAACAATGTTGTCCGACACAAGTTGAATAGTGTCGTACGATACTTGGTTCACGATACCATTCATCTAAGCAGTGTCGATCGACGTCAGGTGAGCAATGTCGATCGACGTCAGGTGAGCAATGTCGATCGACGTCAGGTGAGCAATGTCGATCGACGTTAGGATTTCTACGCTGCCAATCGATTTCTTGGAGGGTGTCGACTGCCCTCTTAGACTTATGGATTACGCGTTCCAAATCCAGTAGCTCTGCTAGTAAGAGCTCTATCCCCTTTATTTCTTCTGGTGCTCATATGGATGTACCTGAAACAAGAGAAAATTTTTTATCAGTTTTTTTGAACAATAGTAAAACCTAAATTAAATCTAACTAAACAAGATCTAATGGCGATCAAAACTCCCCGGCAACGGGGCCAAATTTGATATCACTCAAATTACCCTAAGGAGTGATTTATACTCTCTCAAATAAGAGGTCGAGTTGTAGTACTTAGGAATCAAATTCACAGGGAGCTAGATCTAATCAGTTTGATTAAGTAAGGTTAATAAGTTTAAAGCAGTAAACAGTAAACAAGTTGAACAATACAATTGTTCAGATTGGCAGGCATTTGTTTGATGGAATGATGGTTGCTAGATCTAGGGTTTTTATTCAGGTGTTGGAGATTATAATCCTATAGATGCCTAACATTTACATGCATGATATATTAGAGCTCAATTCCTTAATCACAGTGATCAGCGATGGCAATGTTTCACTGGTAAACTAACTAGATCTTGGATCTCAACGGTTAGTCTTTTGATCACAAGAAAGTGTCGATCGATGATCCTACAGAGATATCGATCGATACACCTTTTGCAATAACGATCGATTATTAGAAGACAATATTGATCGATGCTTTTAGCTAAGCCCTAGGCGCAGGCTGATAATGCTCACTAGTCTCCTAGATCAGCGGTTAGCCTTTTTCTAGCACTCCTAGTATGATTGACTAGATTCAGGACAGGATGATCAAGGATGCTTGACACATGCAAATTCCTAGGTTCATGTTCTAGTTAACAAGGCTAAAACAAGCAGTAAAAAAAAAATCTAATAATGAATACCACAACTTAGCAAATTTATAGTTGGGGCTAATCCCTCTAATCTATTTGAACCCTAAACCTAACAGGTGGATCTATTCAGACATAAAGTTTGTCACAGAAATCATAGATGAATAACATAAAATATAAATAAAACCAAAACAATGGAGTTCCAGGAGGACTCTGAAGGAGTTCATCCTTTCTCTCCTAACTAAGAACAAGAATCAAAGAAAGCTTAGATAGGGTGTAGCCGTCAACAATGGCTTAGAAATAACATAAATAGGGTTTCTGGTCGTCCAAGGGTATTCTGGTAATTTGGGATTTCTTATGTGCTTCAGTCGGTCATAAAATATGCTCGGCCCGCATTCTGGCATCCATACCGATCGATGTCAAGAGATCTGCATCGATCGACATATGTTCCTCTTCTCGACAGCTTTCTCTTGCGAGGCAGACTGACCACTCTTCAGTAAAATGGACATAACGTTTGCTACATGATGCGGATTGACCTCAAACCGGTGGCATTGGAAAGCTAACTCAAATATATATTTTGTGTCAAAATTTGAGCTCAATCTAACGGTCGGAAGGCTCCATCCATGGCTAGACATCGGACACGTTTGTGCAGTTCTGCACCTCAAAAGACTCCAAAATAACCATATTTCCCCAGAACGTACCTGAACCTGTAAATACTCTAAATATACTTTTTATATAGTAGTAAATATATATATTAAAACACTTATAGACCATGGCTAAAAGTGGGTAAAATCCATGGTCTATCAGTATCTCAGAGTATAGACCAATTGCCTTGTGCAATGTCTACTACAAGATATATTCCAAGATTCTCCAACATTGCCTACAACCACTTCTGGAGAAGATTATTTCTGAAAATCAATCCTCCTTCGTCCCAGGAAGAGCGATCAGGGATAATATCCTTATCCCCCACGAAGTTCTCCACACTCTAAAGACGTCAAAGGCTGAGCAAAGAGTGTCGATGGCGGTAAAGACGAATATGAGTAAAGCCTACGATAGACTTGAATGAGACTTTATTTCTCATGTGCTTGAGAGACTCGGATTTAGCCATACCTGGATTGGCTTGATCATGCAGTGTATCTCAACAGTTACATACACCTTCCTCATTAATGGTTCGCCTAGAGGATTGGTTACACCGAGCAGAGGGATCCACCAAGGCGACCCCCTCTCTCCCTATATAATTATCTTGTGTAGTGAAGTGCTCTCGGGTCTTTGTGACAGAGCACAAGAGGAAGGTGATACAACTCAAATTACCCTAAGGAGTGATTTATACTATCTCAAATAAGAGGTCGAGTTGTAGTACTTAAGGATCGAATTCACAGGAAGCTATGGAACCTAAGAAGTCTAATATGATTTGTTAAGCTAGATGGTTTAAGAGATTTAAAAGTAAATTGCAGTTTTATATTGAACAAGTGTTTGTTCAATAGATTGATTGAGGTTTTGGTGCTTAAAAAGGAAATAGTTAGACTTATGATTTTGATTCAGGAAACTTGGGATTATAATCCTACAGATTCCCAATGAGTTGCATGCATGATAATGTAAAGCTCAACTACTTAGTTAAAAATAATAATAATAATAAATAATTTAAGGAGCTGCTTGGAAAGGCAAGACGTGTTACAAAATTGCGGAATTAACGGTACAGAATCAAGACGAGGATTTGGAAGAATAAAAAGGGTTTGGTCAGCTTCCGGAATCAGAAAGTCAAGCCACATCGGTTAATCACTGTGAGTCACGGTTAATTGTTTGTTAACAAATTTTTAATGCAGGTTCCTGACATCAGAGACGGTTTCCGAGCTAGGATAGTTGGACCGGGCTAGGTGTCAGTTTGTGGATCCGAGGCTTGAGACGATGTCTAGGCTAAGTGGATAGCAAGACTAGTCTAAGCACCCGGATTATTACGATTGTGTAATTATTATATGTTATTATAGTGGGTACCTCGTGTTGGTACTGTTGTGTGAGAACCTCGTGGTGGTTCTAGTAGTAGTTTGCAGGTCATTGCTTCCTCAAATGGTACCACTAAGCCGGTCGTGGTCCGGACAGTGGTGGGCTCGGTTTAACTTGGCTTGATCACCAAGGCCGAGTGTCACATGTGGATGTGACAGCCCCCGGTGAGTCCGATAGAGGACCGGGGCACGGCGATTCCGATTGAGGACCGTGACCAGGCGATTCCCGAGCGCCTACGCCTGTGTGGTGTAATAGTAAAGGGATTGCCGGTGTCCCTTATGTGGAGGAAGAATGATTCTGTTGGGCCCTAGGAGTACATGTATATGGTTTATTGAAATGACACTCATAAAGAGTGTTTTCATTTAATATGGTTTAAAGCTTTATTGCTTAAATCAGTATTGCTTTATGATCTTGAATACTGATTGTTGAACTACCCGTCTTGCTTGTGTTTGGGGTTGGGTTTAGAATGACGGGTAGTTATATATGCTAGATAGGGAACCCTGGCTCACTGAGTGAAACTAGTTCACTCACTCCTCACATCCTTTTGCAGGTGACCAGTAGAAAAGACCGTAGCACTCGCGGAACTGTAGGAGCTGGTGTAGATTGGACATCTTTTGCTAAAGACTCGTTTTCAAGATATATGAATGTATGTTTTACTTTCGACTGCGTCCATGGACCATATGTATAATATTTTGGGCTCGTGAACTTCATGTTTTATATATATGGAATAAAGTATGTTTAATATTCGTGACGTGTTGAGTCTGATATTAGGTTACTCCAACCTAACACAACTCTATGACTCGGTACGGGTTGCAAAGCCTCATGCCGAAGATTAGAGGAAACGAGTTTTGAATGGATATTCTGGGTTACAGAATTATGTTTTGTGACTTGGAAAGTCTATTCTAAACCCGTTGTGACACTTCCGGACTTAGCAGAGGAAGGTCGTTCGGGCATGTTCTTATTTGATTGTTGCCCGACTGACTGACCAATGTTTAAAATGGTTCGGGGGTGTTACACAAGTGGTTCAGATAGGAGACACTATTAAAAGGCAGGAGGCTTTCATGAAAGGTAAAGGGGAGGAATCTTGAAGCACCACGTGAATGCCATCATGGATGATGATTTCTGGCAAGTGGTTAAGGAGGAGAAGCTTCAAGAGGGAGATTTCCAGGTTGAAAGCTCCATGAGTTTCGGCGGTTCACATTGGTGTAAGCCGATGCCAAGCTACAAACATCGACTGACGGAGACAGACAAACATCGATTGACATCAGGTTCTCCACATCGATCGATTGAGGAAGTTGCATCATGTGCAACCGTGAGAATTATGACTCACGAGGAGTTCGCAGCTAAACACCCTCATCCACGAAAATCCTTACGCATCAAGAAGTCGGACATCTATCGACACCAAGAGTCAGCCGCGATCGACAGCCAGACTCAACTGACGATTGATACAACTCACCCAGCGTAAATCGATGACCACCTCTGACCTACCGAGTGCAGTTACCAAAGATAGATGTAGCACGCCTGAATGCACTAAGAAATACATTTCAACCTTCAGAACATATTGCAGACAACTTTGATCAACATTCAGATGATGCACCAGAGCCTATGCAAGTTTATCAGACTTCTGAGAGGAGAACCTTGAGGAGAAGAAAGGAAAAGGTTCCTAAGCATCTCAAAAGAGGAGTAAATGAGATGGAGATGGAAAGCTTCACAAAGCCATTTGAGGAGGCTTACTTTACCCACAGGTTGTAGATGTTCTTCAGAGAAATCAAGGAGACTGAACATGACATATATAGGATATTCAACCAGGTTAGAGAAAAGATGAAGCGGAGGATTAAACTGAAGAAGACGAGGGATCCTGAGAAATTTATATGCCATGTTGTTTGAAGGGCATTGAATTTCCATGTGTGTCGTGAGACACAGTATAATAACCCTCACGAGCAGATAGAATATTGGTCGAGAAAATTCTTTCAGATCAATTTGAAGATTGATCGATCAGAATTTAAATAAAAATCGACACGGTGAATTAATCTCTCGACGGGCTGTCTTTTGGTCGAAAAACCATCTCTTGAAGGTTCTGGTCGAGTGTTAATTATTATTGTCGATTTTTATTCATGCTAGGCGAGTTTATTCAGAGCAGGATGAGATTCGAATGATAAAAAATATTTAGTCGAAACAGTCATAAAAATATCGACAAAACTTAAAATTATTTCTGAACAGTCACATGCCTTGCCCCTTCTAGCCTACTTGCTTTCTCAGTAATTAGGTCACATGACATGTACCTACTTGCTTACCTGCTTGCTCATTAGAAGTCACATGCTGGTCACAAGCTGTTTGCTTCAGCTGCTTGCAGCTTTCTTCTAGTAAGGGAAAGGTGAACTGCTTGTGCTGAAGCTGGTTGCCACATGTTTCTCCAAACTACCACTTTGTGTAAAGAGAAAACCCTGAGCTGAAGCAACCCCATATGGTATAAAACATCTTCTTCTCTCCTCTGGACGTCCTGTTACTGCAAGAAAAACCAGAGAAAAATTCAGAGAGAAAGAGAGAAAGAAGAGATAAAAATCTGTGAGAAAAATTAGTTGAAAAATTTAGAAAAAAATCAGGGAAGAGAGGTGAGCTTGGACGATCCTTTCTCACCATCCTGTGACTTTATCCAGTGTGTTCTGGTGTGGTTAAGAGCTGAAAGTTTGGTGTCCAAGAGTTTAGAATCACCCAAGTTCTTTAGCCTTGGATTTTATCGGTAAGAACATATGGGTTTGATGAGATCAGTTTTGCTTGACATTCAGTTCTTGTTAGGTAACCAAAACGATTTGGTCTGTTTCTGATCTTGAACCTATCATGGGTATATTGTCCTGATCAGGTTAGACGTGTGTTCAGCTTGAAGTTTATATCAACCTAGTTCATCTTAAAGCTTGAGGAAATCGGTAAGCCATAGCTACTAGTTCAGAGAAGTTTTGTTTGGAACAAGTGGACTGATTTGTTAAGCTTCCTGTTCTGATTTGTTTTTAAACTTGTATGTAGATTGATTTTGGTTCAGTTATGTCTCTTAGATATTTTTTTTAAAGGCTTAGCTAAACTGAATTATCCTTCAACCGAACTGAACTGCTTTGAACTAATCTGAGTAGAGTTTCTGTTGAAATCAACATGACTGATCTTGTATCCACACATTCTGAATCAGGAGTGAAATGGAGTGTTATTAGTTGAGCTCGAGTCTAGTCTTTCCTAGCCAATCTCATGGAATCAAAGGTGAGTCTAGATAGATGAGTAATGAGTAGTGAATAAATATTTCTTGATTGAACGTACTGGATGTAGATGATTTATAGGCTTTGTCTCTTGATCAATATTTAATCGGTGAGGTGTTTACTTAGTGTAAACACTTAATAAATATTTATGAATGATCATAGAGGTTTATTCCAAACCTTAGTACTTGTTCTCAAGTACTAATACATATGTATAGTATTGAATATGTAAGTATAAATCATGTGAAGTCTTATTGTATACTCAATCTCCCGAAAGTTTCTGCATTACCGTGAATTTTTCCTGCGATACAGAACAAGATTATGAAGACACGATGATGGGACCGCACCCTGGAGGCCGTGTAACTGCATGCAGATGTTTGATCTTGGAATATCTAATGGAGACGATGGTTATATTTATTTCCCCGCTAGGCTCGGTTACCCTTGGTGGTTTTCTGGGTTTAGTATACATATAATAAGTCTGAGTGAATGGCGGGTGTCGTGGAGATGATGTTTAAGATAAGATTCACATCGATGGAATGATAGGCCTTATATATGTATTTTTTTGTTAGTTATGGAATATATTTCCACTGCATACAAATGGATTTGATTTCTTGAGATATTATTAATATATGTTGGGGTGCGGGACTAGGCTCACTGAGTAAACTAGTTACTCATGACTCATTTGTGAAGCAGGTAACCAATAGGTGGGAGACCTAACTCTAGGAGGGGAAGGAACATCATTAGCCAGCAGTAGTTTTATTATCCTTGCAAAGGCGTTTTGATATTTCTTATTTATAAGATTTATTGACCGAAAACCTCGAGGTTAATTTATAACAAATTTTGTAAGATGCTTTTGAATGATATATAAAGAGTGTTTTTAAAGTACGGGTTCCATATGATATTAGTCCTTGTCCGGACGAACTAACTATCGGGTATTGCTTTTTCAGGTTGAAAAGCCTAGAGTGATATCTGATAGGAGCGTTGGTGTTCTTTGGTTATTGGTCTAGGGCGATCAGAAGTTTTCTGAGAACCTCGGATCGACCATCGAGGAACATCAACCGTGTCATTTCCGGTCAACTACGATCGGGGGTGTCATAAAGGTGGTATCAGAGCATGGTTATACGATGCTAGAATGGGACTTGTTTCAAATGTTTTTTGAGTCAAAATGAGTCGCAAGGATAACTAGGATATGCTGGCTTGTTCCTTTATTTTAGGATAGATAGTCATGGGTAGTTACCTAACCGTGATCTTTCATAGCAGAAGCACCGAGACAAGATTGAACGGGTGGACTGTGCTTACCGGTGTTACTATCTTTATGCTTGAGTTTGCTACCCTCATGGTGGGGTTCACTACCGCCCTGTTAAGAGTCTCAGTAACGTCATGCCTTCCTGTCATTCTTTTGAATTCTAGTGGGGGATGCCAATTCTTTAGAGAGAGATATGGGACATAGTTGATACATCGAATACATCTCCGGACTCGTGTGTTATCGATGTCAAGGTGGGCGTTGTTTGTGGTCCGATTCAGAGCGATGCGACTACACATGATCACCTAGATACACTTATTCTTCCAGCTTCTCAACTCTCCAGCTTATGCTGAGACGTACAAGAAACAGAGCCGTACAAGCCTGAATTGTTCAACATTTGTTTGGAGCTTAGCGTTGGAGGAAGAGATGGTTCAACTGTAGTACAAGACGATGGACACACATGCACCTTTCCGTTGGCAACAAGACATCTTAAAGCTTATGATGGAAAGAAGTAGTGGGACCATAAGATACTGAAGAAACACTAAACCGTTTGAGGTGTACTTTGGCTTGAGGCTGATTTGGGATGAAACACCCACAGCAAAACATTGACGTGGCCAATGTTCAGAGAATTGCATGAAGGATTTGGTAGCAAGCTATTTGGAGATGAACGCGATGAGTTGTTGGTCGAGAGTCAAGAATTACTTCAGAGAGGTGAGATCGAGTTGGACAGATCTCAAGAGTTCATAAAGTAGAATTTTCTACACAAGATATGGGACCGATTGAAGATTCAGTTTACGGAGTTGGTACAGTGGGATGTTTCCGCCAGGAGGTTCAGGTTGAGTTAATCATATACAACAATTTCAGCATCAAGATATGTGGTCGAGTGAATTTCATTCATCGATTATGGTTTGGAGAATAAGCCAAAGATCAGAAGGAAAATATTTGGGAACTTAGCCAAGAATTTTGTAGTAGATAAAAGACCATGGAGTCTCAGAGCTTCGAGGAGATGTTAGAGTATGACGCGAATACTAAAGAAGTTATTGCTGACGAAGTTCACAAAATTCTGCAGACCATTTAATTCCCAACCAGTGAAGATCGAAGATTATTTTAAATCAGTGGATTAAGTCGCTGGGATGATTTTGGGTGTACGTTTCATCAGATCAAGATTGAGGAGGCTGAGTTGTTATGGTGGTGACATGCCAGGACAGCATAGTCGGGATTGTCCAAGTGTGAGAAATTCTTGATTATTTGCATCAATGCGCTTCAGTGATTCCCTTGTGAAGAGTAAGGATGATTATTTTACCCTTGCCCATAAAGTTACCCGGTTCCTTTACCTATACCTAGGGTACCAGTAGTTGGACTTGTTCACGCTTCCTTACCATTAGTCTTGATCCAAGTGTTGGGCTATTTGGGTAGAGCCTACACTTTATGGTTGTCTGGACCGTCAAAACCTCTGAAAGGTTCAATCACAGGTTTGCTTCTTATCCCATTGTGTGTTGTGTGCATTTTTACAATTTTATGAATGATTGAAATTAAAAAAAACTTATGTGAATTGTGATCAAGGTGTCGTAAGAAACCTTGCCTATGGATGGAATTCTCCGCCCATATTGTGTTTGATTCGGGAACAACACATGGTTGTAGTTCCTGAGCGATGTCATAGTATTAGAGAGGATTCACTTTTATGAATTCAAGTCTACCGTTCTTATTTGGAAGTACGGGCTGCCAGTTATTATGGTATGCCTTCCCCATTCCATAGTACTTCCGTTAGAGCGGTATGTTTCTATCTAGAATGAGATTGGCTATCTAGTTACCGAGCTCAATTAGGATATTAAGGAAATAAGTCTTTTGAAGAGGACCAGTTATTGTTGGCCTACAATGGTATACTACTAAGTGTTCGAGTATCACTCAAATCAGTCTGGCGTGTTCAGGAACTTTTGGGAAAAGGTGAAGAAGTGTACTCTAGTAACTTGATCGTTTAAAAAGTAGAAGATGAAAAGGAGCAGAGTAGAAGACAGTCTGATAATCAGGGAAGATGAAGATGTGTTTAAGGCATTGAAAGGATGGTCGACATCTAAAAAAGTAACATGTTCAGTATTCTTGTTAAACATGAATTCACTGCAATAGCCTAGGGATTTCACCAAGTGGTTTATGTCGAGTTCTAGTAGTAGTTAGAAGATTATGAAGAGCATTTAAGATAGATCAGAAGTGTAAAAAATACTGTAAGTGAAATCATTCTTGGAATGGGTGAGTGTGTTTATTTGAGAGTAGCACCCCTGAATCATGTTAGCGTGATTGATCGTGCATGTTCTTGTTTGATTGTTGCACGGTTAATCAAGTTAACATTGACTAGACTGGAGATGTTACATTCACGTATGGCACATCACCTCACGTTCCAAATTTCATGTTGCTGTTATGGGGGAGAGCCAGATAGAAAAGGTTGAGAAGTAATAGTCTACGGATACAAGATTGTTAGAAAAAGTATGCAGATCGCAGTTGACAGGAATTGTGCAGAGTAAAGAATTTGGTTATCTTGAAAGTGGCTGCTCAGAAAAGAAAGGATCGGTTGGGGGAATCAAGGGATCGACATGAGTTGTTTTGATATGGGCAGATTAAGATAATTTCAGATCTAATATCCAGAACTCCTTTCAGAGACTGTTCAGTAAAGAGTGTACAACTACGTTTTTAGAATTCGGGGACGAATTCTTTTGAGGGGGGAAGAATTTAATAACCCTCACGAGCAGATAGAATATTGGTCGAGAAAATTCTTTAAGATTAGTTTGAAGATTGATCGATCAGAATTTAAATAAAAATAGACACGGTGAATTAATCTCTCGACGGGCTGTCTTTTGGTCGAAAAACCATCTCTTGATGGTTCTGGTCGAGTGTTAATTATTATTGTCGATTTTTATTCATGCTAGGAGAGTTTATTCGGAGCAGGACGAGATTCGAATGATGAAAAATATTTAGTCGAAACAGTCCGAAAAATATCGACAAAACTCTTAAAATTATTTCTGAACAGTCACATGCCTTGCACCTTCTAGCCTACTTGCTTTCTCAGTAATTAGGTCACATGACATGCACCTACTTGCTTACCTGCTTGCTCATTAGAAGTCACATGCTGGTCACAAGCTGTTTGCTTCAACTGCTTGCAGCTTTCTTCTTATAAGGGAGAGGTGAGCTGCTTGTGCTGAAGCTGGTTGCCACATGTTTCTCCAAACTACCACTTTGTGTAAAGAGAAAACCCTGAGCTGAAGCAACCCCATATGGTATAAAACATCTTCTTCTCTCCTCTGGACGTCCTGTTACTGCAAGAAAAACCAGAGAAAAATTCAGAGAGAAAGAGAGAAAAAGAGAGAAAAATCTGTGAGAAAAATTAGTTGAAACAATTCAGGAGAAAAAAATCAGGGAACAGAAGTGAGCTTGGACGACCCTTTCTCACCATTCTGTGACTTTATTCAGTGTGTTCTAGTGTGGTTAAGAGATAAAAGTTTGGTGCTCAAGAGTTTAGAATCACCCAAGTTCTTTAGCCTTGGATTTTATCGGTAAGAACATATGGGTTTGATGAGATCAGTTTTGATTGAGCTTCAGTTCTTGTTAGGTAACCAAAACGATTTGGTTTGTTTATGATCTTGAACCTATCATGGGTATCTTGTCCTGATCAGGTTAGACGTGTGTTCAGCTTGAAGTTTATATCAACCAAGTTCATCTTAAAGCTTGAGGAAATCGGTAAGCGATAGCTACTAGTTCAGAGAGGTTTTGTTTGGAACAAGGGGACTGATTTGTTAGGCTTCCTGTTCTGATTAGTTTTTAAACTTGTATGTGGATTGATTTTGGTTCAGTTATGTCTCTTAGATATTTTATTTAAAGGCTTAGCTGAACTGAATTATCCTTCAACCGAACTGAACTGCTTTGAACTAAGCTGAGTAGAGTTTCTGTTGAAATCAACCTGACTGATCATATTCTGAATCAGGAGTGAAATGGAGTCTTATTAGTTGAGCTAGAGTCTAGTCTTCCCTAGCCAATCACATGGAATCAAAGGTGAGTCTAGATAGATGAGTAATGAGTAGTGAATAAATATTTCTTGATTGAACGTACTGAATGTAGATGATTGATAGGCTTTGTCTCTTGATCAATATTAAATAGGTGAGGTGTTTACTTAGTGTAAACACTTAATAAATATTTATGAATGATCATAGAGATTTATTCCAAACCTTAGTACTTGTTCTCAAGTACTAATACATATGTATAGTATTGAATATGTAAGTATAAACATGTGAAGTCTTATTGTATACTCACTCTCCCGAAAGTTCCTGCATTACTGTGAATTGTTCCTGCGATACGGAACAAGATCACAAAGACACGATGATGGGGTTGCACCCTGGAGGCCGTGTAACTGCATGCAGCGTTAGATGTTTGATCTTGGAATGTCTCATGGAGATGATGGTTATATTTATTTCTCCGCTAGGCTCGGTTAGCCTTGGTGGTTTTCCGGGTTTAGTGTATATATATAATAAGTATGAGTGAATGGCGGGTGTCGTGGAGATGATGTTTAAGATAAGATTCACATCGATGGAATGATAGGCCTTATATATGTATTTTTTTATTAGTTATGGAATATATTTCCACTGCATACAAATGGATTTGATTGCTTGAGACATTATGAATATATGTTGGGGTGCGGGACTAGGCTCACTGAGTAAACTAGTTACTCATGACTCATTTGTGATGCAGGTAACCAATAGGTGGGAGACCTAACTCTAGGAGGGGAAGGAACAACATTAGCCATCGGTAGTTTTATTATCCTTGCAAAGACGTTTTGATATTTCTTATTTATAAGATTTATTGACCGAAAACCTCGAGGTTAATTTATAACAAATTTTGTAAGATGCTTTTGAATGATATATAAAGAGTGTTTTTAAAGTATGGGTTCCATATGATATTAGTCCTTGTCCGGACGAACTAACTATCGAGTATTGCTTTTCTGGGTTGAAAAGCCTAGAGTGATATCTGATAGGAGCGTTGGTGTTCTTTGGTTATTGGTCTAAGGCGATCAGAAGTTTTCTGAGAACCTCGGATCGACCATCGAGGAACATCAACCGTGTCATTTCCGGTCAACTACGATCGGGGGTGTCACACACAGGGTCATCAGTCAGCATACTACCCAAGGCGATAGTAGGCCATCTGGGTCTGAAGATCGAGCTTTTAAAAGATTCATTCACTTGTGGATTATTCTACGAGGAACTCAATAGGAATCATCAAAAACCTTGAAGTGCAAATTGGTAATGCACTTGTTCAAGTTGACTTCCATGTCCTAGAAAATAAGCAGAACATGAGTCCTTCTCTACTACTTGGGAGAGCCTTCGTGGCTACTGTAGGAACAGTTTCCAACATGCAGACTAATCAGTTGGGTATACCACTGATAAATTCGGGTATCTACTATGATCCAGTCATAATTGTCAAGTCACAGACGTCCAACACTGGAGTTGATTCAGGATTCATAGCAACTGGCTACTGCGAATTTGAAGTTGAATACGAGACAGAATACGAGGCAGCAATCGACAGCAGTACTCCACCATCGATCGAGAATGACATCCCACCGACGATCAATACCTACTCCAAGGAATCGATCGACACTAGTCCTGCGAATGAGTCTTTTGCTTTGCCAGCACACTGCTATCCAAGCTTTGACGTTGCTACCCAGCTGCAGACATCGACTGATTACTACTACGGTGATACGATCAGCGACTATTCTATTGGCAGTTGGGCAGATGATAGCCTTCATGAGAGCTTTGCAGTACACACTGAATTACTGGAGATGCAATCTGATGAGAATGACGAAGACAACCACCGAGAAAAGACTATTGAGTATTGTGGCCTAGAAATGGATGACTGAGCAGTTCTCCATACATCGCTTGCAGAGAAAAGGGCGACATCGATCGACAGCAACACCAAGCCATCGATCGACGATCATCAAACACCACCTCTTGAGGTAAAAGTCAAAGATAATACAGATTATGGTTATCTAACTCCGGATGAATTTGGTATTTTCAGGGATCCAGAAGACCAAGCGAGAGCAATGGGTGGACGCATTCTCCACATATCCAAGGAGGACATAGCTGAAATAATTGCCATGAATGGATCCAGTAACTTCTTCAACCTAAAGAACATATCAGAAGATCCACCATCGATCGACGACGCATCTGCACCATCGATCGACAGTTACTTCGAATCCAAACAAACCACACTTCATCAAAATAGGAAGAGGAAAGCTCGTTGGGAGAACACAAAGGTACCCATACCGACCGTGCCAGAGCAGAACAACTACAACAAAACAGAGATTGATGAGTTAGTAGCAGAGATCTACCGAGCTATCAGAACTTCAGA
This sequence comes from Brassica rapa, assembly GCF_000309985.2. Taxonomy (NCBI): domain Eukaryota; kingdom Viridiplantae; phylum Streptophyta; class Magnoliopsida; order Brassicales; family Brassicaceae; genus Brassica; species Brassica rapa. The sequence continues at coordinate 35,087,072 of NC_024797.2, forward strand.
TGATTATCATTCGAAGAGGCTTGATGACGTCTACTACCCGTTCGACAACAGTTACAACTGGTTGACCACACATACGGATGAGATGAAGCAAGACATAGACATGCTTCAGAAAAAAAACATGCAGTCGGCACAGGAAGATCAAAATTGATTGCCGCTCGCACTCAAACATTGACTCGATGCTCACATCCAAGTAACGATCGACGCTCGACTCGCACCACTCGGAGATAAGCTACAAACATTAACCTACCGGCTTGAGGGTGTATATTTCTTGACCACACGCCTGGACGCTTTGCAACAGGAGATGTACACGATTCAGAGACAACGCGATTCTCAAACAGAACCGTCACCATCGATTGACAGAAGGGCTCGACCATCGATCGACAGCTACTATGCAGAACTACGAAACAATCTGGTTACTGTAAAGTCATTACATGATAAACTTGATGAGATCACTTTCTCTCAAGATTTTCTGAAAGAAGATCTCTACCAAGAGTTGAAGGACATCTCAGAATCAACATAAGCCAGACTTGGGATACAACAACACATCATTGGGGATCTTCAGCATAGGATGAACGTAAGTTAGGTTGCTAGAGAAAGATTAAAGAATCAGCGGACCAGAGGAGATGAGGCCATAAGAAGCTTCATTGGCATTTTGTTCCAGATGAGCAAAGATGAAGAGGACACTTGCATACAACCAAGTGGTCACTTTAATCATTACTAGCCACAAACAACCTCCAAAGTCAAAATAAATGACTATAACAAAGCACTGAGTGGGAAGGCAACCCACTACTATGTAATTTCTTATAGAGAAAATGACTAGACTAATACAAAAAAGTGAGGTAATGACTAGACTAATACAAATCTTTTGAAAATGACTAGAGTGTTTTTAGAACCCTAGTAAATTACTGTTTAAGCCCTTTATTATTTTTTTAGTTGTGATTAATTTTAATTTGAAAATCCACATCAGAAGTAATGATACCACGTCACTTAACACGAAGGAAAATCAAACGACGATCATTAACTTCTCCGAGACTGTTCTTCCACTAAACCCTAACTGTTTTCGAAATCGTGTTCACTACAACTCTTCTCGGCAAAGCGGCTTCTCTGAAATAATCTCCGTAATCTTCTTCTCTAGTCTCCGTTTCTCTGAAATCGTGTGTCCGTAAGCTTCTTCTTCAGATTGGTTGTCTCCTCAAATCTCCGTAATCGTATTCTCTGGTATATTTCGAGGCTTTGCTCTGAGTTTTTCGAGTATTTGAGTGAGTATAATTAATGCTGTGAGTTAGATATATGTTTTGTCTGAGTTTGAGTTAGTATTCGTTACGGCTGATTTAGGATCCTTAACGACTGATTTATAGAAGGTAATTGTGACTGATTTAGTATTCTTTGAGACTGATTTATTTATGTAATGATGGCTGAGTTATGTTTTGTGGCTTGTTTATTTTATGTCTTTCTTCTGATTTATCACTGATATGTTATATATGTCTTTTTTGATCAGATGGATGTTTCCGAAGATCTAGCAAGGGATTACCCTCCAAGACATTACCCTGAAGGGGCTTCTATTTTTGAAAACAAAAGCATTAATACAAATAGCCATTTTTCTGAGATCCCTCGACTTAGACAAGCAATTGGAATAGACGTGTGGGATAATCTGAAGACGCATCATGTTGGATTGATTGCTAAACTGGCTGAGAGCAAATTGGTGTGGTCTGGTAAGACCGTACATTATCTACTTTGTAGACAGCTGCGAGTCTATAAGAAGGAGATTTGGTCTCTCGTTGTTGATCAACCTCTCAGGTTTAGCTTAATAGAATTTGGTGAGATCACGGGTTTAAACACAAATCCACTGCCAGAAGAAAGTTTTGAACCTGATCCAGAGAATTACAAAGCGTTGTGGGAGTTGTTGAAAGTACCGCTTGGGTACGGACCCAAGTTTGATGAACTTATAGAAGCTTTAACGGAGTGTCCATTCTGGAGTGCTGATCAGCGGAAATGGTATGGGCTATTGTTTCTTCAAGCCATTGGACTTTATGGCTTGCATCATAATTATAGAATACCCTTTGAAAGTGCAAAAAGAGTATTCGATGATGACGCCCTGATGACTTATCCTTGGGGTCGGACTGCCTATGAATTTCTTGTTGATTCTATCAAGTTGTTGCATCCACAAGGAGGGTCGTACACCCTTAGCGGCTTCAAGGACGTGTTATTGGTTTGGGCGTATGAATCTGTCACAGTGTTCGGAGAGCTTTATGGCAGAAAAGTGAATCCAGACGAAATTTCGCTTTTGCGATGGGGTGGAAGTCGTACTCGTGCAAGTCTTGCTACTACAATAGCTAAGGAGATGAATGATCATGGAACGGTAAGGTTTAAATCAGACAAATGAATCCTGTAATGTAATGTCTGAGTTATTGGATTATTTTATGGTGGAGTTATTAATTTTAATGACTGATTTATGTTTTTGTGTTGTAGGTGCGTGTGAGGAAAATGGTGATGATGGAGGGTCTAGAAGAGCTGTTTCCTCAGTGGAAGGATGAAGCAGATGACCCACAACTTGATAACCTAATTAAAGATATACATGTAGATAGGTTTGTTAGAGATTTTTATGTGCAATCGAATGAGAAGAACAAAAAAACGAAGGCTGGAGTTTCGTCAGAGGCTGAGCCACCCTCAAAGAAGCAGAAGAAAGGTAAGAAACAGAAGGAGGTGAAAATCAATGAGGGTGAAACTGCGGTTGTAGAGGAGAAGGAGAGTGCAAAGGAGAAGGGTCGTAGCGAAGCGGTTCTGCTGAACATAGTTGCTCATCTCGAGAAGTTGGACCGAAAATTTGACTCGAGATTAACAGAATACGACACCAAGTTTGAAGATTTTTCCCAAGGCCTTTTGGGTACCATTGGAGATACAGTGAAAACTACAGTTGAAGAGCGTCTGAGAGTTTTGGGGGTGTCCAATAGTAGTCAACCTGAAGGTTAACACGTGATGGTCTCAGAAGACAACCAACAGCCGGAGTCCAATAGTGGTCAACCTGATGGTCAAAACGTGATGGTCTCAGAAAACAACCGACAGCCGGACTCCAATAGTGGTCAACCTGTATCTAAGACCCCTATTGATAAACAGTCCGAAGACAGCCAACCGCAAAAGACCCCTGATAAAGGCCAATCTGAGAAGAATCTGGCAGATGATATTGCTAAAGCTGATGCGAAAGGTATGGGAGCAAAGCTGAATTCGAAGGTTGTCAGGGATAAGGCTGCTGGGGTGAAAAAGAACTTGGATTCGACGTTTGGTAATGCCGATGCAACAAATGCTGATTTGGTCTCTGATTCTCCTGGTAAGGAACCACCATTCGGACGCGGTTGCAGGGGCTTAGGGAAAAGAAATAACTTAGCGGCTGATTTGGACAGGAATGAAGCTGAGTTAAAGAAGAAGCAGAAGCAAGAAGAAGCTGAGTTGAAGAGGAAGAAGAAGCAAGAAGAGGCTGAGTTAAAGCAGAAGCAGAAGAAAGAAGAGGCTGAGTTAAAGAAGAAAGAGAAGCAAGAAGAGGCTGATTTAAAGAAGAAGAAGAAGAAGCAAGAAGAGACTGACTCAAAGAAGGATATTCCTACTTCAAAAAGGACTCGCAGTGGTACAATAAGAATACCCATTCCGACTAAACAAATTAAGAACACCAAGTATTCAGATGAACTGTGGCCGGAATCTGATGTGGAGGAAGATGAAAGGAAAAGGTGTGGAAGAATAAAGGAGTATCGGCTGAAAGCTGTTCAATTATCTCCAGATGGGTCTCAAATGAGTGCGGAATTTGGTCTTTCTGTACCATTTCCCCACATCGGAGACAATGTAACGACGTGCATGAGAAAAGGTTTTGAACCTTCACCTGCAATATATGATCCCCTAGGACCTGTTGATCCGGTTAAAAGGGATAATCTTTTGCAACACCTAAAGCCACACGAGTAAGGACTTTTGCACCATTTCGTTGATTTTAGCTAATAAAAAGATTTTGCAGAGACTGAGTTGTGTTAAATTATCAGGGAAATTCCACATGGAGAAGCTCACGAGGATATTGAGTTCTACAGAATCCTCATCACTCCAAGACCTTGGCCCATCAAAGAATATGGATGGCTGGTTCAAAATGTAAGTATGTAGCTGAGTTATATTTACTTTACGGCTAAGTTATAAGTATGGTACAGCTGAGTTATATATTATCTGTGCAGCATATTGCTTCTTATATTAGAGTCCTCATTCAAAGGTCCAAACAAGATCCCAGTCCATTCTGGTCCAAGCGCGTTGCCTTTATAGTCTCTTGGTTCCTTGAATCTTGGGTTCACGATTATAAGCAGTTCGAAGTCAAACCGGAAATGGTCAAATTCAAAGGAAGTGGTTACGAAGGGTTAGCAAACGGTTTGATCCCCACAGACATTCAGACAAAGTTGCGGTGGTTTACAGATGTAGATCACTTGTACAGAGTGATTAATACTGGCGGCAATCATTGGGTGGCTTTTCACGCGGATCTGCATAAAGAGAAGGTTGATTGCTATGATTCCATCGTTGGAGAGCAAACACTCGAAAGTGATCTGAGAATGCTAAATTTCTTTGGGCCGCTTACTCGTATGCTCCCTGCGATTCTGAATGCCCTTATTCCTGATGATATCCGAGTCCCTACCAAGAAAGAGTTTGTATTCAGACGAAGAACAAAACGTATTGTTCCACAAAACAACCTGAGAGGCGACTGTGGAGTGTATTCATTGAAGTTCGTCGAATGTCTAGCGCTTGGTGTAGCTTTTGATGGGATATCGGATGAAAATATTCAAGGTCTGAGAATGAAGATGGCAGCAGATGTCTTCAATGAAGGAAGTTGTTGTAGTTTGGTAGGGTCGTTTGGCGATGAATGAAGATGAGTTTTGTATGACTTATGGCTAGATATTTTGTACTTGACTTAAAGTTATGATTTGTTTATCGTAACTCAGCCACCTTGTTTAAATTACGCAGCCGTTACGTTAGATATAGCTCAGCCAAACCTCAAACCATACCCTAAAATAGGGAAATATTTAATAAGTCAGCCGATTCGTCTTCATAAAACAGCCGTTTAGGTAGATATAGCTCAGCCAAACCTCAAACCATACCCTAAGATAGGAAAATATTTAATAAGTCAGCCGATTCGTCTTCATAAAGCAGCCGTTAAGGTAGATAAAAGTCAGCCATACCTCAAACCATACCCTGAATTAAAATAATTGATATGTTTATACTTAAAAATGTTATAACATTCCCTAATAAGTGAATATATAATCAACCGAACGTCTCTTATTTATTTAATTAACGAGTTTAGAATCGATCATGATCTTGAGGTATATGTTGTCTTGCAGTTACTTAAACCCTTACATGTAGATATAGAGTGTGATCATAATACAACTTTCCTAAACTATATACAACGCATTTTAAGACTAAATTTATGTTATTTGTTATATTTATCATACCGTTATTCCAAATCCTAAACATAAAATCCCTAAATAAACAAAACTAAACTCTAAATACTAAACCCTAAACCCTAAATCCCAAATATTAATTCAGCTGTAATAGGCTATATAACTCGGCCGCCACGTTTGTTAAATGTTGTCGTTTGGCGGGAAATAAGATAAATGAATTTTGAGAAATTTCAATTCCCGCCGTTTCACGTTCTGTGTTTCTCTATATATAGTGCCCTCTTTAATACCCTTTCTTACGCATTTATCTCTCTAGAAAAAACCTAAACAATATCTCTCTATCCCCATCAAAAGCCATGCCGATTGTTCCTGAAAATTCAGAGAGGTTAGAGAACAGTGTTTTTGCGATACTAAGCTCTGCAAATCGTGAAAACCTCCCTGTTCTATACCCTGGTCCGTGTGACTTGCTTGACACAACCAGCCCTACATGGTTCATGCATGGCCGACATACTGTGACATTCCCGATCATTTTAAAGAACGCTGGTTTCTTCAACTCGTTGTAAGGCCCGACATTTGTTCATATATATTAATATATACCATTGGTCTGTAATCTTTGTATTTTTTGTTTGCCGTAGCGGACAAACACATGGGATCAAAGGCATCATTTGACAGTTTGGCGTAATTTTAATCTTGTGGCCAGAAGTCTATTTCGTTGTCAGATGCCCCTTTTGAGGTGGACTTGGTTGGAAGGAGGCGAGAAGCCAACTTGGATGCTAACCAGCGTTTGGCTTGATCTCTGCCACATGTTTGAAGAGTCTGGTCCAGATAATTTTGGTTCCTGAAAGTCTTTTCGTGTCTGTATTTTAAACTTCATTATTTCAGCCATAACTTGTTTCAATGATTCAGCCGCAACTAGTTTGAATGTAATCTCGGCCACACATTTTATATAATTCAGCCATAACTTATTTCAATAACTCAGCCGTAATTGTATTTTGAAACGCATTATTTCTGTTTGTGAATGTTATCTCGGCCACATATCTAATATAATTAAGGTATAACTCAGCGATCATTTTATTTAAATAAGTCAGGCATATCGTATTTAAATAACTCAGTCATCATTGTATTTAAATAACCCAGCATCGATTTAATTTTAAGTGGCGGTATATGGGAAGTTCCATCATTATGCGCGTGGGAAAATTTGGCTGCAATGATAATATCGAGACTCATTATTACGAGTTTTTATATATATGTTTCATTTACAATATCGAGACACTGATATTATATTGTATTTTATATATTTAATAGTATTATATCTGTGATGTCGAATCTCTTCTTACAAAGTAAAACAATTTTTAGTTTCCAAGGACTTTGAAATCTATTTTAACAATGTCTTCCTCATCCTTCACCTCAGGAAATTATTACAGACGACGTAGGAATACGGAAAGAGGAACGCCGAAAGAGTGTTGGTGTGGTGCACCATCTGACATTTTTACATCTGGAAGCGAAACAAATCCAGGAAGATTGTACTATTGCTGTGCAAAAGGATATCATAAGGTTAGTTCTGGTTCTTATTTCCCATGTTCGCAAACGTAATACTTAGATCTGGTTACATTGGTGAAAACAGAGTCATTTATTCAAATGGGCGGATGAGTGCTTGGTGGAAGAGGTTGAAGATATTAAGGCAGTGATAAATGGCATGAATATAGACATCTCGGAGTTGCGAGTTAACGTTGCTCGGTTGGCGAATGGAGTAAAGACAGAATCTGAGAGAAAAGGAGGCGAATGTTTGAGTGAGAGTCGGTGTTTGAGGAATGTGGTTGTTTGTGTGGCTGGAATGGCGATACTTTGCTACTACTACTTCTCTGTTTAGTCATGTTTTCTCACATAAGTCAGCTTTCGCGTATTATGTAACTCAGCCTTTATTAACTTTTAAGTTGTTTTAACTCAGTCGTATGTAACAAAACTATGCGTTTATTAATATATAACTCAGCCGTTAAATCAAATTGATAAAAGCGAGAATGTTTTGTTACCTCTGGTAAATGACATAAATAGTCTTTGGTTAGTTTTATTTACTTTTATGCTCATATAGTCTCATCAACCAGTAACATTGATTGACCTAACAATTAGAAAAAAAAAACATTGTCGGAAACGGAGAAGGAACCGCAAGGATACGAAATCGCCGTCGACATTGTGTTTACTTCCTCTTCCTAAAAATAACTATGAGATCTCCGTTATCGTTATCGTTATCGTTCGTTTGTACGAAATCGTCTTTGCCGCATTCATATCTACAAGTTCGTCTTTTCGGTAGGATGTCGTGACGTTAAATATTGATTTGGGGTTTTGTTTCGAGTGAGTTAGGGCTATGTTTCGAGTGAGTTAGGGTGTAGTTGTGATTAGGTTATTGTTGTGTTGTAGCTGAGTTATTGTTATGTTGTGGCAGAGTTATTGTTATGTTTTCCCTGAGTTATTGTTATGTTGTGTCTGAGTTATTTTAATGTTGTGGCAGAGTTATTGTTATATTCATTGAGTTATTGTTATATGTCGTGACTGAGTTAATGTTTGTTTATTTGTTCAGATGGATGTTTCTGATGTTAAATCACGGGGTTACCCTCCAAGACTTTATCATGTAGGGTCTTCTAACCTAGAAAATAAAGATATTAATCACAATTTCCGTTCACGAGATTTACCTCATATTATAGAAACACTAGGAGAAGATGTATGGAAAGCACTGGTGAACTCTCCCATTGGAGTAGTTGCTAGGCTAGTTGAACGCCGAAGCGTGTGGTCTGGTAGAACAGTACACTATCTACTATGTAGACAGCTGCGAGTACATAGGAAGGAGATATGGAGTCTGGTGGTTGATGAGCCTATCAGGTTTAGCTTGGTAGAATTTGGTGAGATAACTGGGTTAAACACTGGTCCATTGCCAACAAAAAGTTTTGAACCTGATCCTGATAAATACAAACCGTTTTGGGCGAAGCTGAAGGTGTCGCTTGGGAGGGGACCCACGTTGGATGAACTGAAGAACTCAATAGAGATCTGCCCGAGTTGGACATTTGAAGAGCGTAAATGGCTAGGGCTATTAGTTCTTCAACACATGGTACTTTATTGTTTGCATCAAAATTCTCGGGTGCCATTTGAAAGTGCCAAAAGAGTGTTTGACGATGAAGCCATGAAGTCGTATCCATGGGGTCAGACTGCATACGAAGTTCTCATTGACTCTATTAAAACGTTGGCTCCAGACAGGGGGTCATACACATTAAGCGGCCTAAAGGATGCGTTATTGATTTGGGCGTATGAATCCATCGTCTGCTTTGGCGAGTGTTTTGGGAGAGTGGTGAATAATGAAGACGTTCCACTTTTACGATGAGGTGGAAAGCGTACTCGTGCAAATTTCGAAAACTTGTTGTCTGCCGAGATAAAACAACATAGCCAGGTAAGGTGTAACGCTGCGTTTTGATTTCTTAAGTGGCTGATTTATTAGACTTAATGGCTGAGTGTTGTGTTTATTTGGTGGCTGAGTTATATTATGACCTGGTGTTACAGGTGCGTGTTAGGAGAATGGTTTCGAAGGAGTCAATCGAAGAGTTGTTGCCTGAATGGTCGTGTCAACCTGACGACCCACAACTCGTTAACTTGATAACAGACATACATGCAGGTAGATTTGTGAAAGGTTTTTGGGAAGTGCATGGAAATGCGGAGGGGAAGGGTAACGAGAAGAAGAAGAAAGCTGAGCCACCCACTAAGAAGCAGAATAAAGTTAAGACCAATGAGGGTGAAGCTGCTGCAACGAGAAAGAGTTCAAGCGAAGAGGAAGGTAATAAAGATTCGGGGAACAACGCGAGTCTGATGGCCATTGCGAGTACTCTGGATAAACTTTCCAGAAAATTTGATCTGATGGACGCGCGATTTAAAAAACCATTGGTGTACCAGAAGTCGATAGATGACATGGTGAAAGTTGCAGTGGAGGAGCGTATGAAAGTTATGGGGATAGGAAAAAATCCCCAAAACAAAGAAAACCTCTCAAACGTCGCCGCCGACCAACAACCTGAACCGTTGTCATCACCGCAGCCTAATACCCAGCAGAAGTCTGTCTGTAGTCCACTGTTAGCTGAAACCCCTGGAAAGGATATGAGACCTAGGAACAATTTGTCCAACGAGCTTGATAAGGAGAGAGGGATGAAAAAAACTTTGGCTAAGGAGTTTGGAACACATGCTGAAGATGAGGGTGCTAATGTTCTTAATTTCCTATATGTTTCTCCTGCAAAGGCAACTAAGGCTGAAGACTTACGTCGCCGCTCCACGCGCAACCGTACTATAAAGGATGAGGATGCAGATGATAAGAAAAAAGCTGTGCAAGCAGAGGCTGTGTTGAAGAAGAAGGAGAAAGCTGCCGCTAAGAGAAAAGCGGCTGCCTCAATGAAGCAAAAACAGCCTGAGTTAAAGAAACCAAAACAGGCTGAGTTAATGAATGAAGAACAGGCTGAGTTAAAGAATCAATAACAGGCTGAGTTAATGAATGAAGAACTGGCTGAGTTAAAGAATCAAGAAGCCGATAATGAGAAGAGAAAGAATATAACTACACCGCGTGCCAATGTAAAAAGATGCAAGGTTGAAGATTCTGTAGAGGACAGTGAATTTGCTGTAATGACTGACGAAGTTCTTGCGGAGGAGAATGAAATCTTGCCGGAGTCGCCTATGGCGAGTCAGGAATTGATTAGATCTGCTATAGTAAAGGAATATCGGGAGAAAACGGATAAATTATCTCCACAAGGGTTTGCATTGTCTGAAGGTTCTTCAAGACCAGTTTTTCCGTACATTGGAGACAATGGAACGACGTGCATGAGGAATAATGTTGAGCCTTCATCAGCAATATATGACCCTCTAGCACCTGTTGATCCGATTGTATTGGATAAACTTATGCAACACATCTCGAGAATTCCACCCAAACCACCAGCACCAGCAAAGAAAAGAGTTGTAAGATCCGCCGCTCGTGAGGGTGACTTCTACAGCATACTCATCCTTGAAAGACCATGGCCGCATAGCCAATATGGATGGTTGTTTGATGATGTAAGTCTATAATTACGACAGAGTTTTACATTATATTTCAGCTGATTTCTATCTTCTATTAAGGCTGGCTTATATATTTGTTTACGGCTGACTTGTTAATATTTATTGTGTAGCATATCTCTGCGTATATTAACGTCCTCATTAAGAGGTCCATGCGAGATCCCACCCCATTCTGGACCAAGCGAATTGCCTTCATTGATCATTGGTTCTTGAAGAAGTGGGTTGATGATTACAAGCAGTTCAAGATAAAACCTAATATGATGAAGTTCACATGGAATGGTTATGAAAATCTTGTACACGGTAAGCTTCCCTGTAACTTTCAAACAAACTTGAAGTGGTATGAACACGTGGATCACTTGTACGGATGTCTTCCAACCGGCGGAAATCACTGGGTGGCTTTTCACGTGGATCTGAAGAAGGTTAAGGTTGTTTGCTATGATTCAATCATTGGAGAGGTAACAGCCAAAAGTGCTTCAAAAATGCTTGAAGAGTTTAAACCGATAACGCTTATGCTTCCCGATATTTTGAATCAAAACATTCCTGCCAATCTCCGAACCCCGAGTAGGAAGAAGTTCGCATTCAGGAGGATGAGCAAAAGGTACACTCCACAAAACACCCAGATTGGCGATTGTGGGGTGTATGCGTTGAAGTTTGTGGAGTGTCTAGCGCTTGGTGTAAGTTTTGCTCGGATAAACGATAAAAATATTCAAGGTTTACGGTTGAAGATGGCGGCAGAGATCCTCGATGAAGGAGGAAACAGGGCGGAGAACAATTAGCTTTCCAAATGAATCTGTGTTTGTTATTTTCAATCAGACTTTCCAATTACCTTAAGTTGTTTAATGTTGTTTTATTTTATTAAGTCAGTCGTTACGTTTGATATAGCTCAGCCAAACCTCAAACCATACCCTGAATTAAAATAATTTATATGTTTATACTTAAAAATGTTATAACATTCCCTAATAAGTGAATATATAATCAACCGAACGTTGTATATACTTGAATTAACGAGTTTATATACACTTGAATTACAAGTTTAGAATCGATCATGATCTTGAGGTATATGTTGTCTTACAATTACTTAAAATCTTACATGTAGATATAGAGTGTGATCATAATACAACTCTCCTAAACTATATACAACGCATTTTAAGACTAAATTTATGTTATTTGTTATATTTATCACACCGTTATTCCAAATCCTAAACATAAAATCCCTAAATAAACAAACCTAAACTCTAAATACTAAACCCTAAACCCTAAATCCCAAATATTAAATCAGCCGTAATAGGCTATATAACTCGGCCGCCACGTTTGATAAATGTTGATGTTTGGCGGGGAATTTTTATTCTTTGAATTTGGCGACTATTCGCATTTCCATTGGGCTCTATATATGTCCAATTTCCCTTTTCATTCTCTTTCCAATATCATTCACTTTTATAAAAACCTAAACCATATGGATATGGAGATTGTTCCTGGCTGGTCATTAAAGTTCGCCAGCAGTGTGAATGCCATTCTAAGTTCTGCAGATCGGGAAAACCTCCCGGTTCTAAACCCTGGTCCAGGGGTCTACGTTGACAAAACCTCTGTTACGTGGTTTAGATTTTTACATGATCTTTCGCAGGCGATCCCAAATATTCTCCGAGAAGGATGGGTTCATGAGTGGCCGACATACCGCTTCATCCCCGCACATTTTAAGGAACGCTGGTTTCTTATACTCGCTGTAAGCACCGATTATGTATATATTTTCCATTAAACAGTAGTTATATGTTTAAAGGAACGCTGGGTTTCTAATATTCTGTTATCTTCTTCTTTTAGCGGAGAAACACTTGGGATCCGAGACATAATTTTTTAGTATGGACGCATTTCAATCTGGTGGCCAGAACGATGTTTCGATCTCAAATGCGATGGTTGAAAAGGTGTTGGGCGCAGGGTGGCGATAAGCCTGAGTGGATGATAACTAGAGTTTGGCTTGCTCTTGTCGACATGTTTGAAGAGTTTGGACCTGATAATTTCGGTTTTTGAATGAGATTTTGTTTATTTTCTTAAAAATTCGACCACATTAGTATAAAAACTTCGCACTAATTCAGCCTTATCAGAGTTGTATAGATGCTTTCCAAAGGACATGAATTATAGTATAAAAACTTCGCACTAATTCAAACGTAACTCAGCCTAAGTAAAAATGAACTCAGCCCCCGTTAACACTAATTCAAACGTAACTCAGCCTTATTAATCAATAACTCAGCCCCTGTTAACACTAACTCAGCCGTTATGCATATCAGAGTCGTAGGGATGTAAAGTTTCGTATTTAACACGCCTTTGTAAATATGTATTATATTATTCATTCTTCTCGAATTTTCGTTATACTCAGCATCAGAATTATTTTAAAAGTTGCGGTTCATATTCCAGTATCGAAAATCGTGAACATTATTATGCGTGTGGGAATTTTTGGCTGCCATGATAATATCGAGATTCATTATTAGTATGTCTTTACATATAGGGATATATATTGTGTGATTATCCGAACTAATAAATCAAAATTAATATTAGTCGCTTCAATCAATTATGCCGACCTTTATTAGGCGTGTGAAAATAACTCAAGGTTCAAATCGAGACCATTATACTATCGAGACAATAAAATTTTCGTTAATGGAGTTTCTTGTTAGGTTGGTTTAATTCAGTCCTATGTAAACGATAACCTGACCGAAACCGTAAATCAGTATGTTTTAATAAAATCATTTAATAACCGGAAAATTAAGTTAACTAAACCGTTAAAACAAATAATTCAGTATTCAAATAGCATTTACCTAGCCTAAGAAACAATTAACTCAGCCTCAGAAACAATTAATTCAGCCTCTAAATAGATTTTACGTTGCCTTAGACCATCTCCAATGTATTCCCCTATTTTTACCTCTAAAATAGAGCACCTCTAAAATAGAGATGAGTTTCTCTCCAATGTATTTCTCTATTTTTGCCTCTATAAAGGAATATTCTCAAAAGATTCTATTTTAATTTTACAAAAGATACATTTTGTTTATAAAAATTGATAACTAACCCTATTTATGTTTAACTTTTAAAACATTTTCATAAACTTATGAATTTTTTTAAACTAAAGTTTTGTTAAAAAAACTATTATGTAAATAAAAAATGTTATTATACTCCTACAAAAGTTGTATTTCTCTATAAATATAATTATTTTGGTTACAACTATAAGAATTTGAAAGTTAAAGGACTATTTTGAAAATAAAAAAGTATGACTCTATAATAGAGGAATGCTATTTTTTCCTCTATAAATAGAGGAAAAAATAGCAATCTCTATTTTAGAGGTGAAAATAGAGATGGGATGGAGCACTTTTACCTCTATTATAGCATATAGAGGTGAAAATAGCTTGGGGTTGGAGATGCTCTTAGGAACCATTAACTCAGTCTTCAAATATATTTAACTTAGCCAACGAAACAATTAACTCAGCCTTTAAATAGCATTTAATAAAATATCAGAAAATAACATATATATTGGAATAACAAATAATATAAAAAGATAAGTTCTGATACATTACATCTTCACCATTTTCTTGTGTCCCTATAAAGGCTAACCGGTTCAAAATCACGTAAGAATAAGCCGATCTCTTTGAGCCACAAACAGTGGGGACACATGTTGTCATCCTTAGTGACATCAATGTGCCACAAGCAGGGACAGTCTCGCTCCACAGGATTTCCGCATTGGCAACTGTAGAACTTTGGAAGAATATGTGATATGAACAGGGCCATTCTTTCTTTGAACTCGGGTGTGTGCCACAAACCCCAACACCATTTGACAGATCGCACTAGTTTCCCGATCCTGTCAAGTGATTCTATTGGAATACGAGATAAATACTTCCCTTCACCCCAAAAGATTGCTCGAGTCATTGCGTGTGTATACACAGCACGCTCATAACCTGCATCTGCTGCACGCTTCATGAGAGAAAACCCTTCTTCTTTAAGGTCGAAGGTGTAGAAAAACTGTACACCCTTTATATAAAGCGTGCTTGGATTTCCCTCAGCGTAGCAAGCTTTCAACAACTCAGAAGGCATATTGAGTGCCCAGGGAACGGATAAGACATCGAGGAAATGGTAAACCCCACGCCTCTCTGCTAAGGCCTTCATCGAACTCGACGATGCTTTGAGGCCAAAGAGATCTTGGATGGAGTTACGGGCCGCACGCTCAACCACTACCGCCTGAATTTCTTCAGGCAATTCAAGAAGAGGGAAAAATTCCATCTACACTAACTCAGCCTATAATTGATTTAGAGAGATAGAGAAAATGTGTAATAATTGACTATTGAGAGTCCGATTGTTCTCAGTACCTTATTTATAATTCAGCCAACTCAAGCCGAAACATGATTCGCGACGGTTGGGATTTCATGTGAATTTTAATAAATCAAAATTAATATTAGGCGTGAAATAAATTTAACTCAGCTGTAAAAAGAATTAATTCAGCCTTCAAATAGCATTTACCTAGCCTAAGAAACAATTAACTCAGCCTTGGAAACAATTAACTCAGCCTAATCAAATATCAGAAAATAACATTATTATGCGTGTGAGAATTTTTGGCTGCCATGATAATATCGAGACTCATTATTAGTATGTCTTTACATATAGGGATACAGCAAGCACTCATGTATTATAACTAACAATAATAAGAATTATCTAAGATCTAAAAAATATTTTAAAATAAAAAAGATAATTCTTATATATTGTGTGGTTATCCGAACTAATAAATAAAAATTAATATTAGTCGCTTCAATCAATTATGCCATGATAATATCGAGACTCATTATTAGTATGTCTTTACATATAGGGATACAACAAGCATTCATGTATTATAACTAACAGTAATAATAATTATCTAAAATCTAAAAAATATTTTAAAATAAAAAAGATAATTCTTATATATTGTGTGGTTATCCGAACTAATAAATCAAAATTAATATTAGTCGCTTCAATCAATTATGCCGCCCTTTATTAGGCGTGTGAAAATAAGTCAAGGTTCAAACAAATATCGAGACCTTTATACTATCGAGACAATAAAATTTTCGTTAATGAAGTTTCTTGTTAGGTTGGTTTAATTCAGTCCTATGTAAACGATAACCTGACCGAAACCGTAAATCAGTCTTTTGATAAGTCAGTATATTTTAATAAAATCATTTAATAACCGGAAAATTAAATTAACTCAGCCGTGAAAACAAATAATTCAGTCTTCAAATAGCATTTACCTAGCCTCATAACGTGGATAAAGGGCACGCTTGGCATTTAAAAAATGCCAGTAAAAAATGCCAGTAATAAACAATTAACTCAGTCCTTAATTAGATTTTACTTAGCCTTAAGAACCATTAACTCAGCCTTCAAATAGCATTTACCTAGCCTAAGAAACAATTAACTCAGCCTTTGAAACAATTAACTCAGCCCTTAGAAACAATTAACTCGTAGTCAAAGAGATGCTTTCCAAAGGACATGAATTATCTCGTAGTCGAAGAGATGCTTTCCAAACGACTCCAATAGATCATTTTTTATCTATAAATACAAAGCGCACAATGCCACAAATCCAAACCCTCGTTAAGTGATCAAGTGGCAATGGAAGGATCGAAAAGATCGATGAAACGTCCTATGGAGGATGTCTATGGCGCGAATGCTGTTGAAGGTTATAACAAAGGGAAAATTGAAACGACGGAGCATTACAGGGCGCTTCTCCGCTTGGCCAAGGAACAAAGGCAATCTGAATCTGAATGGAACGACGCCTCCAGCAAAGTAAATTCTATTGCTGCGCGCATAGAATTGCTTGATGCCATTATCAAGGCCGAAGGCAAATTTGACCTCGTGGCTGAGTTGGAGACACTTACCGCTCAGCATTGTGACGCCGAAGCAGAGTTGGGAGCTGTGAAGGTCATCGACCCTGACTGGTGTAAGCTTCATGAAAATGGATGCTGGATGATTAATCTCATGTCATCAACTTCTCTTTTATTTTAATGTTTTTTAAGACCGGATTTTATGTACTATGTAACACACATCATGTTTTATTTTCTACCTATTCATATAACTCAGTCGTGACATAAATTAACACAAATCAGTTTTTATGCATCAATAACTCAGCAAGACGGTTCATTTATCCAGACCAGTGTAAATCGAGGCCATTATTATGCGCATGATCAAATTCAGTTGCCATGAGTTTTTCGATGTTTTCCTCGATTCTAATTGGCCAGTAAGATATAATTCAGCCAACTCAGTCGAAACATGATTCGCGACGGTTGGGATTTCACGTGAATTTTAATAAATCAAATTTAATATTAGGCGTGAAATAAAATTAACTCAGCTGTAAAAAGAATTAATTCAGCCTTCAAATAGCATGTACCTAGCCTAAGAAACAATTAACTCAGTCTTGGAAACAATTAACTCAGCCTTTAAATAGCATTTAATCAAATATCAGAAAATAACATTATTATGGGTGTGAGAATTTTTGGCTGCCATGATAATATCGAGACTCATTATTAGTATGTCTTTACATATAGGGATACGGAAAGCACTCATGTATTATAACTAACAATAACTCAGCAACACGGTTCATTTATCCAGACCAGTGTAAATCGAGACCATTATTATGCGCGTGATCAAATTCAGTTGCCATGAGTTTTTCGATGTTTTCCTCGACTCTAATTGGCCAGTAAGATATAATTCAGCCAACTCAGTCGAAACATGATTCGCGACGGTTGGGATTTCACGTGAATTTTAATAAATCAAAATTAATTTTAGGTGTGTGTGGGAACCGAAATTCACACTGTTGATTTCCGTTTAAATAAGGAAACTAAGAAAACCCTAATTTCCCAGAGGACCCGGATATCTGTTAATTACCACACGTCAAGCAATCAGAACACGAGAATGACAACGATAAAAAATAAGAAATCGAAAAGAGAGCAAAGTAGATCTTTATTCCGAATCTGCGTATGAGCGTTACAACAAGGTATAAGCCTGGGCTCGAGAGCTGTCGGCGAGATTCCTAGTTCTAGCAACCCTAAGACGGCTAAACCTAATTAAGTCGCAGCTCGAAATAACAAAAACGGAAAATTGCCTAAATTGCACTAAGTGCTAAGTTTGCTCTGAAAAAAGTTCTTCCTCTGCTCCTCGCCTAGGACTCCTTATATACTAGCTCCAAGGTCGGTTTACGCTTTTACTCTTCTGCCCTTAAGCCGTCATAGCATAAAAAATGGATATATTCCATTTTTCCCGATCTTCACAATTATCTTCAAAACTTCTGTATTTATCCGCGAAAACTTGACATTTATCCTTCCTCGTGGGCCAAGCGTGAACCATGCTGTGGTTCACGGGCTTTTGGTTAGGAAAAATCGTAGGATGGGCCTCGAGTCGTGTTTTAGGTCCCTTTGGGCCGTCTTCCGACTCGACACGTTTACTACGAGTTTTCCGCGGTTTCTAATCCGCGAAGTTTGATCAATGAATTAGAATAGCGGGAAACATGGACTGAGCTTGCTACGGTCTTCGAGAGATACCATTCGAAGGTTTGACGAGAATGCAAGGACTGGTGTCGTATCGATGTTCGGAAAGGTTCAATCGCTACACAGCGGCCGAACTTTGGCTCGAGCCCGGTAGCTACGTAGCGACCGAGCTTGGCTTGGGTTTGGTTGCTGCATAGTGACTGGACGGCGTGTGTGCGCGGTGGCCGAGCTTGGCTTGTTCGGTTTGAATCCCAAAGGATACTTCTTCGTAAAAACTTCGTATTGGTTATTTTTACGAAAATTACATCTCTTCTTTTACTATCTCTTTCGGAAATACGAACTCCGAGGATTTTCGGGTGGTAATTCCATCGTAACCGTTTTTGACCCCAACAGTTAGCCCCTCAGCCCGTTAGGATCATGCATCGTAGGATCCTAGCGTGCGGTTAGGCATGTTTGGCAAGTTAGGCGTGATGGATGGAATTAATATCCGAAAATCCGAGCTTGAATAGTAAATCCTCATGTCTTATAATAAGGGAGGTAACTTGTTCCATAATTTTTTCACTTTCTTGTCTTTCTCTAAGATCTTTCTTAAGAAACAAAAAACTTTCTATCTTTCTCCCCACCCTTTTCCTCTATTCACTCAAGAGAAGTGTAAAGATGTCGAGCAAGAAAAAGATTGCGAAAAAAGGGTCTTCGTTCGCGAGTCCTTATGAAGAGCTCGTCGTTCCGAAGATGGAGTTCGCGCCTCACTCGGTGCATCCTGCCGAGAACGAGGCATGGTTGGTTGCTCATTATGGCTCGTTGACCCCTCCCAAGGAGAAGCCGTTCCCGGTCCTGGTCCATCGTGGAGTCGAGGAAGAGGATGCAAGCAGGACTACGGACGAGTTTCTCGCGATGATGCGATCGTTCTACCATATCCCGGATGCTGTGGAGTTCCAGGTTCCCCGCCGCGGGGAATGTGCTAACAGCCCCCCGGAGGGTTACTTTACTTGCTATGAGGCGTTCGTAGTGCGTTGTCGCCTATGGTTCCCCATCCCCGAAATTCTTGTCCGAGTGTTGGATCGTTTCGAAGTTGCGATAAGTCAGTGGACTCCCCTTGCCATTC
Source organism: Brassica rapa (assembly GCF_000309985.2). NCBI lineage: Eukaryota > Viridiplantae > Streptophyta > Magnoliopsida > Brassicales > Brassicaceae > Brassica > Brassica rapa. The sequence goes on from NC_024797.2 coordinate 35,106,136, forward strand.
AGCATCTTATTGGGATCCTCATCCTAAGCTACGAGCATGGCCTTTCCCTTTCCGTCGATCATTATGAAGCGCTTTTGAGGCTTCAACTTGTCAGAGATACGGACAAGCATAGGTTGGTCCCTCGGAAATTTATGTCAGTGGTTAAGAAGTTTATTTCGAACTTCAACTCGTGGAAGAAGTTCTTTTTCTTTGTTCGTATAGACGCTGCATCCGTCGAAGAGAGTTGCATTCCACTGTTCCGGAGGTTTCCGAATGATCGTCCCTTCATCAACCCTTTTGCTCCGTTCCCCGAGGACATCATTTCGGTGAGGGATCTTCTCAGGAATGGTCCCTTCTTCTGGACTTCTTTTACGCCGAAGAGGGTTCGGAAGGCACTGAGATTCGTGCAACCCGGTCCTGATTTGGATGCGGACACGGGAAGCGACTCCGAACCTGACGACCAGAATCCGTCGAAGCTCCAACAGCTGTGTCGGAGTCGAGCTCTTGGAAGGGAAAAGATGTCGATCTTGGCGACATAGAGTTTTCGATGGATGATTCTATGCTTCCAGGATGGGATCCGAACCTTGCTTACGGCGACGGGAGCGGTTCGAGCGAGGCCCCTATTCCGGATTTCGATGACTTCTTTGCTGGACTGCCACCGGGTTTCGATGCTCCTCCTCCTACGAAAGAATCGGCGAGGCCGAGAGTCGTTGCGGAGGGATCTCGCATCATCAATGGGGTTAGTTTTTGAGGATTTCCTGGTGATTGTCCTGTGTATATATGTTTATAACATGTCAATCGATTTTGCAGGGCCTGAGCCTGCTGGGCTCGGCCATTGAGGCGGGCCATAGAGAAGCCACGGTCTACCGCTTCAAAGCGGAGAAAGCGGAGCGGGATCTCGCTCGCGTGCAAGGCGAGATGCTGGAGCGAGAGGCGCAACTTACTCGTGATCATGCGCGGGCTGTTCGTAAAGCGGAGAGGAAAGGCAAAAGAGAAATCGTCGAGGTGATGAAGACTCGCGCATCTCAATTCCAGGTTGAGTATGGGAACCTCAAGAATGCCTTTACCTTGGTGGGTGACTTTCGCGAGTGCCGCGGTTTGGTCGGAAGTCTTTGGAGGACGCGAGCCGATGACTATGTGTTTGAAGAGGAAATGAGCTTGATGAAGAGTGGGATGAGTGAACAAGCCCATGCTGAGGCGCTTATCCCTCCGATTGACGAGAGGATTCAAGGGTTCTGGGATTCCATCCCGGTTTCTCCTGATACCGAGGAGGTTCCGACCGGGTTTCCCGATGGTGGCGAGGAAGTGGATCGTCCCGCGGATGCGTTCGGTGCTTCGTTGTCCGGGGACTTTGACTTTGGATTATGAGGGATGGATCAGTTATCCTTTTATCTGTTTTCGGCCGAGTGTGGCCCTTTGAATTTGGATTTTGTTTAGGCCTAGATGGCCGTATTTGTATTTACCGGGACTGGCCGTTGGTGGCTTTGAATCCCTTTCCGCTTTACGCGGTTTATTTATATGACGAATGTTTTGTTTTGAGTTTTCCTAAGTTGGGTTGAAGTAAATATGAGTTGTCGCCTCGTATTTAGTTCTGATTAGTCGTTCAATCTGTTGGTTCGTTCGTGATTTTCGTAAAAATTTACTTATCTTTACGATGTTCGAGAACATTGAGATATGAACGGAGAGACATGGTTTAGGATCTCGTATCTTTTAGATATCATGCCTTGAGATGTTTGAGACCAGAGCGTTGGGTTTAGGGCAAGACCTAGGTTTACTTTCGGTTAAGGTTTGTGCGGTGACTAGCCGGCTATCGTTTTTCCTGTTGCGATTTCTTCCTGACTCGCACCGATTTAAAGTCCGCGATATGTTCTCGGCTTATATGACTTGTATGGTACGAATCGAGCATCTTCTCAGTTTCAACTGGAAGTGCTAAACCAAAATTTCGGATTTTTGTTGTAGCGCGCTTTTGTCCTTGTGCTGGACGTTTTTAAACATCAAAAGAGTGATCGAATTGCGTTTGTTTAAGACGGCTGGCGTGTTCGTCCGGGCCAATCAACGAACGGGGTGTAAGGTTTTTGGTGGTTGCGTTAGCATTATCCTCGATTTTTAACTTTTGCGACGTCTCGCAGTTATTTCGAGGATTATACGTGTATTTTTGCGTGTTTGAAAGATGATAATCTTTACGATTTTTGGGCCGGAAGGGGCCGTAGATAAGAGTCTTAACGTTTTCAGGCGTGTCCTGAAAGTTTCTTTTGTGTCTTACTGAAGCGTAAACGTTTTCGATAAAAAGGACAACGTATATTGTAGTAAAAGTTTTTGAAGTTTCTAAAAACTCGATTACAATAATGAAGATTTTTCTAAGTGGGAGTATACGAGTATACGCACCCACTCCCCCCCCCCTTTTTAGAGAGAGGGATAGCTGAACTCGTCTTTTGATGAGCTGCCTACGTACCCCTTTCGAGGATCAAGCCATCTCGTAGTTCTGTTTCATGCCGCAAGTGTTCTTACTCGGCGGTAGATGTCGCGATGTCCACCTTGACCGTGTCAATCGTGGCTGGGTCGACGCTATTTTCCGGATGTTCCGGTTGAGTTGTCGCGTGGGCTTCGGATTTATGTCGAGCTTTGACGTCCGATGCGTTTGCGTCGATAGATGATTTTACTTCGTCTTCTCCCGGGGCGCTTTTGGCTGAAGATCGATCTATCTTCGCGCGTTTGCCGTTTGCAGAAGCCGTGATTTGCCTTAACTTATGCTCCGCGAGGAAGCATAGTCGCGACTGTTTTTGGCATCCCCAGATGGCCGCGACTCCGCTCGGCGTTGGGAACTTGAGACCCAGGTGGTAGGTTGACGGAACTGCCTGCATGGCGTTGAGCCATGGGGTTCCCATGATCACGTTGTAGATAGCGGGATGATCGACTACCGCGAATTCGACGATTTTCGTGATCTCCTTGGCCATGACTGGCAATTGGATTGATCCGAGAGTCATCGACACTTCGCCTGAAAAACCCGTGAGCGGTTTTGGTGTCGGAATTACTTCTCCGAGTTCGATACTCATCCGCTTGAGTGTCGCGGAAGATTACGTTGACCGTGCTTCCCGTGTCGACGAGTACCCTTCCGACTTCTAAATCTCGTATGACGAGATCTATGACGAGCGGGTCGCAGTGAGGTTGGTCGATACCGCCGGCTTCTTCCTCTGTGAAGGTGATCGAGCAACTTTGGCCGTCTTGAGGAGACCATGTAGGCCAATTTGCACTTGACTCTGCCTTCCGTTGGTAAGCCTTGATGGCCGACACGGTATCGCCGCAGTATTGTGATCCTCCGATGATCATATTGACTCTGCGACGATTGTTATCGTTCCCATTGTCATCCGGCCTCCTACCGCGTTTATCCCCAGGTTGGTTTCGTTGAGGGGATTTTTCAGCGGGCGGATTTCTATCCGTCCTTGGAGGCCGATCAGAATCGAGGATGAGATCCTTGACGCTAGTTACTTCCGAAAGCTCTCCAGCGAGTAGCTTCGCGGCCAGTCTTGCTCCCAAGACTTTGCAGTTGGTCGTGGAGTGTCCTCGGGATTTGTGGAACTCGCAGAAGGTGTTTTTGTCATACCCTTGATTGCGAGTCCATGTGTTGCCCGTGGTCCGGCCTTGATCCGAATTGATCGCATAGTTATGCGCCCCTTGGAGATCTTCCCCCTCGTGATGGACGTACTTGTAGTTACGAGAGTTCTTCTTTTTCCCCTTCGGATCTGCGTCTTTCGAGGATGGTCTTGCCGGCTTATGTTTTTGCGATAAGACTTTACTTTCTTCCACGACTATGATGTAGTCCGTTGCTTTGTGGAGGGCGTCCTGGATCGTTCGCGGTTTGTCGAGAGTTATCCATTTTCTGAATTTTGACTTGTACCAGAGCGTCTTTCTCAGCGCGTCGATGGCCACTTTGTCGCTTATCCCACTAACCCTGGACATTATCAGCTTGAACCGACTGATAAACTCGCGGAGGGGTTCGTCTTCCCTCTGGGAGAGACTCCAGAGGTCAACATCGGAGGTTTCTCTGTCTATGAATACAGAGTACTGTTTGAGGAATTCCGATGCGAGCTGTTGAAAACTCCCGATGGTGTTGCGACGAAGGCGTGCGAACCATTCGAGCGCTGCTCCTTCAAGATTTTCGACGAACAGGCGGCAATAGCCGACATCTTTTTCGCCGTCCTTCAGTCTTGCTCTTCCCATCGCAATGTGGAAAGCCTGAAGGTGCGCTTTTGGATCGGCCGTACCATCGTACTTCGGTACTTTGATATTTCCCGGATCGGACACCCTCATGTCCGAAATGCGACTGGCCTTTCGAGCTCCTTCTAGCAGTCGATCGATCTCGGGGGCAGCACTAGTAGCATGATGGATTTGAGACTTTACGGCTCTCACTTCTGCCGCAGTCTTAGTGATGTAGTCGCGAAGATCGCGGATATCCGATGTCTTGTCCGTAGATTTCCGAGCCTGTCGGCGTTTACTGCGAGTCAGCTCGGTTTGCCTTTCGGCCAGCTCCTCTTGTTCGTTCCAATAGGCGACTTCTTCTTCTTCCGTCATTGGTTTTTCGAACGGGGAGCCTTCCCGAGCGGATCGGCTTCTGGTCCTTCTTGGATGTCTGTCGACATCCTCGTCGGTGTCGTTGGAGACATCGCTAGGATCTAGGTCAATGTGTTCGGCTTCGTTATCCTCCGAATCCTTTGCAGGGGGCGGAAGATTTTCAGGGTTCCCCTTTTCGACGGGAGATTTCTCGCTAGGGTTTTGACCGGAAGGTCGTTTCCGCGCGAGTCCTGCTCTATTGAGTGGGGGGGCGAAGTCGAGCCTCTTCCCGCGGATTTTGGTGGTTCCGCGGGGACGGATAGCTTGGGTCCTTGCCGTTAAGGTTTCAACCTGTTTAGTCTAGGTGTTCACGAGCTTATCCTGTTCTTCCGACCTTTTCTCATAGGTGGCGAACAACTTTTTGAACTCCTCGAGCGTCGCGGCGTTGGCTTGCGCGTTGGCCGCGGATACGTCCGCTACTGGAGTGTGGAGATCGGTGTCGCTGCCTCCGTTAAGAGGAGTTTGCATGTTATCCGCGTCGTTGGTTGACATGTCTGACTGTGTGTGGCTTTTGCGGGTTAGATTGATCCGTAAGGCCCCCTCCTTCTAGCGCCAAACTGTGGGAACCGAAATTCACACTGTCGATTTCCGTTTAAATAAGGAAACTAGGAAAACCCTAATTACCACACGTCAAGCAATCAGAACACGAGAATGACAACGATAATGTATAAGAAATCGAAAAGAGAGCAAAGAAGATCTTATTTCGAATTTGCGTATGAGCGTTTACAACAAGGTATAAGCCTGGGCTCGAGAACTGTCGGCGAGATTCCTAGTTCTAGCAACCCTAAGACGGCTAAACCTAATTGAGTCGCAGCTCGAAATAACAAAAACGGAAAATTGCCTAAATTGCTCTAAGTGCTAAGTTTGCTCTGAAAAAATTCTCCCCCATGCTCCTCGCCTAGGACTCCTTATATACTAGCTCCAAGATCGGTTTACGCTTTTACTCTTCTGCCCTTAAGCCGTCATAGTATAAAAAATGGAGATATTCCATTTTTTCCGATCTTCACAATTATCTTCAAAACTTCCGTATTTATCCGCGGAAACTTGAAATTTATCCTTCCTCGTGGGCCAAGCGTGAACCATGCTGTGGTTCACGGGCTTTTGGTTAGGAAAAATCGTAGGATGGGCCTCGAGTCGTGTTTTAGGTCCCTTTGTGCCGTCTTCCGACTCGACACGTTTACTACGAGTTTTCCGCGGTTTCTAATCCGCGAAGTTTGATCGATGAATTAGAATAGCGGGAAACATGGACTGAGCTTGCTACGGTCTTCGGGAGATAGCATTCGAAGGTTTGACGAGAATGCAAGGACTGGTGTCGTATCGATGTTCGGAAAGGTTCAATCGCTACACAGTGACCGAACTTTGGCTCGAGCCCGGTCGCTACGTGGCGACCGAGCGAGACGAGTGCTCGGTCGCTACGTAGCGAGACGAGTGCTCGGTCGCTACGTAGCGACCGAGCTTTGGCTTGAGCTCGGTCGCTACGTAGCGACCGTGCGGGACGATCGCTCGGTCGCTACGTAGCGACCGAGCTTTGGCTCGAGCTCGGTCGCTACGTAGCGACCGAGCAGGACGAGCATTCGGTCGCTACATAGCGACCGAGCTTGGCTCGGGTTTGGTTGCTGCATAGCGACCGGACGGCGTGTGTGCGCGGTGACCGAGCTTGGCTTGTTCGGTTTGAATCCCAAAGGATACTTCTTCGTAAAAACTTCGTATTGGTTATTTTTACGAAAATTACATCTCTTCTTTTACTGTCTCTTTCGGAAATACGATCTCAGAGGATTTTCGGGTGGTAATTCCGTCGTAACCATTTTTGACCCCAACAGCGTGTGAAAATAAGTCAAGGTTCTAACAAATATCGAGACCTTTATACTATCGAGACAATAAAATTTTCTTTAATGGAGTTTCTTGTTAGGTTGGTTTAATTAAGTCCTATGTTTTAATCAAATCATTTAATAACCGTGAAATTAAATTAAGAGAAAACGACTAGAATAGCACTAAACCAATTTTTTGTTCACAAAGTAGCACTCAAGGCTCAAAGTCACAAAAATAGGTTTCATTAAAGAGGTAAATATACATTTATACCCCTTGGGTTAATTAATCCAAACTTTAGGGTTTAGAGTTAAGGGGTGGGGTTTTGGAATTAGGATTTAAAATTTTATAAAAAATAAATACTAAAATAAAAAATAAAAATTTTAAAAACAGTTTCAAAAAGTATTTTTAAATTATAAAAAGAAAATATGAAAAAAAATAAAAAAAAAATTCAAAAAAAAAAATTTTATAAAAATTTCGAATCTGAAAACATATAATCTGAAACTATAAAAAAAAATATTTTTTTTTTATTTTTTTATTTTTATTTATTTTTGTTTGTTTATTTAATTTTAAACCAAGGGTATTAGGGATATTTTACCCTTTAATGAATGTCATTTTTGTGACTTTCTCCTTCTAGTGCTATTTTTGAGACATAAACTTCAAAAGGTGCTATTATTGACAATTGCCCATAAATTAACTAAGCTGTAAAAACAAATAATTCAGTCTTCAAATACCATTTACCTAGCCTAAGAAACAATTAACTCAGCCTTGGAAACAATTAACTCAGCCCTTAAATAGATTTTACTTAGCCTTACAAAAATTAACTCAGCCTCCAAATAGATTTTACGTTGCCTTAAGAACCATTAACTCAGTCTTCAAGTATATTTAACTTAGCCAACGAAATAATTAACTCAGCCTATACATAGCATTTAATCAAATATTAGAAAACAACAATTTAGCCATAGAATATTAGTCTCGGCATACAACATACTGGAATAGCAAATAACATAAAAGATATTCGATACATTACATCTTCACCACTTCCTTGTGTCCCTTAACAGGCTTATCGGTTCAAAATCACGTAAGAACAAGCCGATCTCTTTGATCCAGAAACAGCGGTTACACATGTTATCATCCTTAGTGACATCAATGTGCCACAAGCAGTGACATTGTCGCTGCACAAGATTTGCACATTGGCATCTGTAGAACGATGACATAAAAAAGCAAATGAACAGGACCTTATGGTCGCGAAAATAGTCACCATGCCACAAACCCCAACCCCATTTAACAGAGCGCACTAGTTTACTGCTCCTGTCAACAGATTCAAATGGAATACCATCAAAATACTTCCCTTTACCCTCAAAGATTGCTCGAGTCATTGCGTGTGTATACACATCACGCTCATATCCAGCATCTGCTGCACGCTTCATGAGAGAAAGCCCTTCTTCATGAAGGTCCAAGGAGTAGAAAAACTGTACACCTTTTATATTAAAGCGTGCTTGGATTTCCCTCATCGTAGCAAGCTTTCAACAACTCAGAAGGCATATTGAGTCCCCAGGGAATGGATAAAACATCGAGGAAATGGTAAAACCCCACACCGCTCTGCTAACGCCTTCATCGACCTCGAGGATGCTTTGAGGCCATAGAGATCTTGGATGGAGTTATGGGCCGCACGTTCAACCACTACCGCCTGAATTTCTTCAGGCAATTCAAGAAGAGGGAAAAATTCCATTTACTCTCTCAGGGGTGAAATTGATTTAGATAGACAGAGAAAATGTGTAAAAATATAGAGTTTAAACTCTTATTTATTGGCAGTGTGAAACTCAATCGTCTGACGACCTTTCTTTTTTTTTTGGCGGGAATTTTTAAAGAATAAACATGAAAATCAACAAATCAGCCGTAATACAAAAACATTAAAACCATAAACTAAGCCGTAATACAAAAACATGAAAATCCCTACAACACTTGCTTACATCGGACAAGTTTTCGCATAATGATATAAGAAAAATAGGATCAAATCATCCTATTTCATACTACTAATTCAAACTAACTCAGCCGTTAAAAAGGTAACTCAGCCTTAGTAAACAAAAACTCAGCCCATGTTAACACTAACCCAGCCGTTACGCATATCAGAGTCGTTGAGATGCTTTCCAAAGGACATGAAAAATAACAGCCCGGCCATAAGTATTAACTATTAAAATCAACAACCCAGACGTAAGAAAAACATGAAAATCAACAAATCAGCCGTAATACAAAAACATTAAAACCATAAACTAAGCCGTAATACAAAAACATGAAAATCCCTACAACAACCCAGACGTAATAAAAACATGAAAATAAACAAATCAGCCGTAATACAAAAACATTAAAACCATAAACTAAGCCGTAATACAAAAACATGAAAATCCCTACAACACTTGCTTACATCGGACAAGTTTTCGCATTATGACCACTCTGTCTACATCGAGAACATGTGTGCTCTTTCCTAGGACGTTTGTTTGATAGTGCAACTTCTAAAGCAGATTTCATCCTATTCTTCTTCGGTCTGCCTGGTGGTTGACGTACAGTCGGGGGCAAGCAGCGTTGGTTAGCCACGAGTTCTGGAACAGGTTGCGCTGAATCAACCGGCATGACCGATTCAGCGTATGCGCTAACCAAATAATTGCTGGTATAGTAAGGACTGCACAAGGATATATGAGAAACATTCATGTACTCCGCCGCTGCGATTGCATGTACACATGGTAATTTCTCAAGTTCGAAACGGCGACATGTGCACTTTCGCTCTACCAAATTAACAACATGCAAAGACTCGCCGGAAGATCCATATTTAACTTCAGTGTGATGATCATCAATCCTCTGTACCGCCAAATCTTTGGCGGCAGTTACACGATCCTATTAAAAAATATATAATTAATGTGAAACGACTGACTAGTACATCTTAAGGGCTGACTTAAGAGCTGTAAAGACTGACTTATGAATTTAAAGGCGGACTAATTTTTTTAATGGCTTACTTACATGTAGTAGTTTCTCCACACCACGAGTAAGCGTGGTTCGCTGCGATCTGGCATCCTCTCTTCGTTCAGCAAACCATCTCATCATCATAACCCATATCGATTCTAATATCCGAACAATGTTAAGACCTCTAGCATTCGACAATGCTCTGTTCATTGATTCCGCTATGTTCGTAGTCATCAAATTGTACCTCTCGCCTGGGAAATGAACACGCGTCCACAGTCGGACATCAGTCCTTTGGAGGTAGCCGTGGAGTGCTGGATTAATCGCTTCAATCTCCTCGAAAATCTGAGTAAAGTCAGACATCCCAAAACATCTCGCCGCTTTCTTCACCAGACGAAATGCATCTTTTCCTTTGTACCGTCCCAGTATATTCTTATATAGATGGTACGTGCAAATTCCACGAGAAGCAAGCGGATACACATTTGTAATTGCTTTCCCAATCGAGTTATGCCTATCCGAGATTATCGCAAGACCCTCGTCGTCAGGAATCAAAAGTTTTAGTTGCGTAAAAAACCAATGCCAGGAATCATCATTTTCAGTGTCAACCACTGCGAAGGCTATTGGAAAAATCTGAAAGTTACCATCCTGAGCTAGTGCTGGGAGAAGCGTCCCTTTGTATCTACCATTAAGAAACGTACCGTCGACAACCACAACTTTGCGCATGAAAGGAAACCCATTTACGCTCGCATCAAACGCAAGAAACACATACATGAATTTTCCATTCTCATCGATTTGAAGACGTGCAACTGTACTCGGATTTTCCCTTATTATCATGTATAAGTAAGAAGGCAAGCGTTCAAACCCACTCTCAGGTGTTCCCTGAACGATTTCCCTTGCAAATTTCAGCGTCCGGTAAGATTTCCAATATTTCATCTGTTCACATGAAAAACAATACACATAACTCAGCCACATCATACAATTAAGTCAGTCACAACGTAAAACTAATTCAACACTATTTTAATATAACTCGGCCGCATTGTGTAAATATATCAGCCGCTACGAAACACATATTACTCAGCTGTTTCGTAAACATAACTCAGTTACACCAAAGTAATTACCTTTACACCAAACTGCTTAGTGATAGCTATTCCAACACTCGTAGCGCGAACGGCCGGACCAACGTCGCCGAGAAAGTTCTTGTACAACTCTCCTAAAATATCTGGTGTTGCATTTCGACATCGATTAGAACGCTCAGTTGTAGAACATGTATGATTCGATTCGTAAATACAAACATAGAACGCCGGGGATTCCCCTTTGGTAGAAGCACGAACCCTCCAGATACATCCATCAACCCAACACTTAACAATGAATAATGTTCGGGTTGATATGTCTACATCATAATCAAATCGATCTTTCACTGTAACAAGTTTCAGTCGTCTCTCCAAATCGGCTTTACTCTCGTATCGTTGCCCTACCGCAAGATTTAACGACGACATCTCCAACCTTAGAAGAACCTCCTCACTCTCTTTAGACCCGCTCATCGAGAAGTTCTGATATATCTTCTTGGGAGGTATCGTTGGTGACTCTTCGTCTTCTAAAGGAGACGCACCGTATGAGCTGAAGTTATCATCTTCAGATGACGCACCGTCCGAGTCGTCGAACATATCAAATCGGCTATCAAATTCATCGTCTTCTTCGTTTTCTTTGCCTGTTTCATCTTCTCCGCCTACGTTCTGATTTTCTCCTTCCACAATACTAGAGCAATCAATCTCATTGTCCTCTTCTTCCTTCTCCGAACTGCAACCATCGAAACTCCCACTGTAATTATCGTCTCTGGACTCAACTTCTGACGCTTCTACTTCTGACGCTTCTAGTTCTGAGCTAAAACTGAAGTTTGTTTTAGTCTTCTCTCTTGCTCTGTCGTCCTTGTTCTCCGTAATCTCAACACAAAGACGTAGTTGTTCGATTTTCTTTAGGGCTACAAAACCTTGCAACTGCCGAGTATTGGACACGTACACTGGTGGAGTGTCGTGCGCCATTGTTTTCAATGATTTATTTGAGAACATGTAGCTTAGCTGAATATGATCACTCATTTCATTCAATCCGTAATCATCGAGAACAGACTTTGCGAAAGCTTCATGTGTAGAGTTCTCATATAAATGGAGAACTCTACACCCTCTACTATCAGCGTTAAATACATATTTGTTTTTCTTAATCCAGTTACCGGAAACAATAATAACCAGATCCATAACCAACTGAGATAGATGAAGAAGAGAAATAACGGGTATGAAAGGGGAGGAGAGGAATATGAACAGGCTGATTAAAACCTAGTTTTGAAGTTCTTTCGTTACTGATGACATGGCAAATCCGAATTGATGACATGGCAGCTGACATGGAAATTCGGTTTTTCAGCCACCAAAATAATATATAACTCAGACACCCTAAGTCAGTCCACATGTAGTAAGTAAGTCTGCCGAAACGTGGATACTAGTTCAGTAATTAATCTTTTTCGATAACCCAGCTGTAAATAGGATGAAATACAATAAGCCAACCATATCGTTTAACAACTCAGCCGTAAAACAATATTATTCTAGTAATTAATATTTCGCTAATAACTCAACCACAATATAGCTGAGTTTCATGTTAAACCATCCAGTTTCGGCTGATTTAAGATAACCCAGCCGTCAAACATCCCATAACCCAGCCATTCGGTGTTCATTAACTCAGCTGTGGGTATATAACTGAGTCGTGTCTTTACTATGACTCAACCAAATTTTCCAGAAATCAATCCATCGATGATTAAGTCAGTCGTAACGTCAGTACGTAAGTCAGCCGTTGTCCAATAACTCAACTAGATTCATATAACTCAACCCTTACGCGTGGTTTACTTATTGTCTTAAATCAGCCTTTTTTACTAAGTCAACTATTTTATTATAAGTCAGCCGAAACTTATACATATACCAGCCGTAACGAAAGACGTATTCTTTTACGGCTGACTTAATGAAAACACGGAAGCGTATTCCTACGTGTCGCCGGATTTTTGCTTACGTGGCGTTAAAAAGTAATGGCATTCTCGTAAATACGTTTTTTCTCATAACGTGGATAAAGGGCACGCTTGGCATTTAAAAAATGCCAGTAATAAAAAAAAGATTTGTATGGTTCTGGTCATAAGTCCTAAAATATACAATATCTGAGTCAACTTCCCTTTCTTATAGTTTTAATATTTCCAAGTTATTTATTTTTGGTTTTACCTTTATTGCAGGTTTAAAAAAACAGAAAAACCAAAAAGAGACCCAAGGAGCGGTTACTTGTCATCGACCGATGAGACCAGGTCGACATCGATCGACAATGCGACACCAGAAATGATTGACGGACACATCAACATGTCGATCGACATCAACATCAGTGATCAGGTATATTGTTTCCCTTGTTATATTCATTACTTATGATTTATATTCTCACCAAACTCCGACTACATATACACTAAGGACAGTGTAATTTAAGTCTGGATGGAGGTTTACTAATATTCTATATACCTATGAGTTTTAAAAAAAGTTCCTTACTCATCTAACCACTCTATAGTACCATTCTTAGAATTATTTACTACCGAATGTACTATAGATGCTAAAGTGGATCAGCCTGCCAGTTATTCGCTCTTGCGGAGAATGTTTGAAAGAACCAAAACTGACCTCCAACCTAATTGATAGATAGACCATGGATTTGACACACTTTTACCCATGGTTTATTAGTGTTTTAACTACTATTTATTATATTATAGAGTCTATTTAGTATATTTATATGATCATGAGTGATTTGGAGGAAAATGATGATTTTGGAGCATCTTGGAGATATTTGGAGTTATAACCCGAGATAACCATCAAGCACGACCATCGGTCGACATTGAAGAGGAATAATCGATCGATGTTCACATCGCGACATCGATCGACAGCGAAGCGCGCATAAAGCATGTTTGGTCTCAGCCGACATAGAGCCCAAGTCTTCACCAATTTACAAGATTACCCCTGACGAGCTTTAACCTAATTATATAAGCTTTGCCAACATGTTAGAGACAGAGTGTGCTTTCTTGTTTTACTATTTTTACAGCAAAGGTTTTCTAGAATTTTTAGTAGATTGGAGAGAAGATCCCAAGAGATTTGGTATTGGAACTCCACTGATAGCTATCTGTTTATTTATGCAGTTTTTATACCTTATTGTTGTTATGAATTTCCTAGCAGTCTGAGTAGTTCTCTTTGTTAGATTTAAAGTTTAAATAGGTTTGGAGGGATTAGCCCCAACTATAGATTGCTAAGTTGTGATATTCATCTTTAGGATTGTCATTAATGCTTGTTTCTAGATTAGCTACCTAGAACTTGCTCTAGGAGTTGTAGACAAAAGCGATAGCTTTCATCTCACCCTGAATCCATCCTAACTGAGTTAAGATTGCTAGAGTAAGACGAGAGCTGATCTAGGAAGCTTAGTGAGCATATTCAACCCGCACATTAATGCTTGACCAAAAGCATCAATTGATATTCTAATCGAATAATCAGTTGACGTTTCAACAAGTGTATCGATCGATATTCCTATAGAATTATCGATCGACACTGGTCAACAGAAAAACCTAGAAAGCGAGAGTCTAATGGTTTATTATTAAGTGTTGAGCTCTATAATATCATGCATAGAACTTATTAGGCATCTGTAGGATTATAATCCTGACTACCTAAATAAAAGCCTTAAGTCTAGCTACTTTCATCTAAGTACCAAAACCCCAATCAATCAATCGAGCAATCACCATGCTCACAAACCTATCTTTTACATTTAATCATAATCAACCTAGCTTAATCAACTTAATTAGATTTATTAGGTTTCCCTGAGAATTCGATCCTTAAGAAGTGAACCTCTTATTTGAGAGAGTAATTGATATACCATGGATTTGACCCATTTTCACCCATGGTATATAAGTATTTTACTGTCTATATACTATATATTCTATCCTATTAGGTATGTTTTCAGGTTCAGAAGTATCTTGGAGTAAAGTGATAATTATGGAGCATTTAGGAGCTTAAATTAGATTTCATCCGAGCTGACCATTAGAGGTCGATACGAAGCAGAGACAATCGATCGATGCACATCCAGTGTCGTCAATCGATTCAGAAGAGACGCCTCGACGATTGAAGATTATGATAGATCGATGTACATCCTGTACCATCGATCGATGCCGAGATGCGGACGCGCGACCTAGTTGCAGACGACTTTAAACCCACGACATCAATAAATTACAAGAATACCCCTGACGAGTGTTTAACCTAATAGATTATATATTTGCCTAAGTGTTTAGAGGCAAGAGAGCTTTCAGCCACCTTTTGTGTTTTCTTATTTTTAGAAAAGAGTTTTAGGAGAGAAGATCATAGAGAGATTTGTGATTGGAACTCCATTTGATTTATCTATTCTATTCTATGCAGTTTTCATTTACATTTTGTGTCATGAAATGCTTAGCTATGTCTGAGTAGTTCACCTGTTAGATTCATGGTTCAAATAGGTTATAGGGATTAGCCCCAACTATAGATTGCTAAGTTGTGGTATTTATTGATAGATTGATCTTAATACTTGTTCTAGATTAGCTACCTAGAATATTGAATCTAAGAATCTGCATGAGTCAATCAATCTTGACCATCCAGTCCTGAATCTAATCTGTCAGACTAGACGATAGAAAAAAGGCTACCACTGAACCAGGAAGCTAGTGTTCATTATCAACTTGCGCCTAGGGCTTAACTAGAAGCATCGATCGCTGTCTTGTGACAATCGATCGATCTTGCGAAAGGTGTGTCGATCGATGTCCCTATAGGACCATCGATCGACACTTTCTTGTGGTCAATAAACGACAGTTGAGATCCAAGATCTAGTTAGTTAACCTGTGAAACATTGCCATTGCTGATCACTGTGTTAAGGGGTTGAGTTCTAATATATCATGCAAGCAATTGATAGGCATCTATAGGATTATAATCTCCAACACCTGAATAGAAACCCTGCATCTAATATCTTTCCAATAAGTTACACCCTAAACCATCTTGTTAGTCGAGCAATAGACTTGCTCATTTAGGATCGCTATTTACTTTTAAACCAATAAACAACAAAACCTTAGAATTAATAATCATCTAGATTTAATAGGTTCCCTAGCTCCTTGTGGATTCGATCATTAAGTACTACAATTGAACCTGTTATTTGAGAGAGTAATTCACTCCTTAGGGTAATTTGAGTGGTATCAGTAATTCACTCATTATGGTAATTTGACTGAGATAACTAATTGAGCTTAACTTGCTTGTCTTGGGGCTTGGTATACATTGGATCGGAATCCTCCTGCAAGTTTTCAAGGTAAAAGTCTGTGTGTCTCTAATTCCACTCTCTCTCCCCTTCAGTTGTAAAAAGGATTAGAACAAGATTTGGTGGCCAAAACCATTAAAGCTTGATTAATCAAATTCGAGAAAATGATAAAGGTCAAAAAGAAGTGAACATGATCTGGTGACTAAAACCATTAGATTTTGATTCATGGAAGCATGTCCAAATATCTCAGTCAATTAAAAAATAAAATGATTCCCTTTAAAAAAAGGGAGACTTTGACTAAGAAGAAATGAGAAGAGAGGGAGGAAAGGAATTGGATAAGACTACTTGTGTGTTCAGATACTTGCTTGAGTTGATTCCATGTGTTCAGTGATCGATACTTCCAAGGTAAAGCCTACACCTTTTGCTAAGTTGCTGGATGAATGGAATTGGTTGCTATACTAGGATGTTGCTTAAAAAGTATTTATAAAGTTAAGATTGATTTGATGTGGTAGCAGTATTGTTGATGTGATGATAGTAAGTTCTTAAACTATGTGAGTCCCTGCTGTTTCAAAAACATCTTTCACAGAGACTGCTTGTTGTTTTGCTTGAGGACAAGTAAAATAGTAAGTCTGATATACCATGGATTTTATCCATTTTTAGCCATGGTATATCGGTTTTTTTTTTAATACATTATAGTTATTTTGGAGTTTTTTTAGTATGTTTTCAGGTTTTGGAGTAATTTGGAGGAAAATGGTGATTTTAGTACATTTTGGAGATAAAATGACAAAGACCCGTAGCTGACCATCGACCAGACTATCGATCGATGGGCGAAGACAATAATTGATCGACACACACTCTGTGTTGTAGATTGACAGCAAAGCGCGCGGAAGCCAGATTGGGTTTCAGCCGCTTAACGCCCAAGTCCCAAAAAAATTACCATATTACCCTTGACTAGTTTTAACATAATATTTATGTGTTCTGCCATTGTTCTATGCAACACACACTTTCTTACTTACATACATCAAAACAGTTAGAGTCTTAGGTTTGAAGAGAATATCCAAGAACTCATTCAGAGGTTTGTGATTGGAATTCCAGTTTTCTACTATATTCTATTTATGCACTTTTCATATATTATTGTTATGAATTGCTTAGCTATGTATGAGTAGTTCTCTTTGTTAGATTTGGAGTTCAGATATTCATGAGGGATTTGCCCAAAATATAGAATTGCTGAGTGTTAGAATATGAATCAATTAAACTGGTCTTAATGCATGTGTTTTATAATAGCTAACTAGGACCTTGCCTATAGATATTAGGGCGCAAGCAGAAGCTTGGTTCTCTGTCTTAATTAGTTTAGATTGTGTTAAGATTGCTATAAACAAGCAGAAGCTTATTTAGTTAAACCTAGTGAACACGTCAAACCCATGCTTTAACGCTCCATGGAAGGTTCATCGATCGACAACTTATTAGTTGTATCGATCGACGGACTGAAAGGTGTATCGATCGACACCCCATTATTGGAATCGATCGACACTTTCTCAGGACCAACAAGCGACAGCTGAGGTCCTAGATCCAAGGATAGATAGTCTAAAAATACGAAAGTTGATCAACTATTCTTATTGTTTGAGTTCTAGAATGTCCATTATATACTAAGTATCTATATCTCTATAATCCTGATTGTCTGAATAGAAACTCTAAGTCTAACGCTTTCCATATTTGTTTTAAAACTCCAATCAATCAATAGAACAATTACTTGTTCACCCCTGCTATTCACTGTTTTAAACCTATTTGCCTAGCTTAACTACATAATTAGATAGATCTATTGTGTGCCGTAACTCCATGTGAATTCGATCCCTAAGTGCTACAACTCAACCTCTTATTTGAGAGAGTAAATTACTCTTTAGGATAATTTGAGTGATATCAACAAACTTAAATATAAAACGGCTACACCCGGCCAGGGCATACATAGACTTAAGACATAACATAAAGATAGGATAGGGAACACACTCCCTCTCAAAACAACGCATGTGCTTTGAGGTCAAAAGGAACCGGACACATGACTAGACATTTCCGACCCTCGCTCAGATGCTGCATCTAAGCATCCGACATGGCGGGATCGTCTACTATCGGTTTCTGGTCATACTCGACTCCCAGACCAAACTGCAACTCATGATTCATCATTGCTGCCAGGATTCTTTCCGAAGAAAAATGTCCCCAATGGAACGGAACGCCCCGAAGAATGTCCCTGACAGCGAGCAAGTAAGCCAGAAACAGAGGGATAGGATCGTGAGCTGCAAAAAAAAAACCAAGTTAGCAATCCACAAGAATAAAATCATGAGAAACTAACCAACTAAACTACCTCTCCTTCCCCACGAGCACCTGAAGGACTCTGATAGCGATGAAAAAAGAGCAAGTTCGATCCAATCCCGAAGGAAAGAGCTATGAGGATGGGACTATGACAACGCGATCATTCCAGCTTGGCCATCCGCCGAACTGGACTGGTCCAGCTCGGCGGATGGTCGAGCTTGTCGCGTGTTCGATCCAGCTCGGCTATCCGCCGAACTGGACTGGTCCAGTTTGTCGGATGACCGAGCTGTTCACGTGTTTGATCCAGCTCGGCGGATGGCTGAGCTGGTCGTGTTGTCGATCCCGCTTGGGCATCCGCCGAGTTGGACTGGTTTAGCTCATCGGATGGCCCAGATGGTCGCGTGGTCGATCCAGCTCTGCCATCCGCCGAACTGGACTGGTCCAGCTTGGCAGATGGCCGAGATGGTCGCGTGTTCGATTCAGCTCGGCGGATGGCCGAGCTTGTCGCGTGTTCAATCCAGCTCGGCGTATGGCCGAGCTGGTAGCGTGTTCGATCCAGCTCGGCGGATGGCTGATCTGGTCGTTTGGTGGATCCAGGTCGGCCATCCGCCAAGCTGGACGGTGTGCTACAGGATGCTGATTGAACTCAGACCAGTGGCATTGGAAAGCTACCTCAAAGCTCTATATTGTATCAAAATATGGGCTCAACCAAACCGTGGTAAAATCTTCGTCCATAGCTAAACATCTGACGCGTCTGTGCAGTTATGCACCTCAAAAGGTCTGAACGAACAAGTTTGAGTCCTTTTTTGTTTCCGTGATCCATTTCTATCAAGTCTTTTGCTCTGGAACTTTTGTCGAGAGTGTGTCGAGAAAGCTTTCGTACAGAAACGCAATTTTTTGGGACGTTTATTTCGAGATAACCGTTTTTGACCCCAACAATGTTTGCTTCTTATTATCGATAAAATAACTATTGAACGTCGTACAACCTTTTCAATAAAAGTTATACGAAATTCACAAATCGAGAAATATTTTCCGGGGAATTTTAGACATTGATTCTGTCATGACCGATTTTGACCCCAACAACAAGCATTAACGACCTAATCGATTAAGTTCAACTAGATTCCTATGCCAATTCTCGTATGCGTGTATCTAATGCAGCAGAGTTTTGGTTCCATTAATTGATTGCACTTTCGTGCCTCTCAACTATCCTATGATTCTAGGTTCAAACAATTAGTCACACTGTCGTGCTATTCTAACTCTTCCAGATCCTAGTATTACAAATCACCCTGGTGTAGAGATCTATAGATAATATAGCAATCCTATTTTATTATCAGTTTGACATTAAGATCATGAAATCCCTAAACGTAACAAGATGATTACTCATACATAGAAGCAATAACACAAATCATAGTCTGAATAAGATAATTGATATACCTTGGATTTGATCCATTTTTATCCATGGTATATAAATGTTTTACTATATATATATCTATGTTTTCTACTCTTCTAGGTATGTTTTCAGGTTCAGGTGCATTTCGGAGTAAAGCTATGACTTTGGAGCATTTTGGAGCCTAAAAGACATTTCACCCGAGCTGACCACTTAGAGGTCGACGAGAGCAAAAATAATCGATCGATATCTGTCTTCCAGAACATGCCACTTCCTACACACCCACAAGACTGGCACCAGAACTCTACACCAAAGAAGAAATCGATGAAATGGTGTTTGGTATTTGTGGAGCTCAAGAGAAACTGGGAGAGGAGCTCAAAACATTGGTAGAAGATACACATCAGCCTTTGGATAGAGGCTACAATGAGCTTTTCAGATGTATGGCAGAAATGAGGACAAAAATTGAGAGTTTACGTCAGCAACTTGAGAAGGAAGCTACGACCTCAGCATCGATCGACGCACCACATGAAACATAGATCGACGTCAGTCTTCCTACAGCTCAGATCCCTGCAGAACCGCAATGTTCAATAAAACACAGGGATGAATGGGAAGTCGCATACATCGACACAAGGATAAACGACGTTTACTGCCCTCTCAACAACAACGTGGACTGGCTAAGCACTAAAATCGAACTACTACAGCAAGATCTGGACACCATTCGCAAGAAGGACCAACAACCAGCCACATCGATCGACATGTGTACCTTCACATTGCTCGACGCCAAAGTCTCAGCCATGAATGAGAGGCTGAGGACTTACGAGGATATGCATGACCGTTTTATATCACCAGTCATGATAGATTTAAACAAACTGTCTTGTCAATTACTTGATGCCCAAAAGGATATTGAGAACATTACTAATCAAAGTTTTTTGCAGGCAAAATCAGCATCGATCGACAGGCTACGAGGGCCTTGGATCGATGGCAAGAAACCTGTGGAGTTACTTCCTTACACAGCAGCAGAGGTTGACAAGATCACATCCAAGATCTACACTGCTCAAGACACCATGGAGGAACGACTTGACAAACGCTGCGATGACATCTACTTTCTATTCGACAACAAATTCAGTGGACTAGACAACCACGCAGAAAGGCAACAGAAAGAAGTCAAAGCCATTCAGAGGCAACTCGCAGCTCAACATCAGATATCAGCATCGATCGACAGGACACCAGCAAAATCGATCGACGGCAACTCGCCTAGATCGACCAACGAACACATAATCGCATCGATCGACGCCGAGTCTACACCAATCGGCGAGTAGCTGATACACAAGACGGTAGAGTCAATGCAAAAGGAACTGACAGAACTTTCAGCATACGCCTATGACAACATAGGCTGGCACCAGGTCAGCATTGACAACATTCAAGAAAGGCTACAGAACATCTCCAAAGTACTTGAGAAGATGGATGACAAATGGACAAGAAATGATGAGGCCACAAGAAGTTTCATTGCATCTTGGTCCAGAATGCGCAGAGATGACGTGGATCCTTGCTTTCCAACAAGCAGCTGCTTCTCCACACAATAGCCGATCACTACCACAGTCAAGCTAAATAACTATAACAAAGCGCTGAGTGGGAGGCAACCCACTATTAGGTATGTTACTTTGGTTTTATTAGCTAGCATTTAATTTCTTTCATTTTATTTCTTTCAGATTTGGGAGACCCAAGTAGGAGGACCTGAATATCGACCGACGACGAGACGTCGACATCGTTCGACATAGGCAACAACACGACGATCGATGTAACACGTACCTATCGATCGATATCTAATCCGATCAAATGTATCTTCCCTACTTGTTACATTTCGTACATCATAAACTATTCACCATAACTCCGGCTGAGTTACACTGGGACAGTGTAATTTAAGTCTGGGGGGGGGGAGATTTACTGATATAATTTATTTTATTCTTATGTAAAAAGGAATTTCAAATAATTTATGCTTAGCTATTGAAAATAGGGACTATAATCCTATATTGATTTAAACATGAATATCTAACCAATCTTTAGCACCATTTTAGATTTACTGATTGCATATAGCACTAAAGATGCTAAAGCGGATCAACCTATCAACTACACACTTACCTTGAACCGTATGAAGTAACCAAAGCTGATTTCCAACACTAAACCTGACATAACCGCTTGTCTTGGGGCTTGCTATACATGGGATCAGATTCTTCAGATTGGTCTGGAAGGTAACACCTGGTTTAGATTATTTATCACATTTTCTCTCTCTAAATTTCGACCCTAGATTAGTTAGTGAGTATCTAAAAAATAAAAAATAAATAAATAAAAATAAATAAAAAAATAAATAAAAAAATAAAATAAAAAAATAAAAAAATATAAATAAGATTTATTGTTTAATTAGGATGAGTCTGAACAGGACTTGGTGGCTAAAATCATTAAGGCTTGATTCATAAAGACTCAAATAAAGAGTTCGAAACGGGACTTGGAGGCGGCAATCTTCATATCTCGCTTTCGCAAAGAACTCTTGGATATAGGTCAAAAAGAAGTGAACAGAACTTGGTGGCAACCACCATTAAATTTTGATTCATGGAAGCCTGTCCAATCTTGGTCACTGATCCTGCAATGGAAGCAGACTTTAACTCAAGAGAGAAATTTAGAGAGAGAGAAACTAGGAACTAACTTTTACCTGTAGCTCCAGATACCTGTCTGAAATCCTTGCATCATGTGATCGATACTCCCAAGGTAAAGCATTCACTTTATATTTATGCTAAGAAATGAAATCAGTAGAGGGGATGTCAGACGTGAATTGATGAGTTGTGTTAAGTTAGAAATGGTTGCTAAGCTAGGATATTGCATAGAGTGCTTTTGTGATTAGGTTTCTCAAATAGTTTAGCTTGGCGTGAAGGATGTATTCACTCAGATAGCCAAGGATGTTGTAGGTCAAGGATTAGACCATGACACTTTAACATTTAAGGTCATGTTAGTTTATGATCGTCCTTAAAGGGGATGGCAAATATTGGTTTGGATTTTTAGTGGAAGGCGTAATTGACCGAGGGCCAAAGAGCGCTTGTCGAGATTGATAGGCCAAGTTCGTCGGGGTTATCCATGTTAATATGGCTGATAGTGGTAGAAAATGATTCTCCGCTCTAGGTTTTAGTTATACGACGACGAATATTTAGTATAATGTGACCTATAGTCTTATGAAAATCGAGTCTTTTTTTTATGAGGAAGACGAATCCCAAGAGGTTTGCTACATAACCAGTGTGGAGTCAGCGGCGGAATGACTGCTATCTCGGATGTGACCGACGGAAAAGAAAAGCAGAAGCCAGCGAGCCGCTGGGTTCTTCATAAAGCCTGTTATGTTAACTTTAGAAAGTTTCTTCGTAAGAGTTGGTCTGATTGTACGAAGGATTTTTCGCGTAAGTAACGGAGACCGGTTTTACGAAGGTTGTAAGTCGGTGATATGTATACATATGTCAAGGTAGCGGTGTTTGTGCAGGTTTTACGATAAATGTTTCTACAGGGATTTTAATCTTAGGTGAAAGTTGCTTGGAGTTACTCATGGAGTGTTACCGAAGTTTATTACAAAACGATCTAGTCGCAAAACGTTTTTCATAGGTTTTTTGAGAGGATTCTCATGACACATTCGTTTATGGAACGAATTGGTCAACCAGAAGTGGATCTAGTTAACCGTCGGGAGGAAATTTCCTTTTGATGTGCACGATGCTACATCTATTCTCAAGTTCTCTTCGTCGCAAATGTTTTCGATGCTTTTCCGTGACTCACTTGGTACAACGGAAACTGAAAGAAATGCTTTGGTGATTGAAGATTTCTCGAAGAAATTTTCAAACGAATCTGGCTTTCTAAAGTCGGAAAGGGCTTCAATACTTTGGCTAATCGTCGAATTTCAGTTTGATATTGGTATAGGTTTTCTCTACGCATGGTTGCGACAAGAAATGATGTATAGTTTTTGAGATTATGTTCACGATCGTCTGGATATGTTGCTAGCGTTTAGACGAATTTTAGATTGTCGTTTGCCTATTTAGGACGATTTGCTTTGACGAAATCATTTTCTTGACGATTTGCAAAACTTTTCGAAGTTTGGGAGTATACAAGTATAGTATACGTACCTACTCCCTTTTTTTTTTTACCAAAGAAAACGGTTGAACTGATACTTTGAAGGGTTTTGTATGTTTCTTC
Source organism: Brassica rapa (assembly GCF_000309985.2). Taxonomy (NCBI): domain Eukaryota; kingdom Viridiplantae; phylum Streptophyta; class Magnoliopsida; order Brassicales; family Brassicaceae; genus Brassica; species Brassica rapa. The sequence goes on from NC_024797.2 coordinate 35,129,714, forward strand.
TTCTGAGGTTTGGAATGATCGATAATCCGAGACGATTTAAAGACGACACTTGGACTGTGATTTGGTTGTTTCCACGTTGACGACTTGGAATATGTCGGTTCCGAAAAAATTGATAGTAACGAATCGGTTTTAAGACGACGTTTATGACTCTAGTTTTTTCTCTCTTTAGGAAGTGATTTTGATATGCGTGGCGATCGTTTCTTGATTTTCAGAGAGTTTAGATCGGTTTGCAAGATCTGGCTGAACAGTTATGGAACGATATATCGAGACAGGAAAAATCACCTAAGACTTAGTTCGCTAGACTATCCACCTAGGTTTTACGTTCCCTAAAGTTCTATGGCAGTCTCAAAGGCGTTTTTATTTCTTAGTAATTTCCTACAAAAATTCCAAGTCTGATTTCAAAAATTTCAAGTCGGAAATACCTTAGTTCTCTCGAAGATGCAGTTTTGTCTCTTCTCAGTTTTGCTTGCTCATTTCCTCTTCTCGTGTATGTTCGCCATTTTCGATATTGGTGTTTATCCTTTGAAACTTGACATTTATCTTCCGAACTTGACTGTTACATTCTCCTTAGATACGACGTCAATTTTATAAAAGGTTCAACGTAGTCGTATAATTGAGACGACTAAGGTGTTAAGTTAACCGTTGCCGTTTTATACGATCAATCTGAATCCATGCGAGAAAACAAGTCCTTGCGGTTTTTTCTTTTACTATTGTAAAGTTTCAATGGTAACTCCAATCAAGACAAAACAAGAGACGTTTCAATCGAGATTTGCAGGAGAACACAAAGATGGAGGTAAGGGCGAGTAGGATCAAGCGAAGGAGTTTAGACGAGTCTTACTTGTTTTCGTCGTAAAATGTCAACAGAAACTCCGATTGAGACGAAACGAAAAGTGTTTCGATGAGGATTCAAAAAAGAACCTAAGGAGGACCTTTATGTTGCCTGACAGGTCGCTATGTAGCGAGTGAAGGTCTGACAGGTCGCTACGTAGCGAGTGGAAGCAAGCCAAGAAGAGTCCTACTTGTTTTAGTCGTAAAATCTCAACGGAAACTCCGATTGAGACGAAACGAAAAGCGTTTTGGATGAGGATTCATAAGAGAACCCAAAAGAGGATCTTTCTGAGGCCTGACAGGTCGTTATGTAGCGAGTGAAGGTCTTACAGATCGCTACGTAGCGAGTGGAAGCAAGCCAAGAAGAGTCCTACTTGTTTTCGTCGTAAAATCTCAACGGAAACTCTGATTGAGACGAAACAAAAAGCATTTCGATGAGGATTCAAAAGATAACCCAAAGGAGGACCTATCTGAAGCCTGACAGGTCACTATGTAGCGAGTGAAGGTCTGACAGGTCGCTACGTAGCGAGTGGAAGCAAGCCAAGAAGAGTCCTACTTGTTTTCGTCGCAAAATCTCAAATGAAACTCCGATTGAGACAAAACGAAAAGCGTTTCAATGAGGATTCAAACAAGAACGCAAAGGAGGACCTTTCTGAGACCTTACAGGTCGCTATGTAGCGAATGGAAAGTTGGATTGAGCTCGGTCGCTACGTAGCGACCGAGCTGTGTGCGTGCTCGGTCGCTACGTAGAGACCGAGCTGTGTGCGTGCTCGGTCGCTACGTATAGACCGAGTTGTGTTCGTGCTCGGTCGCTACGTAGCGACCGAGCTGAGTGGGTTCTCGGTCGCTACGTAGCGACCGAGCTGTGTGTGTGCTCGGTTGCTACATAGCGACCGAGCTTGGCTGAAGCTTGGTCGCTACGTAGCGATCAAGCCTTGTGCGTGCTCGGTCACTACGTAGCGACCGAGCCTTGCTAGAGCTCGATCGCTACGTAGCGACCGAGCTTTGTAATCAATTTTCTGCACTTCCTTTTTCCGCTGTTAACCGAGGGGTTTTTTGCGGTTTTTTGGAGAACAAGTTTTACCCTTCCGATATGTTTTCGGAAAACTTGTTTTGGTAAAACCCTTACGCATTGAGATTTCTTTTGTTCGGTAATGAGCCAAACTTACGGAGTTTAATAAGATTTATCGTTTCCCTTTATGTTTAGAAGGAGAAATCTCGAGCTCCTTTCATTGCACTTCTTGCAGCGAAAAGTCGCAGAAAGGTTTTCGTTTTTGTCAAGAACTGTGGCGTTTGCGTAGGCGTTGGTCATAGGCGCAGTTGCGGCTGGGGTTGTCTTACCAGCGTAAATAAGGAAAGTGGGAACCGAAATTTGCACTGTCAATTTCTGTTTAAATAAGGAAAGTAGGAAAGCCTTAATTTCCCAGAGGTTCCGGATATATGCTACTGCCACACGCCAAGCAATCAGAACACGAAATAAAGACGATAAAATATAAGAAATTGAAGAAAGAGAGCAAAGTAGATCTTATTCCAATTCGCGTTTGAGCGTTACAACAAGGTAAGAGCCTGGGCTACGAGAGCTGTCGGCGAGATTCCTAGTTCTAGCAACTCTAAGACGGCTAAACCTAATTGAGTCGCAGCTCGAATAACAAAAACGGAAAATTGCCTAAACTGCTCTAAGTACAAAATTTGCTGTGAAAAAGTTCTTTTTCTTGTGCCTCTCGCCTAGTACTCCTTATATACTCGCTCCTAGGTCGGTTTACGCTTTTCCCTTCCTGCCCCTAAGCCGGCATAGCCCAAAATTTGGATATTCCAATTTTCCTGGTCTTCGTGATTATCTTCGGAAACTTCAGACTTATCCGCGGAAACTTGACATTTGTCCTTTCATTACGAACCAAGCTTAAACCGTCATACAGCTTATGGGCCTTTGGTTAAGAAATCGTAAGTGGGCTTCGAGCTGCGTTTTAGGCCTTCTTGAGCCGTCTTTGACTCGAAACGTTTATTACGGTTTCTTCGATAAAAACAAACTTCCCGCGGTTTTTATCGTAAAGTTTGACTGATGACTTCGAGTGACGAGAAACATAGAATGGTTTACCCATGGCCTGCGGGAGATAGCATTAAAGAGTAGACGAGAATACACGGATTCATGTTGTATCGACGTTTTGGGAGAGCTCGGTCGATACGTGCTCGGTCGATACGTGCTTGGTCGATACGTGCTCGGTCGATACGTGCTCGGTCGATACGTGCTCGGTTGATACGTGCTCGGTCTATACGTGCTCGGTCGATACGTGCTCTGTCGTTACGTGCTCGGTCGATACGTGCTCGGTCGATACATGTTCAGTCGATACGTGCTCGGGCGATATGTGCTTGGTCGATACGTGCTCGGTTAATACGTGCTCGTTCGCTACGTGCTCGGTCGCTATGTAGCGACCTAGCTTGGCTGGAGCTTGGTCACTACGTAGTGACCGAGCCATATTCGTGCCCGGTCGCTACGTAACAACCGAGCTTGGCTTGTGCGTGGTCCGATGGCCATACTTGAGCTTGTCTGTGGCCGATTTGGATACATGTCCATTGCCTTCGGATAATCGGTATTTAGTGGTTCGATTGAGATTTGAACAAGATTTTACCGCAAGGCTCTTCGTAAAGATTTCTTTACGAAGATTACATTTCGTAAAAACGTTCATGCTGATTTTTACGGACTTTCAAACATTGATTCCGTCGTGACCGATTTTGACCCCAACACGGATGCTACAGGAGCTGCTCAACCTATAGAAGAGGCTGCTCAACCAAGGGCACTGGCTGACTACAATCGTCCAGACGAGTACTACGCCAACAGATCAGCTATTCAACTTCCAGAAATTCAAAAGCAGAACTTCGAGCTGCAGCCTCAGTACTACACACTCATGTCGCAGCTATCCTACTCCGGGTTACCACACATGCATCCTATGGACCATCTGGAGAGGTTCGAGGATCTTATCGCTGCTTTTTGTATGGATGGAGTCCTTGAGGACTACCTATTGTGCAAGCCCTTCAAGTACACTCTTACTGGAGAAGCGATGCACTGGCTTAAGCGGCTACCCACAAGATCTCTAACATCCTGGGCCGACATTAAGAATGTTTTCTTGCGAAACTTCTTCGATGAGCCACGCGCTGAAGACTTGAGGAGAAAAATCGCTACATTCGCACAAAAGACTGGAGAGTCTTTCAAAGATGTGTGGATCAGATTCAAGTTCTTCCAGCCAGACTGTCCACACCACGGATTCAACGAAGTGCAACTGTTGAGCACTTTCTTCAGAGGTATCGCCTTGAGGTATCAGATGGCTCTTGATACAGCTAGCGAGGGAAACTTCAACACCAGGAATCCGGTAGAAGCTATGAGACTGATAGAAAATCTAGCAAACAGCAGCAGCACCAAGAACACTGACTTTGAAAAGAAGAAGTCTGTTGCATCTCTAGGGAAGGGGCAGATGGACGAAGTTAGAGCAAAGTTAGATGTGATTCATGAGCTTCTTAGGAAGCAGGTCTGCTCAGATGAAGAAGAAGAGGCTATAGACATTGAAGGAGAAGAAGATGTGAACTACATTGGAGGTACTGGATTTCAGAGCTCTGGAAACCAGGGTGGAAACAGAAACTTCTATGGCAATGGTCAGAGGAGTAACCAGAGTTCACAGTTTCAGAAACCTTTCAGCAACAACAACAGAGGCTATGGAAACTAATTCTACCAGAACCCACCACCACAGACTCAAGAAAGCAAGATTGAAGCAATGTTTGACATAGTTCTGGAAGGACAGCAATAACTCACTGTGGATTTCAATGGGAAGATAGATTCAGCCTACAACAGTCTGAACACCAGAATTGAGACCTTAGGGACTCGGGTAAGGAAGCTTGAAATGCAAGTGGTTCAGACTGCAGACACTGTAAAGAGGCAAGAAGCCTTGGCTAGAGAGGCAGGAGTTGAGAAAGCAAAACACCACGTGAATGCCATCTTAGATGATGATTTCTGGCAAGTGGTGAAGCATGAGAAGCTTGGAGAAGGAGACTTCGAAGTTGAAAGCTCCATGAGTTTCGGCGGATCTCAATGGTGTCGACCGATGTCAATGGATGCACATCGATCAACAGACCATGACGAAGATCGATCGATAGAACACTCTAAAATTCGATCGACGTCATCTGCTGAATCGACTGCAGAGTGTAGTGCAGTTCGAATCATGACTTATGAGGAATTCGCAGAAAACATCCTCACCCACCCTCCCTTTTCTATATTGACCGCATGAGCCAACCATCGATCGACCCCCCTCACCTACCGAGTTCGATTACCATCCATTGATAGTAACCGAATCAACGCACTCAGACCACCACCTAAACCTTTAGCAAACCCACCAGAACCTACAACCAACCCTTCAGACATTACACCAGAGCCTATGCAAGTTGATGAGACAACTGAAGGAAGAAGGTTAAGGAAAAGGAAGGAGAAGATTCCTAAGAACCTTAAGAGGGAAGCTAATGAGAAGGAAATGGATGGTTTCACTAAGAGAGTCCTCAAAATCCCAGTGGAAAAATCTTTTCATGAAGTTTATTACACACACTGGTTGTGGATGTTCTTCAGGGAGACTAAGGAAACTGAGGAGGACATTAGGAGAATGTTTCATCATGTTTGGGAAAAGATGAAACTAAGGATCACATTGAAGAAGAAGTGTGATCCTGGAAAGTTTGCAATACCATGTGTGGTGAAGGGTATTGAATTTCCCCATGCACTTTGTGACACAGGAGCATCAGCCAGCATACTACCTAAGGTTATGGCAGACCAGCTGGGTCTGAAAATAGAGCCTTCAACATAATCTTTCACCTTCGTGGACCTTTCAGAAAGAAGCTCAGGAGGCATCATAAGAGACCTTAAGGTACAGATTGGTAATGCCCTTGTCCCAGTAGATTTTCATGTCCTGGACATCAAGCTAAACTGGAACTCTTCACTTTTGCTTGGAAGAGCTTTCCTGGCTATAGTAGGAGCTGTATGTGACATGAACACCAACAGATTGTGTCTGACACTGATAGATCCAGACGTCCACTATAACCTAGTTCGAATTGTAAGACAACATGTCAACCTCGTAGAGATTGGAAATGATCTTGGCTACATTGCACCATGCCATTGTGGAGTAGAGTACAAAACCGAGTACTAAGAATCGATCGACACTCACACTGTCTCATCGATCGATTCCAATGAATCACCGACGACCGATGAACGCTATCCCACGTCGCTCGACGGGAAGCAACCGGTAGACCACTTCACATTACTAGATCAGTGTTATCCACACTTTGCCTTTCAACAACCCAACAAGAGAGGACAAAACGACTATTCCATAGGCAGTTGGGAAGACAATGGATCTTATGAAAGTTTTGCAGTAGAGACTGTAATTCCTTCACCCAATGAGAATCCCACTGAGGAGTATGATGAGGATTACTGGAAGGAAAGAGCTATTGAGATTGCTATGCATGTTGACAGATATTCATGCCATTCTTTCAACAACACGTCTCCACCATCGATCGACAGAGTCTACTTAGCATCGGTCGATACCCACCCTCATCCAGTAAAACGATCTTGTGCATCGATCGATACCATACCTGGTACATCGATCGATACTAAAGCCGCCGCCTTTGAAAAGGAAAAAGGAAATATTCTAATTCCAAGTAGATTTACCAATACCGATATAAGGGCCAACACAACAGAAATTGGTTCACACCAATCGTGCGGACCAGTTGGCCAAGCATCGATTGCTCCTACATCGCTCGACAGGGTAACACCAACGTCGCTCGATACGGCACCTTGACCATCGATCGACAGATGTTATGAATTTGGACATCGCTCTTATGACACCTATGGAGTCAGAAAGTTCAAATTGGAACATAAGGACGAATATATAGTCTATAGAGATGAGTCTGGATATGCGAGGAGTGTAGCTGGTGAGATGATCCCTGTTAGCAAGGACAACATCAGAAAAATTCTGGAGAGAGCATCCCTATTTGAAGAGAGTCACATATGTCTTCCAGAACATGCCACTTCCTTCACACCTACAAGACTGGCACCAGAGATCTACACCAAAGATGAGATAAATGAGATTGTGACTGGTATTTGTGGAGCTCAGGAAAAGCTAGGAGATGAACTCAAGACATTGGTAGATGACACCTACAAACCTTTTGACAGAGGTTCCAATGAACTTTTCAGAAGTATGGCAGAGATGAGGACATAGATTGAGAGTATGCAGCACAACCTTGAGAAGGAAGCTACGACATCACCATCGATCGACGTCAAGCCACAGACATCCCAGATTCCTGCAGAACCGGAAAGTTTGGCAGAGAAGAAGGATGAATGGGAGATCGCATACATCAACAAGAGGATTAACGACGTATACAACCCTCTCAACAACAACGTGGACTGGTTGAGCACGAGAATTGATCTGCTACAGCAAGAGCTGGATACCATTCGCATGAAGGATCCACAACCAGCCACATGGACCGATAACTGCAACATCACATCGATCGACACAAGGTTCGCAGCCATGGATGATAGGTTAAAATCTTATGAGGATATGCATGACCGTTTCACCTCACCTATCTTGCGATACTTGGACACCTTGGTAAGCTTAATGATCAACATGATTTTCAGGAAGAAGGCTCATCATCGATCGATAGGTTCTGCAGGACATCACTCGACAGCAAGAAACCTACAAAACATCTTCCCTACACAAGCAGAAGTTGATCAGATCACATCAAAGCTTTACAGAGCTATATACAACATGGAGGAACGATTTGAGAAGCGATGTGATGACATCTACTTTCCATTCGACGTTAAACTTAGTGGACTGGATAGCCAAGCAGACTGGTTACAAAAGGAAGTCAAAACCATTCAGAGGCAACTCGCATCTCAACACAAGATATCAGCATCGATCGACATAACACACTACAAATCGATCGACAGTACTACACCAACAACGATCGATAGACACTTGGTCGCATCGATCGATACCACATCTTCACCAGACGACGAGCAACTGATACAAAACCAAGTGTAGTCAATGCATAAGGAACTAAACGAGCTATCAGCATACGCCTACAGAAAGATAGGATGGCATCAGTCTAGCATTGAGGATATCCATGAAAGGCTACATAACATCTCAAATGCAATACAGAAGATGGATGAGAGATGGACCAGAAACGATGAGGCCACAAGAAGTTTCATTGCAGTTTGGTCCAGAATGTGCAGAGATGAGGTGGATGCTTGTTTCCCAAAAAGTAGTTGTCTTTCCACCAACTATCCACATACCTCCACAGTCAAGCTAAATGACTATAACAAAGCGCTGAGTCGGAGGCAACCCACAATTACATAATTTTAATTGGTTTTCTTAGTTATTAGTATTTACTTCTGTTTTAATTCTTTCAGATTCATTGCAAGACCCAAGTAGGATGATTGTCAACATATCGACCGTGGACAAGACGTCGACATCGATCGACCTACAATCACATACGACGATCGATGCATGCCGATGCACATTGATCGATTCCCACTCCGGTCAGGTTTATCTTCCTAACTTGTTACATCTGTACTTATGATTTATTTCCACCATAACTCCGACTATGTTACACTGGGACAGTGTAATTTAAGTTTGGGGAGAGGTTTACTGATATAATTTATTCTGATTCTTATAAAAGTATTTTAATAAACTTATGCTTAGCTATGTTAAAATTATGGGGACAATGATCTTATTATTGATTTATACTTGAATATCTAACTACTCTTTAGCACCATTCTAGATTTACTGATTGCAGATAGTACAAAGATGCTAAAGTGGATCAACCTGTCAACTATACACACTTGCCTTGATTGTTTGAAGGAACCAAAGCTGACCGTCAACACTAAACCTGACATAATCGCTTGTCTTGGGGCTTGGTATACATGGGATCGGATTCTCCAGACAAGCCTGGAAGGTAACGCCTTATGTAGATTTATTTATCACAATTTTTTCTCTCTATTTCGACAGTAGAGTAGTTAGTTAGTTATCAAAAAAAAAATTATTGCTTTTTAGGACTTAGGATCTAGTTAGGAGGAATTGAACAGGACTTGGTGGCTAAAACCATTAAGGCTTGTTTCATAAAGATTCCAATAAAAGAATTCGAACGGGACTTGGAGGAGGCAATCTTCAAGGCTCGCTTCACAAAGAATTCTTGGATATAGGTCAAAAAGAAGTGAACAGGGCTTGGTGGCAACCACCATTAAGACTTGATTCACCACACCATTGTGGAGCAGAGTACGAAACCGAGTACTCGGAATCGATCGACACTCAAACTGTCTCATCGACAAATTCCAATGAATCACCAACGACCGATGAACGCTATCCCACGTCGCTCGACGGGAAGCAACCATTAGACCACTTCAAGTTACCAGATCAGTGTTATGCAGACTTTACCTTTCAACAACCCAACAAGGGAGAACAAGACGACTATTCCATAGGCAGTTGGGCAGAGAGTGGAATCCATGAAAGTTTTCCAGTAGAGACTGTAATTCCTTCACCCAATGAGAATCCTACTGAGGAGTATGATGAGGATTACTGGAAGGAAAGAGCTATTGAGATAGCTATGCAGGATGACAGATATTCACGCCATTCCTTCAACAACACGTCTCCACCATCGATCGATAGAGTCTATCGATACCATACTTGGTACATCGATCGATACTAAAGCCGCCGCCTTTGAAAATGAAAAAGTAAATATTCTAATTCCAAGTAGGTTTACCAATACCTATATAAGGAGTTTTGCACCCCATATTACTTCTCACAACACAGAAGCAAAAAAAATGAATGCTCCTATAAATCGATCAGAAGAAACATCCAGAAAGAGCATTCAATCTAGAAACCCTAATTCTCTATTTACTAAAAAGAATATGAGCTTTGATTATGATTTTATAACTCATGATGAATTTGGTATTTTCAGGGACTCAGATGGCCATGCAAGAGCTATGGATGGTATGGATGGAAGGATTCTACAAGTATCCAGAGAGGAAATAGCAGATATTCTTCAAGTGGCCAATGGACCACAAAACCTGTTTATGCAGCAACGCAGCATTCCAGACAACAGATCAGCTGTTCCAGACGAAAATCCAGGGGCCAACACAACAGAAATTGGTTTGCACCAATCGTGCAGACCAGTTGGCCAAGCATCGACCGATATGGTTGCTCCTACATCGCTCGACAGGGTAACACCAATGTCACTCGATACGGCACTTTCACCATCGATCGACAGACGTTACGAATTTGGACATCGCGCTTATGATACCTATGGAGCCAGAAAGTTCAAATGGGAACAGAAGGACGAATATGAAGTCTACAGAGATGAGTTTGGATATGCGAGGAGTGTAGCTAGTGAGATGATCCCTGTTACCAAGTACAACATCAGAAAATTCTGGAGAGAGCATCCCTATTTGAAGAGAGTCACATATGTCTTCCAGAATATGCCACTTCCTTCACACCTACAAGACTAGCACCAGAGATCTACACCAAAGATGAGATAAATGAGATGGTGACTGGTATTTGTGGAGCTCAGAAAAAGCTAGGAGATGAACTCAGACATTGGTCGATGACACCTACAAACCTTTGAACGGAGGTTACAATGAACTTTTCAGAAGTATGGCAGAGATGAGGACAGAGATTGAGAGTATGCAGCACAATCTTGAGAAGGAAGCTACGACATCACCATCGATCGACGCCAACATAGCAACATCGATCAACGTCAAGGCACAGACATCCAAGATTCCTGCAGAACCGGAAAGTTTGGCAGAGAAGAAGGATGAATGGGAGATCGCATACATCAACACGAGGATTAACGACGTATACAACCCTCTCAACAACAACGTGGACTGGTTGAGCACGATAATTGATCTGCTACAACAAGAGCTAGATACCATTCGCATGAAGGATCCAGAACCAGCTACATGGATCGATAACTTCAAAATCACATCGATCGACACAAGGTTCGCAGCCATGGAGGATAGGTTAAAATCTTATGAGGATACACATGACCGTTTCACCTCACCTATCATGCGATACTTGGACACCTTGTCTACACAGATGATGAATGTGCAGAGGGACATTGGTAAGCTTAATGATCAACATGATTTTCAGGAAGAAGGTTCAACATCGATCGATAGGGTCTGCAGGACATCGCACGACAGCAAGAAACCTACAGAACATTTTCCCTACACAGCAGCAGAAGTTGATCATATCACATCAAAGCTTTACAGAGCTATAGACAACATGGAGGAATGATTTGAGAAGCGATGTGATGACATCTACTTTCTATTCGACGTTAAACTCAGTGGACTGGATAGCCAAGCAGAATGGTTACAAAAGGAAGTCAAAGCCATTCAGAGGTAACACGCGTCTCAACACCAGATATCAGCATCGATCGACAAAACACACTACAAATTGATCGACAATATTGCACCAGCAACAATCGATAGACACTTGGTCGCATCGATCGATACTACATCTACGCCAGACGACGAGCAACTAATACAAAACAAAGTATAGTCAATGCATAAGGAACTGAACGAGCTATCAGCATACGTCTACAGCAACATAGGATGGCATCATTCCAGCATTGAGGACATCCAAGAAAAGCTACAAAACATCTCAAATGCAATACAGAAGATGGATGAGAGATGGACCAGAAACGATGAGGCCACAAGAAGTTTGATTGCAGTTTGGTCCAGAATGTGCAGAGATTATGTGGATGCTTGTTTCCCAACAAGTAGCTGTCTTTCCACCAACTAGCCACATACCTCCACAGTCAAGCTAAATGACTATAACAAAGCGCTGAGTCGGAGGCAACCCACTATTAGGTAGTTTTAATTGGTTTTCTTAGTTATTAGTATTTACTTTCGTTTTCATTCTTTCAGATTTATTGCAAGACCCAAGTAGGATGATTTTCAACATATCAACCGTGGACGAGACGTCGACATCGATGCATGCCGATGCACATCGATCGATTCCCACTCCGGTCAGGTTTATCTTCCTAAATTGTTACATTTGTACTTAGAATTTATTTCTACCATAACTCCGACTATGTTACACTGGGACAATGTAAATTAAGTCTGGGTTGAGGTTTACTAATATAATTTAGTCTGATTCTTATAAAAGTATTTAAATTATGCTTAGCTATGTTAAAGGGACTATGATCTTATTATTGATTTATACTTAAATGTCAAACCACTCTTTAGCACCATTCTAGATTTACTGATTGCAGATAGTACTAAGATGCTAAAGTGGATTAACATGTCAACTATACACACTTGCCTTGATTGTTTGAAGGAACCAAACCTGACCGCCAACCTTAAACCTGACATAATCGCTTGTCTTGGGGCTTGGTATACATGGGTTCGGATTCTTCAGACAAACCTGGAAGGTAACGTCTTATGTAGATTTATTTATCAAAATTTTCTCTCTCTATTTCGACCCTAGAGTAGTTAGTTAGTTATCAAAAATAAAAATTATTGCTTTATTAGGACTTAAGATCTAGTTAGGAGGAATCTGAACAAGACTTGGTGGCTAAAACCACTAAGGCTTGCTTCATAAAGATTCCAATAAAAGAATTCGAACGGGACTTAGAGGCGGCAATCTTCAAGGCTCGCTTCACAAAGAATTCTTGTATATAGAACAAAAATAAATGAACAAGACTTGGTGGCAACCACCATTAAGTCTTGATTCATGAAAGTTTGTCCAATCTTGGTCACTGATCCTGCAAGTGAAGCAGACTTTGACTCAAGAGAGAAATTAGAGAGAGATAAATTAGGAACTAACTTATACCTGCAGTTACATATAATTGTCTGAAATCCTTGTATAATATGATCGATACTCCCAAGGTAAAGCATACACTTTTATATTTATGCTAAGAAATGAGGTTACTAGAGGGGAATGTCAGACATGATTTGCTGAGTTGTAGACTAGTTGAATTTGGTTGCTAAGCTAGGATATAGCATAATATGCTTTTGTGATTAGGACTATTTACATGTGGTTTGCGAAATTGTAGAGGTGATGATTTTTATGTTTTAAATCTTTAAGTCCCTGCTGTTTTCAACCCTGTTTCAGACAGACTGGCTGTTTTTTTTGCTTGAGGACAAGCAAAAGGGTAAGTCTGGGGAAGTTGATATACCATGGATTTGACGCATTTTCATCCATGGTATATAAGTTATTTATTATCTATATACTATATATTCTATCCTATTAGGTATGTTTTCAGGTTCAGAAGTATCTTGGAGTAAAGTGATGATTATGGAGAATTTAGGAGCTTAAAAGAGATTTCATCCGAGCTGACCATCAGAGGTCGATACGAAGAAGAATAAATCGATCGATGTACATCATGTACCATCGATCGATGTCGAGACGCGGATCGCACGACTTGGTTCCTGCCGACTTTAAACCCAATACTTCACCAAATTACAAGATTACCCCTGACGAGTTTTAAACCTATAGTTATATACTTGCCTAAGTGTTAGGAGGCAGGAGAGACACAAAGTTTTAGAGCTTTAGCCACCATTGTATTCTTAGGAGAGAAAATCATAGAGATTTGTGATTGGAACTCTATTGATTCATCTATTCTATTCCATGCAGTTTTTATCTATATTTTGTGTTATGAATTACTTAGCTATGTCTGAGTAGTTTACTTGTTAGATTCATGGTTCAAATAGGTTAGAGGGATTAGCCCCAACTATAGAATTGCTAAGTTGTGGTATTCATTGATATATTTTTTTTACTGCTTGTTTTAGCCTTGCTAACTAGAACATGAACCTAGGAATTTGCATGAGTCAAACATCCTTGACCATCCTGTCCTGAATCTAGTCTATCACACTAGGACTGCTAGAAAAAGGCTAACCGCTGATCTAGGAAGCTAGTGAGTATTATCAACATGTGCCTAGGGCTTAGCTAGAAGTGTCGATCGATATTGTCTTCTGACAATCGATCGACATTGTGAAAGGTGTATCGATCGATATCCCTATAGGATCATTGATCGACACTTTCTTGTGATCAGAAGACTAACCGTTGAGATCCAAGATCTAGTTAGTTAACTAGTGAAAAATTGCTATCGCTGATCATTGTGATTAAGGAGTTGAGCTCTAATATATCATGCATGTAACTGTTAGGCATCTATAGGATTATAATCTCCAACACCTGAATAGAAACTCTGCGTCTAATACCTTTCCAAAATGTTACACCCCCAATCATCTTGTTAGTCGAGCAATAGACTTTCTCAATTAGGATTGCTATTTACTTTTAAACCCATAAAACAACAAAACTTAGAATTAATAATTAAACTATATTTAATAGGTTCCCTAGCTCCTTGTGGATTTGATCACTAAGTACTATAATTGAACCTCTTATTTGAGAGAGTAATTCACTCCTTAGGGTAATTTGAGTGATATCAAAGGCGTTAGCGCTTCATCGATCTCGAACCAACCCTCAGTCGTTAATCGAGGTAGAGACCGACTCAGACATGGATGAACCTTCACTCCTTAGGGTAATTTGAGTGATATCAGGAGTATCGATCAAAGGACACATGGACTCTTACTCTAGCAGGTATCTGAGTAAACAAGTAGTCTTATTCTGATTTCTTTTCTCCCTATATCTCTCTTCTCTGAATCTTTTTATCTCAAATCCAACGAACAATGATGATGTGTGATATACCTTGGATTTGACCCATTTTTATCCATGGTATATAAGTATTTTACTATATATATCTATGTTTTCTACTCTTCTAGGTATGTTTACAGGTTCAGGTGCATTTCGGAGTAAAGCTATGACTTTGGAGCATTTTGGAGCTTAAAGGACATTTCACCCGAGCTGACCACGTAGAGGTCGACGAGAGGAAGAACAATCGATTGATGCGCATCAGTGCTGACGATCGATATCAGGAGGTGCCTCGACAAATGAAGATTAATATTGATCGATGTACACAAGTACCATCGATCGATGTCGAGACACCAGACACGCGACATTTTGGATTCAGCAGACTTAAAAGCCAAGGCCAAGGCAAATTACCAAAATGCCCTGACGAGTTTTTAACCTAGTAGAATATATACTGCCTAAGTGTTTTGACGGCAGAAGAGCTTTTCTAGACCTAGTTTTGTTACAAGTTTCATTTGGGAGAGAAGATCACTTGTGATTGGAACTCCTTGTTTTCATTTCTTTTCATCTATACTATGAGTTTATATTCCTTTATTGTTATGAATTGCTTTGCTATGTCTGAGCAGTTCAATTATTAGATCCAGGGTTCATATATGTTTGTGGGATTAGCCCCAAACTATAGATCTGCCTTGTTGTGATATTCATGATAGATTTGTATTTATTGCTTGTTTTAGCCTTGCTAACTAGAACTTGATCATAGGATTGCATACTCAAGCACCCTTGTTATCCCATCCTGACATCTATCTATCGTATTAGGACTGCTAGAGAGGGCTAACCGCCAATTTAGTATCTTAATAGGGCATATCATACTCGAACATAGGTCTGGCTAGAACCCGTCGATCGATGTCCTCAACTGACTATCGATCGACGTTGGCAAAGGTGTATCGGTCGACATCTTAATAGACCATCGATCGACACTCTCTCGTCGTCGACATACTAACCATTGAGACACGAGATCTAGTCTGTTAACCAGTGAGACATGCGACAGCTGATCACTGAGTTAAGCGATTGAGCTCTAATATATCATACATGCAACAGTTAGGCATCTATAGGTATTATAATCTCCAGTACCTGAATAGTGGCCCTGCATCTAATAAAATGTCCAACCAAGTTACATTTATTATTTACTCGCTTGTTACTATTGCTATTTCATTTAAACATTTGCAACATTTAGAATTAATAAACACTAGATTTAATTGTTCTCTAGCTCCTTGTGGATTCGATCCCTAAGTACTACATCTGAACCTCTTGATAAGAGTAACACTCCTTAGGGTAATTTGAGTGGTATCAAATTTGGTGCCGTTGCCGGGGAGCTTTGATCGCCATTAGATTTAGTTTTATTGATTCTTATTCTTTTCTCTACCCCCATTCTAATAATATTTTTCTTGTTTTTTCAGGTGCATGCCCAGCGGTACCAGAAGCAACAAGGAGAAAGACTTGCTGTTCTCAGACGATCCTGCTCATTTGGAACGCACCATCCGTAGAGATCAACGTTCCACATCGCTCGACGCAACAACTTCGTCGCCGATCGATACGCACAACCAACCGTCGACCGACACTAGACTATCATCGTCGATCGATCCCAATAGTTCGACAATGATCGATACTACACCGCGTACGTCGATCGATACCGAGTCGTCAAAAATGGTAAACATTATTATTCTAACACACGACGAGAACGGAAACCTGTATGACTAGGCTGGTCATCTGCGTAATGCAACATGTCATAAAATAGATGCTCAGGGGACTGTAATCCCTGATGCTGATGCTACAGGAGCTGCTCAACCTGTAGACGAGGACGCTCGATCGAAACCACTGGCCGACTACAATCGCGCAGATGAGTACTATTCCAACAGATCAGCTATTCGACTTCCGTATATCCAGAAGCAGAATTTCGAGCTGAAGCCTCAATACTACACTCTCGTGTCGCAGATACCCAACTCTGGATTACCGCACGAGCATCCTATGGACCATCTGGAACGGTTCGAGGATCTAATCGCTGCTATTCAGATGGAAGGAGTCCCCGAAGATTACCTGCTGTGCAAGCTCTTCGGATACATGCTGAATGGAGAAGCGATGCACTGGCTTAGGCAGCAACCCACAGGATCTTTAACATCCTGGACCGATTTCAAGAATGCTTTCTTACGAAACTTCTTCGATGAGGCGCGCGCTGAAGAACTTCGAAACAAAATTTCCACAATCTCGCAGAAGGCTGGAGAGTCCTTCAAAGATGCGTGGATTAGATTTAGGTTCTTCCAACGAGACTGTCCACACCACGGATTTAACGAAGTGCGGCTGCTAAGCACTTTCTTCCGAGGTCTCGCCTTACAGTATCAAATGGCTCTTGATACGGCGAGTGAAGGAAACTTCACTACACGGAATCCGTTGGATGCTGTGGGACTTATCGAAAACCTTGCTAACAGCAGCAGCACCAAAAACACTGACTCTGAACGGAAGAAGTCTGTAGCCTCTACCGGGAAGGAACAGCTGGACGAAGTAAGAGCTAAGTTAGATGTGGTGCACGAGCTTCTTAGGAAGCAAGTCTGTTCAGCTGAAGGAGAAGTAGCAGATACGGAAGGAGAAGAAAATGTGAACTACATCGGAGGTACCGGATTCCAGAAATTTGGAAACCAGGGCGGAAACATAAACTTCTTTGGAAATGGCCAAAGAAGTAACCAAAGTTCACAATTTCAAAAACCCTTCAACAACAGCAAAAGCTACTCGAACTCTTATTACCAAAATCCACCACCCCAGACTCAGGAAAGCAAGATCGAAGAAATGCTTGATCGAGTACTGTTGGGACAACAACAAATCATCATGGATTTCAACGGTAAAATAGACTCCGCCAACAACGATCTGAACACCAAAATCGAGACCTTAGGGACTCAGGTGAGAAAACTTGAAACGCAAGTAATTCAGACGGGCGAGACTATAAAGAGGCAAGAAGCTTTCGCTAGAGAGGCAGGAGCCGACAAAGAGAAACACCACGTAAATGCAATCATAGATGATGATTTCTGGCAAGTGGTGAGAAATGAAAAGCTTGAGGAAGGAGACTTCAAAATCGAAAGCTCCATGAGTCTCGGCGGATCCCAATGGTGTCGACCGATGTCGATGAACTCGCATCGATCAACATACCATGATGAAGATCGATGGACGGATTACTCCAGTCATCGATCGACGTCGTCTGCTGAATCGACTGAATGCAATGCGGTTCGAATTCTAACTCATGAAGAATTCGCAGCTAAGCATCCTCACCCACCCTCCCCTTTCTATGATAAAATCGATCGATCGGTTAAGCCAACCATCGATCGACAGAGTGAGTCCGACGTCGATCGTCACAACACACCTCCCATCGATCGACAGGCACCTCTGACATACCGAGTGCGGTTACCCTCAATCGATAATGATTACATCAATGCACTCAGACCACCACCTAAACCATTAGCTAACCCACCCGAACCAAAACCCAACCCTTTAAATAGTTCACCAGAATCAGTTCAAGAAGAACAAGAAGCTGAAGGGAGAAGGTTAAGGAAAAGAAAGGAGAAGATTCCTAAAAACCTTAAGAGGGAAGCTAACGATAAAGAGATGGATGGCTTCACTAAAAGAGTCCTCAGAATCCCAATCGAAAAACCTTTTGATGAAGCTTACTTCACACACCGGTTGTGGATGTTCTTCAGAGAAACAAAGGTAACTGAGGAGGACATTAGGAGAATGTTTCATCAAGTCAGAGAGAAGATGAAACACATGATCACATTGACGA
Organism: Brassica rapa; assembly: GCF_000309985.2. Lineage (NCBI taxonomy): Eukaryota > Viridiplantae > Streptophyta > Magnoliopsida > Brassicales > Brassicaceae > Brassica > Brassica rapa. The sequence continues at coordinate 35,148,032 of NC_024797.2, forward strand.
AGAAGAGTGATCCTGGGAAGTTTGCAATACCATGCGTAGTCAAGGGTGTTGAATTTCCCCATTCAATGTGTGACACAGGAGCATCAGTTAGTATCCTCCCTAGGATCATGGCAGACCAGCTTGGTTTAACCATCGAACCTTCAACGGAATCCTTCACCTTCGTGGATCTTTCAGAGAAACGATCAGGAGGTATCATAAGAGATCTGGAGGTACAGATTGGTAATGCCCTTGTCCCTGTAGATTTTCATGTCCTAGACATCGAGCTTAACTGGAACTCTTTACTTCTGCTTGGAAGATCTTTCCTAGCTACAGTAGGAGCTGTATGTGACATGAACAAAAACAAATTGTGTCTAACGCTCATAGACCCAAACATCCACTATGACCCCATCCGACCTAAGAGAAAGGTCACTAATTCTGTGGATTATGGGAAAAAACTTGGCTTCATTGGCGCATGCCATTGTGGAGCAGAGTATGAATCGGAGTAAGAAACAGAGTACTCGGAATCGATCGACACCCCAACCTTTCCATCGATCGATTCCAATGAGTCAACGGTGACCGATGACCGCAACAACACGTCACTCGACGTAATGCACCCAGTTGACCATTTCGCTTCACCTAATCATTGTTACCAACACTTTGCCTTCCAACCTCCAAGCAAGAGAGGACATGATGATTATTCCATAGGCAGTTGGGCAGACAGTGGTTTCCATGAAAGTTTTGCAGTTGACACTGTAATTACTTCACCTAATAAGGAACATACAGAGGAATACGATGAGGATTATTGGAAAGAACGTGCAATAGAAATGTCTTTGCAGGATGAAAGACTTGAAACACATAAGTTCACAAACACGTTTCCAACATCGTTCGACGATGTGCACTCCACATCGGTCGATACCCACCCTTGTCCAGCAAAACAACCGCTCACATCGATCGACACTCACACAGAAAAATCGACCGATATTCGTGCCGCAGCAAAAATTCAGGAGCAAGAGAATATTCCCTCCCCAACTAGGTTTATAGATACCTATATAAATTGTTTTGCAACCCCGAAACCACCTCCACACACCACAGCAAACACACAAGCAAAAAAGATGAACACTCTTCCTTCTACATCAACAGAAAAATCTATGAAGAGCAATCATCTTAAGAACACAAGTTCTGCAGAAATTACTCTTCCATCGATCGATGCAACTGTATCTACATCGATCGATACTACTCTAAACCCTAATCTTTCTATTTCTAAATTGAATAATTATGCAAACATTGATTACGGTTTTCTAACACCTGATGAATTGGGTATTTTCAGGGACACAGATGGCAACGCACGTGCAATAGATGGAAGGATCTTACAAGTGTCCAGAGAGGACATAGCAGACGTCCTTCAAGTAGCCAATGGACCTGACAACCTATTCTCACAGCAACGTGGCACTCCAGACGTCATTCAAACAGATCCTAACAACCACGTAGGAGTCGCCACAACAGAGATCAATCCATATCTATCACGCCAACCAAAAGGGCAAGCATCGATCGACAGGGTAACACCAACGTTGATCGATAGAGATGATTCGAGATCGATCGACAGACGCTATGAATTTCGGAACCGCACTTTTGACATGTACGGAGCCAGAAAATTCACTTGGGAACAAAGGGACGAGTATGGAGTTTACAGAGATGAGTGTGGACACGCATGAGGCGTAGCTGGTGAGATGACACCTGTCACAAAGGACGACATCAGGAAATTACTTGAAAGAGCATCTCATTTTGAAGAGAGCCACATCTGTCTTCCAGAACATGCCACATCCTTCACACTCACAAGACTGGCACCAGAACTCTACACCAAAGATGAAATCAATGAGATGGTGTTTGGTATTTGTGGAGCTCAGGAAAAACTGGGAGAGGAGCTCAAATCATTGGTAGAAAATACACATCAGCCTTTGGATAGAGGCTACAATGAGGTTTTCAGAAGTATGGCAGAAATGAGGACAGAAATTGAGAGCTTACGTCAACAACTTGAGAAGGAAGCTACGACCTCAGCATCGATCGACGCACCACATGCAACATCGATCGACGCACCACATGTAACATCGATCGACGTCAGTCTTCCTACAGCCCAGATCCCTACAGAACCGCAATGTTCAACACAACACAGGGATGAATGGGATGTCTCATACATCGACACGAGGATAAACGACGTATACTGCCCTCTCAACAACAACGTGGACTGGCTAAGCACTAAAATCGAGCTACTACAGCAAGATCTGGACACCATTCGCAAGAAGGACCAACAACCAGCCACATCGATCGACATGTGTACCTTCACATCTCTCGACGCTAAAGTCTCAGCCATGAAAGAGAGGCTGAGGACTTACGAGGACATGCATGACCGCTTTATATCACCAGTCATGATAGATTCAAACAAATTGTCTAGTCAATTACTTTATGCCCAAAAGGATATTGAGAACATTACTAATCAAAATTTTTTGCATGCAAAATCAGCATCGATTGACAGGCTACAAGGGCCTTGGATCGATGGCAAGAAACCTGTGGAGTTACTTCCTTACACAGCAGCAGAGGTTGACAAGATCACATCCAAGATCTACACTGCTCTAGACACCATGGAGGAACGACTTGACAAACGCTGCGATGACATCTACTTTCCATTCGACAACAAAATCAGTGGACTAGACAGCCACGCAGAATGGCTACAGAAAGAAGTCAAAGCCATTCAGAGGCAACTCGCAGCTCAACACCAAATATCAGCATCGATCGACAGGACAATAGCGAAATCGATCGATGGCAACTCGCCGAGATCGACTAACGAACACATAATCGCATCGATCGACGCCGAGTCTACACAAATCGGCGAGCTGCTGATACACAAGACGATAGAGTCAATGCACAAGGAACTGCCAGAAGAATCCGATCCCATGTATACCAAGCCCCAAGAAAAGCGGTTATGTCAGCTTAAGTGTTGGAAATCAGCTTTGGTTACTTCATACGGTTCAAGGCAAGTGTGTAGTTGATAGGTTGATCTGCTTTAGCATCTTTGGTGCTATCTGCAATCAGTAAATCTAAAATGGTGCTAAAGATTGGTTAGATATTCAAGTTTAGATCAATATAAGATTATAGTCCTTATTTTCAATAGCTAAGCATAATTTATTAAAATTCCTTTTTATATAAGAATAAAATAAATTATATCAGTAAATCTCCCCCCCAGACTTAAATTACACTGTCCCAGTGTAACTCAGCCGGAGTTATGATGAAATAGTTCATGATGTACGAAATGTAAGAAGTAGGGAAGATACATCTGACCGGATTAGATATCTATCGATGTGTAAGTGTTACATCGATCGTCGTGTGGTTGTATATGTCGAGCGATGTCGACGTCTCGTCGTCGGTCGATATTCAGGTCCTCCTACTTGGGTCTCCTAAATCTGAAAGAAATAAAACGAAAGTAAATAAATGCTAGCTAATAAAACCTAAATAAAATATCTAATAGTGGGTTGCCTCCCACTCAGCGCTTGGTTATAGTCATTTAGCTTGACTGTGGTAGTGATTGGCTATTGGGTGGAGAAACAGCTGCTTGTTGGAAAACAAGCACCCACGTCATCTCTTCATATTCTGGACGAAGATGCAATGAAACTTCTTGTGGCCTCATCATTTCTTGTCCATTTGTCATCCATCTTCTCAAGTACATTGGAGATGTTCTGTAGCCTTTCTTGAACGTTGTCAATGCTGACCTGGTGCCAGCCTATATTGTCATAGGCGTATGCTGAAAGTTCAGACAGGTCTGGAAGGTAACGCCTTGTGTAGATTATTTATCACATTTTCTCTCTCTAAATTTTGACCCTAGAATAGTTAGTCATTTCTATTTAAAGAATATATATATATATAAAATAAAAAATAATAAGATCTATTGTTTACTTGGATGAGTCTGAACAAGACTTGGTGGCTAAAACCATTAAGTTTTGATTCATAGCAGCCTGTCCAATCTTGGTCACTGATCCTGCATTGGAAGCACACTTTGACTCAGAGAGAAAACTAGAGAGAGAGAAACTAGGAACTAGCTTTTACCTGCAGCTCCAGATACCTGTCTGAAATCCTTGCATCCTATGATCGATACTCCCAAGGTAAAACATTCACTTTATATTTATGCTAAGAAATGAAGTCAGTAGGATGAGTTGTGTTATTTTAGAAATGGTTGCTAAGTTAGGATATTGCATAGTGTGCTTCTGTGATTAGGACTTTTTAAATGTGGTTGCAAAATTGTTGAGAAAAAGATTTCTATAGTTTAAAATCGTAAGTTCCTAATATTTTCAAACCTCTTTCAAAGAGTCTGCCTGTATGTTTTGCTTGAGGACAAGCAAAAGGGTAAGTCTGGAGGAGTTGATCTACCTTGGATTTGACCAGTTTTCATCCATGGTATATAAGTGTTTTACTATATATATATATATCTATGTTTTCTACTCTTCTAGGTATGTTTTCAGGTTCAGGTGCATTTCGGAGTAAAGTTATGACTTTGGAGCATTTTGGAGCTTAAAGGATATTTCACCCGAGCTGACCATGTAGAGGTCGACGAGAGGAAGAACAATCGATCGATCGCATCCAGTGCTGTCGATCGACACCAGGAGATCCCTCGACAGATGAAGATTAATATCGGTCGATGTACACAAGTACCATCGATCAATGTCGAGACATTGGACACGCGACATTTTGGATCCAGCGGACATAAAACCCAAGGTCAAGCCAAATTACGAAAATGCCCTGACAAGTTTTTAACCTAGTAGATTATATACTGCCTAAGTGTTTTGACGGCAGAGGAGAGTTTTTTGTTACAGTTTTACTTTGAGAGAGAAGAGAGAGTTTGGGAGAGAAGATCACTTGTGATTGGAACTCCTTGTTTCCATTTCTTTTCATCTATACTATGAATTTCTATTTCTTCATTGTTATGAATTGCTTTGCTATGTCTAAGTAGTTCAATTATTAGATCCAGGGTTCAGATAGATTTGTGGGATTAGCCCCAAACTATAGATCAGCCTTGTTGTGATATTCATGATAGATTTGTATTAATTGCTTGTTTTAGCCTTGCTAACTAGAACTTGATCATAGGATTTTATACTCAAGCACCCTTGTTATCCCATCCTGACATCTATCTATCATATTAGGACTGTTAGAGAGGGCTAACCGCCAATTTAGTATCTTAATAGGGCATATCATACTCGCGCATAGGCCTGGATAGAACCCGTCGATCGATGTCCTCAACTGACTATCGATCGACGTTGGCAAAGGTGTATCGGTCAACGTCTTAATAGACCATCGATCGACACTCTCTCATCGTCGACATACTAACCGTTGAGACACGAGATCTAGTCTGTTAACCAGTGAGACATGCGACAGCTGATCACTGAGTTAAGCGATTGAGCTCTAATATATCATGCATGCAACAGTTAGGCATCTATAGGTATTATAATCTCCAACACCTGAATAGTGGCCCTGCATCTAATATCATTTCCAACCAAGTTACATTTATTATTTACTCGCTTGTTACTATTGCTATTTCATTTAAACATTTGCAACCTTTAGAATTAATAAACACTAGATTTAATTGTTCCCTAGCTCCTTGTGGAATCGATCCCTAAGTACTACATCTGAACCTCTTTTGATGAGAGTAACACTCCTTAGGGTAATTTGAGCGGTATCAAGTTTTATATTGGTCATGATGATGTGCAGTCTATCTTATTCATCTTCTTTTCGATTTTTCTTTACATTTTTTTTGGCAAAGTGTAATCGAATAGTGGGGTCATCAGTAATGTACCTACCCCTCGCTTCCAATGATGTGTGATCATTCCATTAGAGAAGAATAATTGGATCGCATGAGACACTCCTACCCCTCTAAACCGCAGGAAATCATTTCAATCCTTTTTCTTCTTTTTTATTTATTTCTGGATGCCGAAGAGAGGAGAGAAAGAAACCAAAAATTTACAGACTTATGCCTTTCAGACCTGAAAGAGGAATCCAATCCAATGTATACCAAGCCCCAAGACAAGCAAATTGAATTGATTTAGGTTGGAAGTCAGCTTCGGTTCCTTCAGACTCTCTCAGCTAGCGTGGATGTTATTGGCAGGTGATCCACTTTGGCGTTTCTATTCAGTACACCCAGTATTCAATAACCTCAAAGAATGGTGCTAGAGAGCGGTTAGATAGTAAGTAAAATTGTATTTGATCATAATCCGCTTCTTGACTCGAAATTTTTTTTTTTTGAAAACATTTGATAAGACTTAATCCGGTCAGGTATATCGTTCTAACTTATTTTTAGTCATTAGCTTGAATTTTGGATATCTGATTTAGTCTGGATGAGGATGTGAACTTGCTCTAGAACAAGTCTCAGTGTCTCTCTTTCTCATCTTGTTGATGCAGTTGATAAAAGCTCTTGCAGAAACTTCCCCTTTGTCTCTCAGCCCTGGATCACGTAGCACTCTGACCTTGGGAAAGGATTCAGAACCTCCTCTGCAGCGCACTCTATACGCAAGACTTGCCTCTTGACATTGCAAAGGGACTAGTGACAGGAAATCAGCATCTACATTCTTTTTCTTTTTCTTCTTTCTATTCCTGGTCCTTCCCCTAGACTTAGACTTTTAAGTCTAGGTTGTTCTGAAATTCAGAGGGTATCGACCGATGTGGAAGACTTCGTGTTGATCGAATCTAAGGACTAAGAGTCGTCCGATGATGAAGGTTGATTGTCGATCGATTCTGAGGACTGGAAGTCGACCGATGCTGCAATTCTAATGTCGACTGACGCTTTTGGTATTGCAGGCTCGCAATTTGAATCAGATGTAGGTCATGGATCTTCAAATATCTCTATGCATGAAATAAGCTCCTCACTTTTCTTCTTCTCCATGGGATCATAGAAGACAGTTTCATCAACATTAGTCAGACACATCTTATTTCTCTTAAGAGCACAAACTGCCCCCCACTGTAGCCATGAAAGCTCGTCCAAAAGAAGTGGAGATGTCTTGCCTGATTTGATATCCACATCATGAAAGTCCACATGGATAATGCATTCCCCTATATCCACCTTAACATTCTTGATCATGCCTGCTGATTTTGCTTGGGAGTGATCCACGAAAGTGAAACTATCTTTAGAAGGTCCCATCTTTAGACCGAATAGCTCAACAGTGTCTATGTACATGATGTTGAATGCAGATCCAGTATTGCAGAGAGCTTTTGGTAAATGGCAACTATGTATAGAGCATGGAATCAGGAACTTTCCAGGATCTTGTTCCTTCTTCAGTGTCCTCTTGGGTTTACGGCTGACCTTGTTGAATAGGAGCTTAATGTCCTTATCAGTCTCTCTGACCAAGTCTATAATTATGATATACATCCTCAAAAGACATAACCTTAGGAACCCTCTTCACCCTCTTGTGAAATTCTTCAAGTTCCTCTTTGTTAACTTCTCGCCTTAGGTGTTTGGGAATATATGGTTTCCTAGATTTCACTCTCTTCTCAACTGGAATTTCTTCTTTCGTTGCCTGCCTTTCCATGGTAGGTTCAAATATGTCTGTTTGGTGTCGATCGATATCTGGTAGATGTTGTCGATCAACACTCTTAACAAAAAAGGTTTCAGCTAGGGTTGATTGCTCTTGCTATGGTGCTTCTGCAGATTGCTGACTTATCTTCTCTGTTGTCTTCAAGCAAACTGATGTCTGAGATGGATTTCGAGAGTCCTTCAAGCAGTGTGCATCAAAATCTGGTAAACGTACACGGTATGATATTGGCGGTTGTTGATCGCTGCACTTCTGTTGTTCTCGATCGATTCCATTATATTGTTGTCGATCGATGTTGTCCCTTTTAACTCGAGCTAGGTTCGGAGGATGTGGGTGTCGAGCAGCAAAATCTAAGTGGCTTTGAATTCGAACAGTTTTGTCTGATCCCGATCGGTGCTCAGATGTTGACGTCGATCGATGCTCAGTTGTTGGTGTCGGTCGATGCTCAGTTGTTGGTGTCGGTCGATGCTCAATTGTTGGTGTCAGTCGACACCAGTACGAGCTGTCTATGGACATGGATCTTTCGACTAATAAAACATCTTCTTCCAGCTTCTCTTGCTCAAGCACTTCCCCAAAGTCATCATCTGAGATGACATTAATCCTTTGACTAGAGCTTCTTGCTTCTTCACAGCTTCTGCAATCTAAGAAACCTGGGCATCTAGCATCATGACATTGGCATATAAGGTTTCAAATTTTCCATTCATCTCTTTGTAGAGAACATCCAACCTCAGATTTAAGTATGCGCTCGTCTTCTGCTGAATTTTTAGGATCTTTTCCATTATTTGAATATGGTCATGATTCTCATCCTTTTCTACATTTTGTTCCACCAATGAAACTTCATGTACAGAACCAATCTCAGCCTCAACGATCTTGTCACTGTCTATCGCAATTGATTTTATCTTGTTCATATCCAGATTGTTAAAACTGTTGCTAGACATCAAGTTCTCAATCAGTCGCTTAGCTTCCTATGGGGTCCTTGTCTCGAAGTTTCCTTCGCGTGCAGTATCCAGCATTGTTAAGGTCAAAATCGGTCACGACAGAATCAATGTCTGAAAGTCCGTAAAAATCAGCATGCACATTTTTACGAAAATTAATCTTCGTAAAGAAATCTTTACGAAGAGCCTTGCGTTAAAATCTTGTTCAAATTTCAATCGAACCACTAAATACCGATTGTCCGAAGGCAACAGACATGTATCCAAATTGGCCGCAGACAAGCTCAAGTATGGCAATCGGACCGCGGACAAGCCAAGCTCGATCGATATACGGCGACCAAGCATGCACACAGCTCGGTCGCTACGTAGCGACCGAGCTCGAGCCACAGCTCGGTCGCTACGTAGCGACAGATCTCAAACAAATCTCGGTCGCTACATAGCGACCGAGCTCGACCCAAGCTCGATCGCTACGTAGCGAGCGAGCATGCGTACTGCTCGGTCGCTACATAGCGACCGAGCACGCGCACGGCTCGGTCACTACGTACCGACCGAGCTCGGAACCAAGCTTGGTCACTACGTAGTGACCGAGCACATGCACATTTCGATCGTTACGAAGAGATCGAGCTTTGTCAAAACGTCGATACAACACGAATCCATGCATTCTCGTCTACTCTTTAATGCTATCTCCCAAATATTGTAGCTGAACCATTTCATGTTTCTCGTCACTCGAAGTCATTGATCAAACTTTACGATAAAAACCGCGGAAAGTTCGTTTTTATCGAAGAAACCGTAATAAAAGTTTCGAGTCAAAAGATGGCCGAAAGAGACCTAAGACGTGACTCGAAGCCCACTTACGATTTCTTAACCAAAAAGCCCATAAGCCTTATGACGGTTTATGCTTGGTTCGTAAGGAAAGATAAATGTCAAGTTTCCGCGGATAAATATGAAGGTTTCGAAGATAATTACGAAGATCGGGAAAAATGAAATATCTCCATTTTTAAGCTATGACGGCTTAAGGGCAGAAGAGGAAAAGCGTAAACCGACCTAGGAGCGAGTATATAAGGAGTTCTAGGCGAGAGGCAAGAGGGAACTTTTTCACAGCAAACTTGCACTTAGAGCAGTTTAGGCAATTTTCCATTTTTTGTTATTCGAGCTGCGACTCAATTAGGTTTAGCCGACTTAGAGTTGCTAGAACTAGAAATCTCGCCGACAGCTCTCGAGCCCAGGCTTATACCTTGTTGTAACGCTCAAACGCAGATTCGGAATAAGATCTACTTTGCTTTACTTTTACGATTTTTATACTTTATCATTGTTGTCTCGTGTTCTGATTGCTTAGCGTGTGGTATTAGTAGATATCCGGGACCTCTGGGAAATTAAGGCTCTCCTACTTTCCTTATTTAAACGGAAATCGACAGTGCAAATTTCGGTTCTCACAGTTTGGCGCTCGAAGGAGAGGGGGGGGTACGGATCAATCTAACTCTCAGCCACAAAACGCTTGATCAAAACAATGTCTGAAAATACGAAAGACAAAATCGCAGTTCGCAACAACGCTGGTAAGGCAACCCCAGCCACCACTGCGCCTATGGCCAACGCTTACGCAAACGCCATGGTCCCTAAAAAAAAAAATTGAAAAAACCTAGCCGCGACTTTTCGCCAGGAAGTGCTACGAAACGAGCTTGCGATTTCTCTGTCTAAACATAAAGGAAAATGATAAATTTTATCAAATCCCGTAAGTTTTGCTCATTTTCGAGCTAAAGAAGTTTCAATGCGTAAGGGTTTTATCAAAACACGTTTTCCAAAAACTATTCGGAAGGGAAAAACTTGTTCTCCCAAAAACCGCAGAACACCCCTAGGTTAATCGCGGAAAAAGGAAGCACAGCAAATTGATTATACAGCTCGGTCGCTACGTAGCTCGATCAGTCGCTACGTAGTGACCCAGAACGCACACAGCTCAGTCGCTACGTAGCGACCGAGCACGCACACAGCTCGGTCGCTATGTAGCGACCGAGAAAGCACACAGCTCGGTCGCTACGTAGCGACCGAGCTACCAACTTTCCACTCACTACATAGCGACCTGTCAGGCCTCAGAAAGGTCCTCCTTTGGGTTCTCTTTTGAATCCTCATCGAAACGCTTTTCGTTTGGTCTCAATCGGAGTTTCCGTTGAGATTTTAAGACGAAAACAAATAGGACTCTTCTTGGCTTGCTTCCACTCGCTACAGAGCGACCTGTCAGGCTTCAGAGAGGTCCTCCTTTGGGTTCTCTTTTGAATCCAAATCGACACGCTTTTCGTTTCGTCTCACTCGGAGTTTCTGTTGAGATTTTACGATGAAAGCAAGTAGGACTCTTCTTGGCTTGCTTCCACTCGCTACGTAGCGACCTGTCAGACCTTCACTCGCTACATAGCGACCTGTTAGGCCTCAGAAAGGTACTCCTTTGGGTTCTTTTTTGAATCCTCATCGAAATGCTTTTTGTTTCGTCTCAATCGGAGTTTCCGTTGAGATTTTACAACGAAAACAAGTAGGACTCTTCTTGGCTTGCTTCCACTCGCTACGTAGCGATCTGTCAGACCTTCACTCACTACATAGCGACCTGTCAGGCCTTAGAAAGGTCCTCCTTTGGGTTCTATTTTGAATCCTCATCGAAACGCTTTTCGTTTCGTCTCAATCGGAGTTTCCGTTGAGATTTTACGACGAAAACAAATAGGACTCTTTTTGGCTTGCTTCCACTCGCTACGTAGCGACCTGTCAGACCTTCACTCGCTATATAGCGACCTGTCAAGCCTCAGAAAGGTCCTCTTTTGGGTTCTCTTTTGAATCGACATGGAAATGCTTTTCGTTTCGTCTCAATTGGAGTTTCCGTTGAGATTTTACGACGAAAACAAGTAGGACTCTTCTTGGCTTGCTTCCACTCGCTACATAGCGACCTGTCAGACCTTCACTCGCTACATAGCGACCTGTCAGGCCTCAGAAAGGTCCTACTTTGGGTTCTCTTTTGGATCCTCATCGAAATGCCTTTCGTTTCGTCTCAATCGGAGTTTCCGTTGAGATTTTACGACGAAAACAAGTAGGACTCTTCTTGGCTTGCTTCCACTCGCTACGTAGCGACCTGTCAGACCTTCACTCGCTACATAGCGACCTGTCAGTCCTCAGAAAGGTCCTCCTTTGGGTTCTCTTTTGAATCCTCATCGAAATGCTTTTCGTTTCGTCTCAATCGGAGTTTCCGTTGCGATTTTCTGACGAAAACAAGTAGGACTCTTCTTGGCTTGCTTCCACTCCCTATGTAGCGACCTGTCAGACCTTCACTCACTACATAGCGACCTGTCAGGCGTTAGAAAGGTCCTCCTTTGGGTTCTCTTTTCAATCCTCATTGAAACGCTTTTCGTTTCATCTCAATCGGAGTTTCCTTTGAGATTTTACTACGAAAACAAGTAGGACTCTTCTTGGCTTGCTTCCACTCGCTATATAGCTACCTGTCAGAACTTCACTCGCTATATAGCAACCGGTCAGGCCTCAGAAAGTTCCTGCTTTGGGTTCTGTTTTGAATCCTCATCGAAATGCTTTTCGTTTCGTCTCAATCGGAGTTTTCGTTGAGATTTTACGAGGAAAACAAGTAGGACTCTTCTTGGCTTGCTTCCACTCGCTACGTAGCGACCTGTCAAACCTTCACTCGCTATATAGCGACCTGTCAGGCCTCAGAAAGATCCTCCTTTGGGTTCTGTTTTGAATCCTCATCGAAACGTTTTTCGTTTGGTCTCAATCGGAGTTTCCGTTGAGATTTTAAGACGAAAAAAGTAGGACTCTTCTTGGTCTGCTTCCACTCGCTACAAAGCGACCTGTCAGGCTTCAGAGAGGTCCTCCTTTGGGTTCTCTTTTGAATCCTCATCCAAACGCTTTTCGTTTCGTCTCAATCGGAGTTCCCGTTGAGATTTTACGACGAAAACAAGTAGGATTCTTCTTGGCTTGCTTCCACTCGCTACGTAGTGACCTGTCAGACCTTCACTCGCTATATAGCGACCTGTCAGGCCTCGGAAAGGTCCTCCTTTAGGTTCTCTTTTGAATCCCGATCGAAACGCTTTTCGTTTCGTCTCAATCGAAGTTTTCGTTGAGATTTTACGATGAAAACAAATAAGACTCGTCTAAACTCCTATGCTTGCCCCCACTCGCCCTTACCTCGATCTTTGTGTTCTCCTTCAAATCTCGATCGAAACGTCTCTTGTTTCGCCTCGATTGGAGTTACCATTGAAACTTTATGATAAAAAAAAAACCACAATGACTTGTTTTCTCGCATGAATTCAAAGTAATTGTATTAAACGGCAACAGTTAACTTAACACCTTAGCCGCCTTAACTTTACGATTACGTTGAACCTTTTTATAAAAATTGACGTCCTATCTAAGGAGAAGATAACAGTAAAGTTCGAAAGATAAATGTCAAATTTCAAAGGATAAACACCAATATCAAGAATGGCGAACATACACGAGAAGAAGAAGGGAAAAAAAGCAAGCAAAACTGAGAAGAGACAAAACTACATCTTCGAGAGAACTAAGGTATTTACGATTTGAAATTTTTGAAATTAGACTTGGAATTTTCGTATGAAATTGCTAAGAAATAAAAAAGCCTTTGAGACTTTAGGGAACGTAAAACCTAGCTGGATAGTCTGGCGAACTATGTCTTAGGTGATTTTTCCTGTCTCGATATATCGTTCCATAAATGTTCATCCAGATCTTGCAAACTGATCTAAACTCTCCGAAAATCAAGGAGCGATCGCCACGCATATCAAGCTCGCCTCCTACGGAATGAAAAACAAGAGACATCAACGTCATCTTAAAACCAATTTGTTTCTGGCAATTTTCTCGAAACCGAAATTTTCCAAGTCGTCAACGTGGAAACAACCAAATCACAGTCCAAGCGTCGTCTTTAAATCGTCCTGGATTATTGGTCATTCCAAATTCAGAAGAAGAAACGTACACAACCCTTCAAAGTATCGGTTCTACCGTTTTCTTTGGTAAAAAAAAAGGGAGTCAGTACGTATACTATACTCGTATACTCCCAAACATCAAAAAACTTTTGCAAATCGTCAAGAAAACGATTTTGTCAAAAAAAAATCATCCCAAATAGGCAAACGACAATCTAAAATTCGTCTAAACGCTAGCAACATATCCAAACGATCACGAACATAATCTCAAAAACTATACATCATTTCTCGTCGCGATCATGCGTACAGAAAACCTGTACCAATATCAAACCAAAACGCGACGATTAGCCAAAGTATTAAACCCTTTTCCGGCTTTAAGAAACCATTTTTGTTTAAATTTTTTTACGAGAAATCTTCAATCACCAAAACATTTCTTTCAGTTTCCGTTGTACCAAATGAGTAACAGAAAAGCCTCGAAAACATTTGTGACGAAGAAAAATCGAGAATAAATGTAGCATTGTGCACATTAAAAGGAACACTTTCCTCCCGATAGTTAGCTAGATCCACCTCTGGTTGACCAATTTGTTCCAGAAACGAATGTGTCATGAGAATCCGCTCAAAAAATCTATGAAAAACGTTCTGTTACTAGATCGTAATGAAATAAACCACGGTAACACTCCATGAGTAACTCCAAGCAACTTTCACCTAAGATCGAAATTACAGCAGAAACGTTTTTCGTAAAACCCACAGAAACAACGCTACTTTGATATGTTTATACGTATCACCGATTTACAACCTTCGTAAAATTGGTCCCCATTACTTACGCGAAAAATCCTTCGTATAATCAGACCAAGTCACAGACGCCTGAAGATTCATTCTTCGACGAAATTTCCTTCCTCGATAAAAACACCTTCTTGGAAGACCAGACAGTCATACGCGCTAACATCTTCTCAAAACATATCATTCGCGAAGACTCAAAATAGTAATTTTTACCATTAAGTTTGTTGCTGATCACAACAAACTCTTAACGTCCTAAACTCGTACATCCGACACAAGGATAATAGCGCTATAAAAGAAACCCAAAATTTTTGGTCAGCACTTCCAGGAGGCTTAAAAATTGTCCTTGGAGAGATGCTCGGTTCCAACCATACAAGTTGTATAAGCCGAGAACCTATCGCGGACTTTAAATCGGTATGGAATCAGGATGACACTGAAACGGGATACGTAAGTCGAATTAGTCATCGCACCTTCTAAAACTAGGAGTAAACCTAGGTCTTGCCCTAAACTCAGCGCACTGGTCTCTAACATCTCTAGGCATAGTATCAAACACCCTGATATGAAATCCCGAAATTTGTCTGTTTGCCAATACTCGAGCGTCTTCAGAAATTACACACTGCGGAGAACTCTCGAAACAGATCACGGATATAGAAGTTCATACAGAGTTAGATTACGAGATGACAACTCGTAGTCTTCCGTCTACACCCATATAAAATGCTATCGGCAACAAGCCTGATAACCTCTACATAAAAACTAAACCGTAAAGGTCTCGCTGGTAAACTAGTCATAAAAACCTTAACTCCAAGACGAACCATGAAAGGCCCTTCAACAAGGGTACGTAGGCAGCCGTCATAAGGTGCAGCCCCAATCTTATCACGTTCTACTTTTAGAAGAGCGAGAAGACCACTTACCACAGACCTTTTCAACCATTAATTCCGCCTAACTCACCTTACTTGCCTAACTTGCCAAGCCACTCGCTAGAACCTCACGCTGGAAGCTCATGGTTCTAACGAGCTGGGGGGCTAACTGTTGGGGTCAAAATCGTTCACGACAGAATCAATGTCTGAAAGTCTGTAAAAATCAGCATGCACATTTTTACGAAAACTAATCTTCGTAATGAAATCTTTACGAAGAGCCTTGCGGTAAAATCTTCTTCAAATCTCAATCGAACCACTAAATACCGATTGTCCGAAGGCAACAGACATGTATCCAAATTGGCCGCAGACAAGCTCGAGTATGGCAATCGGACCGCGCACAAGCTAAGTATTGACCGAGCTCGAAGCGACCAAGCACGCGTACTGCTCGGTCTCTACGTAGCGACCGAGCAGGCGCACGGGACGGTCGCTACATAGTGACCGAGCTCGGAACCAAGCTTGGTCACTACGTAGTGACCAAGCACATGCAAGTTTTGATCATTACAATGAGATCGAGCTTTCTCAAAACATCGATACGACACGAATCCATGCATTCTCGTCTACTCTTTAATGCTATCTCCCAAATACCGTAGCTGAACCATTTCATGTTTCTCGTCACTCGAAGTCATCGATCAAACTTTACGATAAAAACCGCGGAAAGTTCGTTTTTATCGAAGAAACCGTAATAAACGTTTCGAGTCAAAAGACGGCCCAAAGAGACCTAAGACGTGACTTGAAGCCCACTTACAATTTCTTAACCAAACAGCCCATAAGCCTTATGACGGTTTATGCTTGGTTCGCAAGGAAAGATAAATGTCTAGTTTCCGTGGATAAATATGAAGTTTTCGAAGATAATTACGAAGATCGGGAAAAATGGAATATCTCTATTTTTTAGCTATGACGGCTTAAGGGCAGAAGATGAAAAGCATAAACCGACCTAGGAGCGAGTATATAAGGAGTCCTAGGTGAGAGGCAAGAGGGAACTTTTTCACAGCAAACTTAGCACTTAAAGCAGTTTAGGCAATTTTCCGTTTTTTGTTATTCGAGCTGCGATTCATATAAGTTTAGCCGACTTTGGGTTGCTAGAACTAGGAATCTCGCCGACAGCTGTTGAGCCCATGCTTATACCTTGTTGTAACGCTCAACCACAGATTCAGAATAAGATCTACTTTGCTTTACTTTTACGATTTTTATACTTTATAATTGTTGTCTCGTGTTTTGATTGCTTAGCGTGTGGTATTAGCAGATATCCGGGACCTCTGAGAAATTAGGGCTCTCCTACTTTCCTTATTTAAATGGAAATCGACAGTACGAATTTCGGTTCCCACAAGCATCATATGATATCGCACATCAATACCGTTGCAAAACTTTTTCAGCAACTGAATCTCCATAAAATCATGATGTGGATAGTCCCTTTGGTATCTCCTAAACCTCACCCAAGAGCTTTTGAAAGCTTATTTAGTTCCCTGAGAGAATGTCCAAATTTTATCTCTCATCACTTCAGCCCTTGAATCAACTAAAAATTTAGTCATAAATGCAGTCCCTGACATCATTCCATGTAGTGAGAGATCTTGGTGGTAGTTATCTCAACCACTTTTTAGCATTCCCAGAGAGAGAATATTTGAACAGCTTGCAGATGATGTAGTCGTTGGTTGCTTCATCCTCCTGGATGCCAGACACAAAGTCTTCGAGTGTCTCAATATGATCCGAGGGATTTTCATCAGGAAGACCACAATAAGGGTGCTGACCCACATGAGAGAAGTGTGTGGAGTGTATTTGAAATCTCTGAATTTCTAGAGGTCGGATCGCAGACCTGTTGGTATAGAACTGACTAGGCCTGATCAAATCTGCTAGCGTTCTCTGACGAGGAGCTTTACCATCCTCTGTGGCAGCAGATGGCTCAAGGATTGAAGTCCCTTGTCCACCTATCTCCTGACCTTCTGCATTACACTGATGACCTTAATGATCATGCAGGTCTCCATTCTCAACCCTCTGTAGCACAACTGTCGAGACCATGTCTGCTCGCGGATTGGTATCGATCAATGTTCGAGTTGAAATATCGATCGTTTCTCTGTCACAAGTGTTGTTCGACGTAGTAGAGGTGGTGTCGATCGACATAGTAGAGGTGGTGTCGATCGACGTAGTAGAGGTAGTGTTGATCGACGTAGCGCGTTTCTCTTTGCGGATCGTGCATTCCAAACGTACTGGTAGGCATGTACCTGAAAGACAAGAAATTTTTTTATATAAGTAACTATGACAGTAAATAAAACCTAGACTAAACCTATTAGTCAAGTCTAATGACGAATCCTTGCTCCCCGGCAACGACGCCAAATTTGATATCACTTAAATTACCCTAAGGAGTGATTTTACTCTCTCAAATAAGAGGTTCAATAGTAGTACTTAAGGATCGAATCCAACGAGAGCTAGGGCACACAATATACTATTGAAATCAAGATTAAGCTAGGCAAACAGTTTTTAAAGCAGTAAATGAATGAAAGCAAGGTGAATAAAGTACATGTTCGATTGGTTGATTGAGGTTGTAAACAATTAGGAGAAATAGCTAAACCTAAAGATTTATCAATCAAGAGATTCAAACCTACAATTCAAGAATGCTAATGGTTTATTGATTCAATTCCAGAACTCGATTTTAATAATTAAGCAATCCAGCTTTCGCATGCAATTGCTAATCAGATGTCTAAGTCCAGTCTCAGCTGTCGCTTATTGACTTGGAGCGAGTGTCGGTCGATGATATGGCCTGAGCGTTGATCAATGCTTCCTCAGACAAGCATTAACGACCTAATAGATTAAGTTCAACTAGATTCCTAGACTAACTCTCGTATGCGCCAAGGTATCTAATCCAACAGAGTTCGGGTTCCATTAATTGATTGCACTTTCGTGCCTCTCAACTATCCTATGATTCTAGGTTCAAACAATTAATCACACCGTCGTGCTATTCTAACTATTCCAGATCCTAGTATTACAAATCACCCTGGTATAGAGATCTAAAGGTAATCTAGTAATCCTTATTTATTATCAGTTTAAAATTAAGCTCATGAGATCCCTAAACCTAACAAGATGATTACTCAGACATAAAAATAATAACACAAATCATAGTCTCAATAATATAATAGATAAAAAATCAATGATAAAACCAATGGAGTTCCAATCAATCTATGAAGTAGAATTGATATTCTCTCCAAACCTAAGAGAAAACAATAGAATAGGATAGTAGAAAGCTTGTTGCCGTCAACAATGGCTTAAAATACATAAATAAGGTTTCTGGTCGTCCATGGGTATTTTGGTAACTTTGTATGGCTTTTGGGCTTCAGTTGGTCTTGAAATATGCTTGGCCCACGTTTTGGCATCACTGTCGATCGATGGCAATGCTGTTTCATCGATCGACAGTCATGCATCTCCTCGACAGCTTCTTCTCGCGAGACAGATTGACCATTCTTCAGTAAAATAGACATAACTTCTGATCTAACCGTTGGATTGATCTCAAACCGGTTGCATTTGAAAGCGAACTCAATGAGCTCAATCGCACCGAGGAAAGGTCTACATCCATATCTAAATATCTGACATGTCTGTGAAGCTATGTACCTCAAAATGCTCCAAAATACACCAAAATCACCACTTTCTTCCAAATTGTCCCTTAACCTGTAAACACTCTAAATAGACTCTATATCGTAGTAAATATACCATGGCTAATAATGGGTGAAATCTATGGTATATCACACACTCAGCTATGGCTTAGAAGACATCATTACTCTGCAATTGAAATGGTCGCCCTGCTTGTACAAGAGGCTGGATGCCAGTTTGTGGTCACAACTAGAAAAGGCTGTCGGAGTAGTACAGAATGTTGGGTCTGCTTGGAGTCAGATGTTTAAGACACAGAGGATGGAGGCAGAACCATGAGTTTTTAAAGGCAAGGGGGTTGAGGTGGAAAACTCTTCCAATTACGTCCAATTTTTAGATTCACAGATGGATTTATATACAAGAAATACTCAGGACATTGGAATGTTTTCTTGTGCTTCAACCTGAGGACATGGTTGATGTCAAAGGGAGCGGTAATAATACGTGTGGGAATTGGATGAGGTGGAAAAAAAAGAAGGCATGTCCAACACTTGAAGAGACCCAAGAGACTTGGAGATACTTGGTGAGGAAGGGATAAGGTTTGTAGAAGGAATGACGAATAATGAATAAGTTTATAACGCCCCGACCCGCCCACGGCTAATGGGCCACCCATGCCCGCTCTCTCGGCCCGTGGGCCCCATCCCGTCTGACGGTCGGTCCGTTAATTTTTCAAGGCTCGAAATCATTGTTTACTGACCCTGCAATCACCACCTGACCTTTTCCCATGCTTTGGCCTCACTCGCACGCTATTGCGAATCACTTCCCGATAGGTCACCCATCCTTCCATTACTCCAGCTCAAGCACGCTTAACTCTGGAGTTCTTTCACGATGTGTTCCGGAAAAGGTAAGTCAACTTTGGTGACATAGGTAGCCAAATCAATTCTCTTAAGCCTTTTCACATATCACAACTCGGGATGTTACAATTCACCTCCTCTCAAAGAACGCAATGTCCTCGTTACGCCCCCGACAGGTCTCAAGACGCCTCTCAGGTCGGAACTGAGATAGCTAACCAGCTCTGATACCACTTATAACGCCCCGACCTGCCCACGGCTAATGGGCCACCCACGCCCGCTCTCTCGGCCCGTGGGCCCCATCCCGTCTGACGGTCGGTCCGTTAATTTTTCAAGGCTCGAAATCATTGTTTACTGACCCTGCAATCACCACCCGACCTTTTCCCATGCTTTGGCCTCACTCGCACGCTATCGCGAATCACTTCCCGATAGGTCACCCATCCTTCCACTATTCCAGCTCAAGCACGCTTAACTCTGGAATTCTTTCAGGATGTGTTCCGGAAAAGGTAAGTCCACTTTGGTGACATAGGTAGCCAAATCAATTCTGTTAAACCTTTTCACATATCACAACTCGGGATGTTACAAAGTTGTTAGGAGATACTTTTAGGAGACACTTACACATGGGTTGTTTGCTACCACGTGAGGTGTGTGAGGTGTGTGAGGAGGCTATGTGACGTAAGGAGAGCTTTAGTATAAGTATTGAGTAGGGTATCTTGGAGAAAGGGATCAGTTGATTAATCATTTTCTTGTCATGGTGGGAGTGAGAAACTCTTAAGAAAAACTCATTTGTACTTCTCTTTTTGTCAATACAATCGTTGGAATTCTCTTAATTTGATCTTTTTTACAAGTTTGATACTGTAAAGTGTATCAAAATGATGGCTACCACATTCGAAACTTTTATCTTCAGGTTCTAGAAGATGAGGTGACTACGTTAAAAAATGACATCGATAATATGGTAAAAATAGCAATCGAGCTGCAATTCAAAATTGAACAAGTGTGAGAGATTGCAATATTGAAGAAATTAGTGAAGGGTTCTCTTTAAAACCTATGTATGTTCGCTTGAAATTTTATCTTACTCTTGTATGTGTATAGCTTTGTGTGAACTTATCTATGTTATTTTCGTTAATAAACTCTTATGAACTTTTATATGTTAAGATTTGCAGAGTTTTACCTAGTAATATCAGTAGTACAAATTCAAATAAGAAACAACATCAAAATAATACTTAGTTATATTAGTAAAACAACATAGTTTTGCTTAGTAATACTACTAGTATGAATACAAATAAGAAATAACAAACAACTTAACTTACCTAGAGTACTAGTACAAATCTGGAATAGATCAAAAACTTCGATTTAAGAAGAAGAAAAAAAATAAAAAATTATCGGTGAAAGAAAAAGAAACTTATAGAAACAATCTGGAGTAGATCGGAAACTAAGAAAGAGAGGTGGAGCTATACTCAAATCCTGACTAACTGGACGATTATTAAAATCAGTCCCAATAAAAAACACATAAGAACATTGTTGGGGTCGAAAACGGTTACGACAAAGTTAACGTCTAAATTTCCGCAATATACAAGTATGTGTCTCCGCAACATATTTTTTTCGAGATGAAGTTTCATTCGAATTCCATTTAGATCAAACATAAGCCATCGGAAACATACCCAAACCAATTACGGATGGGTTCGAATATGACAATCGGAACACGGACAAACCAGCTCGGTCATTGCGCAACTACCGCATATGCACGCTATCCGGTCGCTACGTAGCGACCTAGTTCTTCTAAAACGTCGATTCGACACCAGTCCATGCATTCTCATCTATCCTTCGATGCTATCTCCCGAAGACCGTAGCTAACTCAGTTCATGTTTTCTGCCATTCTAAGTCATCAATCAAACTTTGCGGTAAAAACCACGGAAAGTTCGTTCTTTATCGAAAAGAAATCATAATAAATGTTTCGAGTCGGAAGACGGCCCAAAGGGACCTAAGACAAGACTCGAGGCCCAACTTACGATTTCTTAACCCAAAGCCCGTAAACCGTAGGACGGTTTACGCTTGGTGCGCAAGGAAAGATAAATTTCAAGTTTCCGTGGATAAATACGAAATTTTGAAGATAATTACAAAGATCAGAAAAAAATAGAATATCTCCATTTTATGCTATGACGGCTTAAGGGCAGAAGAGTAAGAGCGTAAACAGACCTAGGAGCGAGTATATAAGGAGTCCTAGGCGAGAGGCATGGAGGAAGAACTTTTCAGAGCAAATTTAGCACTTAGAGCAATTTTAGGCAACTTTCCGTTTTTGATATTCGAGCTGCGACTCAACTAGGTTTTTGTAGTCTTTAAGGTTTTAGAACTAGGAATCTCGCCGACAGCTCTCGAAGCCCAGTCTCTTACCTTGTTGTAACGCTCAGATGCAAATTCGGAATAAGATCTATTTTGCTCTCTTTTCGATTTCTTATACTTTATCGTTGTTATTCTCGTGTTCTGATTGCTTGGTGTGTGGTATTAGCAGATATCCGGTACCTGTGGGAAATTAGGGTTTTCCTAGTTTCCTTATTTAAACGGAAATCGACAGTGCAAATTTCGGTTCCCACAGTTTGGCGCTAGAAGGAGGGGGGGGGGGGGTTCGGATCAATCAAACTCTCAACCATATCACACTCAACAAGACATGTCAACTGACGATGCGAATAACGTGCAGACTCCTCTCAACGGAGGCAGTGGCACCGATCTCCACACTCCAGCAGCATACGTATCCGCGGCCAACGCACCAGCCAACGCCGCGGCGCTCGAGGAGTTTTAAAAGATGTTCGCCACCTACAAAAAGAGGTCGGAAGAACATGACAGGCTTGTGAGGACCTTGACCAAACATGTTGAAACCTTAACGGCAAGGACCAGAGCAATCCGTCCCCGCGGAACCACCAAAGTCCACGGGAAAAGACTCGACTTCGCCACCCCACTCGATAGGCCTAGAACCGCGCGGGAACGACCTTCAGGTCAAAACCCTAGCGAAAAATCTCCCATCGAAAAAGGGAACCCTGAGAGTCCTCCGCCTCCCGCGAAGGATTCAGAAGATAATGAAGTTGAGCATGTCGAGCTGGATCCTAGCGATGTCCCCAACTATACCGATGAGGACGTTGACAGACATCCAAGAAGGACCAGAAGCCGATCCGCTCGGGAAAGCTCCCCGTTCGACAAACCAATGACGGAAGAGGAGGAAATCCTCTATTGGAACGAGCAAGAGGAGCTGGCTGAAAAGCAAACCGAGCTCACTCGCAGCAAACACCGATAAGCTCGGAAATCTGCTGAGGAGACATCGGATATTCGCGATCTTGGCGACTATATATCCAAGACTGTGGCAGAAGTAAGAGCCGTAAAATCCCAAATCTATCACGCTACCAGCGCTGCCCCCGAGATCAACAGGCTGCTAGAAGGGGCTCGGAAGACCCCCTTCACCACTCGCATCTCAAATATGAGGGTATCCGATCCGGGGAAGATCAAAGTGCCAAAGTATGATGGTACGACCGATCCGAAGGCGCACCTTCAGGCTTTCCACACCACGATGGGAAGAGCGAGGCTGAAGGACGGCGAAAAAGACACCGGCTACTGCCGCCTGTTCGTCGAGAACCTGGAAGGAGCAGCCCTCGAATGGTTCGCACGCCTTAAGCGAAACTCTATCAGAAGTTTTCGACAGCTCGCATCGGAATTTCTCAAACAATACTCTATGTTCATAGATAGAGAAACTTCCGATGTCGATCTCTGGAGTCTGTCCCAGAGGGAAGACGAACCCCTCTGCGAGTTCGTCAGCCGATTTAAGCTGATAATGTCCAGGGTTAGCGGGATAAACGACAAGGTGGCCATTGACGCGCTCAGAAAGACGCTCTGGTACAAGTCGAAATTCAGAAAATGGATAACCCTCGACAAACCGCAGACAATCCAGGATGCTCTCCACAAAGCAACGGACTACATCATAATCGAAGAGGAAAAAAAAGTCTTGTCGCAAAAGCATAAGTCGACGAGACCATCCTCGAAAGATGTGGATCCGAAAATGAAGAAGAAGAACCTTCGTAACGACAAGTCTGTCCATCACGAGGGGGAAGATCTCCAAGGAGCGCACAATTACGCGATCAGCTTGGACCAAGGCCGAACCACGGGTAATACGTGGACTAGCAATCAAGGATGACGAAAACACCTTTTGCGAGTTCCACCAGTCCCGAGGACACTCCACGACTAACTGCAAAGTCTTGGGAGCAAGGCTGGCCGCAAAGCTACTAGCTGGAGAACTCTGGAACTGACCAGCATGAAAGATCTCATCCTCGAGACCGATCGCCCCCCGAAGACGGATAGAAATCCTACCGCGGAGAAATCCCCTCAAATAAACCAATCCGGGGATAAACGCGGCAGAAGGCCAGATGAGAAGGGAAACGACAAAAATCGTCGCAGAGTCAATATGATCATCGGAGGATCGCAATACTGCAACAATACGGTATCAGCATCAAGGCTTACCAGCGGAAGGCCGAGTCGAGTGAAAACTGGCCCACATGGTCTCCTCCCCGAGACGGTCAAAATTGCTCAATCACCTTCACCAAGGAGGAAGCTGGCGGGATCGATCAACCTCACTACGATCCGCTCGTCATAGATCTCGTCATACGAGATCTAGAAGTCGGAAGAGTACTCATTGACATGGGAAGCACGGTCAACGTTATCTTCCGCGACACTCTCAATCGGATGAGCATTGAACTCGGAGAAGTAACTCCAACGCCGAGACCACTTACGGGTTTTTCAGGCGAAGTGTCAATGATCCTCGGGTCTGTGGGAACCGAAATTCGCACTGTCGATTTCTATTTAAATTGGGAAACTAGGAAAACCCTAGTTTCCCAGAGGTCCCGGATCTCTGCGAGAGCCAACGACAAGTGACCAAATATATGCGGAAATCATGAAAAGATAACAAACGAGTTTAGAGAAAAAAGTAGATCTTATTTCGAGTCCGCGTAAGAGCGTTGCAATCATTACAAGAGATCATAAAAGCTTTGGCCGCAAAGGCTGTCAGCGAGTTATTTAGTTCTAGCGGCCTAATAGCTCAAACCTAGTTGAGTCGCAGCTCGATAACGAAAGACGAAAAAGATACAGAAAAAGTTTTTGATTGATTTCAGACTGAACCTTGTTAAAGGCTGCCTACGTACCCCTTTCGAGGATCAAGCCGAACGTAGTTCAATTGATAGAGCTGGACAAGAGATCGAACTGCATGGGCGAGTTCATCTAGTAATTGTGTGCCAGACATAGAAACCGAACTTGTCGAGAATAAAGCCTAAAGTTTCTAAGTGCAAAGAATTCCGAGTCGAAAAAGTTCCCCCTCCATGCCTCTCGCCTAGGACTCCTTATATACTCGCTCCAAGGTTGGTTTACGCTTTTACTCTTCTGCCCTTAAGCCGTCAAAGCATAAAATGGAGATATTCCATTTTTTTCCGATCTTCGTAATTATCTTCAAAATTTCGTATATATCCGCGGAAACTTGACATTTATCTTCCCTTGCGAACCAAGCGTAAACCGTCCTACGGTTTACGGGCTTTTGGTTAAGAAATCGTTAGATGGGTCTCGAGTCGTGTCTTAGGTCCCTTTGGGCCGTATTCTGACTCGAAACATTTATTGCGACTTCTTTCGATAAAGAACACACTTTCCGTGGTTTTACCGCAAAGTTTGATCGATGATTTACAATAGCGGAAAACATGAACTGAGTTCGCTACGGTCTTCGGGAGATAGCATCAAAGGATAGACGAGAATGCATGGACTGGTGACGCTCGGTCGCTACGTAGCGACCGAGTTTGGCTCGAGCTCGGTCGCTACGTAGCAACCGAGCGGGACAGATGCTCGGTCTCTACGTAGCGAGCGAGCTAAGCTCGGGCTCGGTCGCTACGTAGCAAACGAGCTGTGTGCATGCTTGGTCACCGCGTATCGATCGAGCTTGGCTTGTCTGCGGTCCGATTGCCATACTCGAGCTTGTCCGCGGCCGATTTGGATACATGTTCGTTGCCTTCGGAGAATCATATTTAGTGGTTCGGTTGAGATTTAAACAATATTTTACCGCAAGGCTCTTCGTAAAGATATCTTTACGAGGATTACTTTTCGTAAAAATGTTCATGCTGATTTTTACGGACTTTCAGACATTGATTTCGTCGTGACCGATTTTGACACCGACAGTTATCCCCCCAGCTCGTTAGAACCATGAGCTTCTAGCGTGAGGTTCTAGCGAGTGGCTTGGCAAGTTCCGCAAGTAAGGTGAGTTAGGCGGAATTAATGGTTGAAAAGGTCAGTGAAAAGTGGTCTTCTCGCTTTTCTAAAAGTAGAACGCGATAAGATTGGGGATGCGCCTTATGACGGCTGCCTACGTACCCTTGTTGAAGGGATCAAGCCTTTCATAGTTTGTCTTGGAGTTAAGGTTCTTATGACTAGTTTTCCAGCGAGACTTTTACGGTCTAGTTTTTATGTAGCGGTTATCAGGAGTGTTGCTGCCGATGGCATTTTGTGTAGGTGTAGAAGGAAGACTAAGAGTTGTCATCTCGTAATCTAACTCTGTGTGAACTGCTATATCTGTAATCTGTTACGAGAGTTTTCCGCAGTGTGTAAACTTGCGGGATTTCTGAAGATTCTCGAATATTGGCAAAGAGACAAATTTTGGGATCTCGTATCAGGGTGTTTGATACTATGCCTAGAGATGTTAGAGACCAGTGCGCTGGGTTTAGGGCAAGACCTAGGTTTACTCCTGGTTTTAGAGGGTGCGATGACTAATTCGACTTACGTATCCCGTTTCAGTTTCATCCTTATTCCTTACCGATTTAAAGTCCGCGATAGGTTCTCGGCTTATACGACTTGTATGGTTGGAACCGAGCATCTCTCCAAGGACAATTTTTAAGCCTCTTGGAAGTGCTGACCAAAAATTTTGGATTTCTTTTATAGCGCTATTATCCTTGTGGCGGATGTACGAGAGTCATCTCTACGAGATGGCTAAGTCTGTTTAGGACGTTGAGAGTTTGGTGTGACCAGCAACAAACTTTATGGTAAAAAATACCATTTCGAGTCTTCGCGAAGGATATGTTTTGAGAAGATGTTAGTGCGTATGACTGTCTGGTCTTCCAAGAAAATGTTTTTATCGAGGAAGGAAATTTAGTCGAAGAACGAATCTTCAGGCGTCTGCGACGTCTCGCGATGCTGAAGATTTGTTATTCTTTCGTATGTCGCGTTTCGTGCTTGAAATGTTTGAGGGCTTGAAGATGTTTTGCGATGTTGCAAGGGTTTTAGTCTTAGCCCTGTGTTTGATAAACGTTCTTGTTTGACTACGGATGTTCGCAGCAAAAATTGTTGTTCCTGTTTGGATGCTAATAATTTTATTTTCGATCGAGGAATTAGGACTGAGGTGTCACGTAAATTTGTCTATGGGAAGAAGCGATTTCCTTCATAGTGCTTTGTGAAGTGTTGGCCTTCCGAGATCTATTTCGTGCATTTTTGAAGATGTTTCGTATAGCTCTCAAAGGTTTCTTACAAATTTTTCCTTACATGCTGCGTATTATGGGTAAAACATAGCGGGCTTAAAGTGAATTGTGGAAAGTATTGAACTTGGTCGATTGTCGAAAATTTTAGATTTTCTGTTAACCGTTTGATTGTTAGGACTTAGTTTCGTTACGAAGAATTTATCATATGCTTTCCGACTGTGGGGTAAACGATAATTTATCATATCATATAACCGGTTTTACGAAGGTTGTAAATCAGTGATATGTATACATATGTCAAAGTAGCGTTGTTTCTGCAAGTTTTACGAGAAACATTTATCCTGTGATTTTGATCTTAGGCGAAAGTTGCTTGGGGTTACTCATGGAGTGTTACCGAAGTTTATTTCAATACGATCTAGTCGCATAACGTTTTTCATAGGTTTTTTGAGAGGATTCTCATGACACATTCGTTTCTTGAACGAATTGGTCAACCAGAGGTGGATCTAGCTAACCATTGGGAGGAAAGTGCTCCTTTTAACTCGGATGAGCATTGAACTCGGAGAAGTAACTCCAACGCCGAAACCACTTACGGGTTTTTCAGGCGAAGTGTCAATGATCCTCGGGTCTATGGGAACCAAAATTTGCACTGTCGATTTTCGTTTAAATTGGGAAACTAGGAAAACCCTAATTTCCCAGAGGTCCCGGATCTCTGCGAGAGCCAACGACAAGTGACCAAATATATGCGGAAATCATGAAAAGATAACAAACGAGTTTAGAGAAAAAAGTAGATCTTATTTCGAGTCCGCGTAAGAGCGTTGCGATCATTACAAGAGATCATAAAAGCTTTGGCCGCAAAGGCTGTCAGCGAGTTACTTAGTTCTAGCGGCCTAATAGCTCAAACCTAGTTGAGTCGCAGCTCGATAACGAAAGACGAAAAAGATACAGAAAAGGTTTTTGATTGATTTTGGACTGAACCTTGTTAAAGTCTGCCTACGTACCCCTTTCGAGGATCAAGCCGAACGTAGTTCAATTGATAGAGCTCGACAAGAGATCGAACTGCATGGGCGAGTTCGGCTAGTAATTGAGTGCCGGACATAGAAACCGAACTTGTCGAGAATAAAGCCTAAAGTTTCTAAGTGCAAAGTATTCCGAGTCGAAAAAGTTCCCCCTCCATGCCTCTCGCCTAGGACTCCTTATATACTCGCTCCAAGGTTGGTTTACGCTTTTACTCTTCTGCCTTTAAGCCGTCATAGCATAAAATGGAGATATTCCATTTTTTCCGATCTTCGTAATTATCTTCAAAATTCTGTATTTATCCGCGGAAACTTAACATTTATCTTCCCTTGCGAACCAATCGTAAACCATCCTACGGTTTACGAGCTTTTGGTTAAAAAATAGTTAGATGGGCCTCGAGTCGTGTCTTAGGTCCCTTTGGACCATATTCCGACTCGAAACGTTTATTGCGACTTCTTTCGATAAAAACGGTCTTTCCGCGGTTTTTACCGCAAAGTATGATCGATGATTTAGAATGGCAGAAAACATGAACTGAGTTCGCTACGGTCTTCGGGAGATAGCATCGAAGGATAGACGAGAATGCATGGACTGGTGACGCTCGGTCGCTACGTTGATTTCAGACATTGATTTCGTCGTGACCGATTTTGACCCCGACAGGGTCAATCCAGCTGCCAGTCATGGCCAAAGAGATCACGAAAATCGTCAAGTTCGCGGTGGTCGATCATCCTGCCATCTACAACGTGATCATGGGAACCCCATGGCTCAACGCCATGCAAGCCATACCATCGACATATCACTTGGGCGTCACATTCCCGAACCCATGCGGAGTCCCAGCTATCTGGGGATGTCAGAAACGGTCACGGCTGTGCTTCCTCGCAGAGCACAAGTTTATGCCACGGTCGTCACGATCAAGGTGGTCAACACGGCGATAACCGCCGAGTAAAAAACGCTCGCGGCATAAAACAGAACTACGAGATGGCTTGATCCTCGAAAGGGGTACGTAGGCAGCTCGTCGAAAGACGAGTTCAGCTATCCCCCTCTCTAGAAAGGGGGGGGGGGAGTGGGTGCGTATACTCGTATACTCCCACATAGGAAAAAATGTGTTATTGTAATCGAGTTTTTTTAGAAATTTTTACAATATACATTGCTCCTTTTTATTAAAACGCTTACGCTTCAGTTAAACGCTCAGGAAACGCCTAGAAACTCTACAAACATTAAGACTCTTGTCAGCGGCCTCATCCGGCCCAAAATCGAAAAATAATCGTTCTTCAACACTTAAGATATACGTAAAATCTTCGAAACAACTACGAGACGTCGCCAAGTTAAAAATTTGAGATGATACGAACAAATCGTCCAACCGCGACCACAAAAACCTTACACCCCGTTTGTCGATTGGCTCCGACGAACACGCCAGCCGTCTTAAACAAACGCAACTCGATCACTCTTTTTTATCTTCAAACGTCCAAAGCAAGGACGAAAGCGCACTACAACAAAAATACGAAATTTTGGTTTAGCACTTCCAGTTGACTTAAAAATTGTCTCTGGAAAGATGTTCGATTCATACCATACAAGTCGTATAAGCCGAGAACATTTCGCGGACTTTAAATCGGTACGAATCAGGAAGAAATCGCAACAGGAAAATCAATAGCCGGCTAGTCACCGCACAAACCTTAAACCGAAAGTAAACCTAGGTCTTGCCCTATGTGGGAACCGAAATTCGCACTGTCGATTTCCGTTTAAATAAGGAAACTAGGAAAACCCTAATTTCCCAGAGGTCCCGGATCTCTGCCACAGCCAACGACAAGTGATCGAATATATGCGGAAATCATGAAAAGATAACAAACGAGTTTAGTGAAAACAGTAGATCTTATTTCGAGTCCGCGTAAGAGCGTTGCGATCATTACAAGGGATCATAAAAGCTTTGGCCGCAAAGGCTGTCAGCGAGTTACTTAGTTCTAGCAGCCTAAAAGCTCAAACCTATTTGAGTCACAGCTCGATAACAAAAGACGAAAAAGATTATAAAAGGTTTTTGATTGATTTCGGACTGAACCTTGTTAAAGGCTGCCTACGTACCCCTTTCGAGGATCAAGCCAAACAGAGTTCAATTGATAGAGCTGGACAAGAGATCGAACTGCCTGGGCGAGTTCGTCTTGTAATTGAGTGCCAGTCATAGAAACCGAACTTGTCGAGAATAAAGCCTAAAGTTTCTAAGTGCAGAGAATTCCGAGTCTAAAAAGTTTTCTCCCATGCTCCTCGCCTAGGCCTCCTTATATACTAGCTCCAAGGTCGGTTTACGCTTTTACTCTTCTGCCCTTAAGCCGTCATAGCATAAAAATGGAGATATTCCATTTTTCCCGATTTTCACAATTATCTTCAAAACTTCCGTATTTATCCGCGGAAACTTGACATTTATCCTTCCTTGTGGACCAAGCGTAAACTGGGCTGTGGTTTACGGGCCTTTGGTTAAGAAATCGCAGGATGGGCCTCGAGTCGTGTTTTAGGTCCCTTTGGGTCGTCTTCCGACTCGAAGAGTTTACTATGATTTCTTTCGACAAAGAAAGAACTTTCCGCGGTTTCTAATCCGCGAAGTTTGATCGATGATTTAGAATAGCGGAAAACATAGACTGACCTCGCTACGGTCTTCGGGAGATAGCATTTGAAGGTTTGACGAGAATGCATGGACTGGTGTCATACCGATGTTCGGAAGAGCTCGGTCGCTACGCAGCGACCGAACTTTGGCTTGAGCCCGGTCGCTTCGTAGCGACCGAGTGAGATGGCTCAGGCTCGGTCGCTACGTAGCGACCGAGCGAGACGGATGCTCGGTCGCTACGTAGCGACCGAGCTTGGCTCAGGCTCGTTCGCTACGTAGCGACCGAGCGAGACGGACACTCGGTCGCTACATAGCTACCGAGCTTGGCTCGGGCTCGATCGCTATGTAGCGAACGAGCGAGAGGAATGCTCGGTCGCTACGTAGCGACCGAGCGGGACGGACGCTCGGTCGCTACGTAGCGACCGAGCTGTGTGCATGCTTGGTCGTCGCGTATCGATCGAGCTTGGCTTGTCCGCGATCTGATTTCCATACTCGAGCTTGTCCGCGGCCGATTTGGATACATGTCCGTTGTCTTCGGACAATCGGTATTTAGTGGTACGATTGAGATTTGGACGATATTTTACTGCAAGGCTCTTCGTAAAGATATCTTTACGAAGATTACTTTTCGTAAAAACGTTTATGCTGATTTTTACGGAGTTTCAGACATTGATTCCGTCATGACCGATTTTGACCCCAACACCCTAAACCCATCGCATTGGTCTCAGACATCTCAAGACATGATATCTAAATGATACGAGATCCTAAATGATGTCTCCCCGTTCGCTTCTTAACGTTCCCGAAAATCGTAAGAATAAGTTGCACGTCTCAACGAAATTGAATATGAGATGACAACTCATATTTACTACGAACTTACTCAAAACAATTCGAAATAAAATACCCATCATGTATATAAAACCGCGTAAAGCGGTAGGGATTCAAAGCCACCAACGGCCAGTCCTGGTAAACGATGAAACGGCCAAAACAGGCCCATACAATCTCTTGAAATAAAGGCCACATTCGGCCACAAACGTAGAACAAATAAACAAACACCTCCCTCTCAATGAGCACTCCACCTCTCAAGGTCCAAAGTAAAAGTCCTCGGACATCGAAGCTCCAAACGCATCCGCAGGACGATCTACTTACTCGCCATCATCGGGAAACCCGGTCGCGACCTCTTCAGTATCAGGAGAAACCGGGATGGGATCCCAGAATCCCTGGATCCTCCCGTCGATCGAGGGAATGAGCACCTCAACGCTAGCATGTTCGTTCATGCCGCCCTTCATCAAACTCATTTCCTTCTCGAAAACGTAGTCGTCGGCTCGCGTTTTCCAAAGACTTCCGACTGAACCACGGCACTCACGGAAATCGCCCACTGAGGTAAAGGCGTCCTTGAGGTTCCCATACTCGACCTGGAGTTGAGAGGCACGAGTCTTCATCACGTTGACGATCTCCCTCTTGCCCTTCCATTCCGCCTTGCGGACAGCCCTCGCATGATCACGAGCAAGTTGCGAGTTCAGCTGGCTTATCGCCACCTCGAAACGGTCCAACACGCGGACGATATTTTCGGGAATCGGGAACCACAAGCGACAACGCACTACGAACGCTTCGTAACAAGTAAAGTAACCCTCCGGGGGGCTACTAGCGCGCTCCCCTTGACGAGGAACCCGGAATTCCACCGTGTCTGGAATATGGTAGAACGACCGCATGATCTCGAGAAAACCGTCGGTACTCTTGCTTGAAACCCCTTCCTGAACTGAACGATGGGTCAGAACCGGGAACAACTTCTCTTTGGGAGGAGTGATCGAACCGTAACACGCAACCCACCATGCCTCATTCTCGGCTGGGTCTACCGAATGAGGCACGAACTCTATCTTTGGAACAAGGAGCTCTTCATGAACGCTTGCGGACGAAGATCCTTTCTTTGAAGTCCTTTTCTTACTCGACATTTTGTATTTCTTTTTTGGGAAACAAGAAGAAAAGGATAGAGAGAAAGAAAGAATTTTTTTCTTAAAGAAAATCTTTATGAGAACAAGCAAGTGAAAAGATTGTGAAGAAGTTACCTCCCTTCTTATAGGCATGAGGAATTACTATTTACTTGCAGATTTTCTGACATAAACTTCGCCCAAATACACCAATCTCGTCTGAACTCGCCATACAGCGTGTTAGAATCTCGCTGGAAACCCACGATTCTAACGGGCTGGGGGGCTAACTGTTGGGGTCGAAAACGGTTACGACAAAGTTAACGTCCAAATCTCCACAATATACAAGTATGTCTCTCCGCAACATATTTTTTTCGAGATGAAGTTTCATTCGAATTCCATTTAGATCAAACATAAGCCATCGGAAACATACCCAAACCAATTACGGATAGGTTCGAGTATGACAATCGGAACACGGACAAACCAAGCTCGGTCATTGCGCAACTACTGCACATGCTGTAATAACCCTCACGAGCCAGTTAATTTTTGGTCGAGAAAAACTCCGCTCGACCAGTTTGGAGTTGGTCGATCAGATTTAAAAATAAAGTCGACCCGGTGAATTGATACCTCGACGGGACTGTCTTGTGGTCGAAAGGCCTCTCATTGATAGTTCTGGTAGAGTGTTAATCATGTTGGTCAAATTTTATTTAAGCTAGGCAAGCTTAGTTGAAAGCAAGACGAGATTCGAAGGGTGAGAAATTTTAGTCGAAAACTGTCCAAAATTGTCGTTAAGTTTCTTAACTAAATTCCGACCAGTCTAATACCTTCACCAGCTATTCTGCTTGCTTTCTCAGTAAATCAGTCACATGAGCTGCACCTACCTGCTTGCTTGCTTCACTAAAGTCACATGAAAGTCACAAGCTGGTTGCTTGTTTAATAAAACAAAATAATATTTCTTCAAAGGAGGGAAAGGACAGCAACTTGCTTTGGTTTAAGTAAACCCTCAGCTGAAGCAACCCCTCATGCTATAAAATACCTTCTTCTCTCTTCTGGACGTCCTGTTGCACAAGAAAAACCAGAGAAAATTTCAGAGAGAAAGAGAGAAAGAAAAGAGAAAAATCTGTGAGAAAAACTCATGCAAAAATTCAGAAAAAAATCAGAGAAGAGAAGTGAGCATGGACGACCCTTTCTCACCCTTCTGTGAATTTAATCAGTGAGTTTTGGAGTGTTTAAGAGCTGAAGATTTGGCATCCTGAAGTAGAGAATCACCCATGTTCTTCAGCCTTTGATTTTGATCGGTAAGATGGTTGTGGATCCGTTTCTGTGAGAAGTTTTGTTGGTTTGCCTACACTGGAGATAAATTCTGAATAAATCCAACCATGGATTCTTGTGGTGTTGATCAGGTTAATTCTTGGTTAGCTTGAAGAGAGACAACCAGTCAAGTTTAATTCGCTGAGTAAACCGGTAAGCTTCAGCTTCTTGATTCAGCCATGTTTTGATGAGAACCAATTGCTGTATGTTGGTTAACCTGTCAGGATCAGTTGTCTAAGGTCTTGTTCTCTTCAGTCTTGGTTGGTTTATGATTTAATCAGTCTCATAGAACCAGTAGACGAACTCATAAGAATTATGGGAATTAAACCGAACTGATTTGATCTTGTTTAGAACTGAATTGAGCTGAGTATGTTCTGATCTGATCTGAGCCGAGCTGTCTATGGTCTGAAATTGTCTTGAACTGATGTCGTCTGAGTATAACCGAGTTAAGCTGTTGAGAACTGATTAGAACCGGAGTTAGCTGAGCATGAACTAAGCTGATATGAACCGAGTTAAATTGTTAAAGCTTGAACCGAGCTGAACATGGTATCAATCTGTCTTGAACCGAACTGATATGAGAGAACCGAACTGGAATGTTATAAACTGAGTTGAGTTTCTTCTTGAACCAGACTAGTGAACCTTATGTTCCAACTGTTATATTTTAAATTCAGATGGCCAAGGAGAGTATTCGGATCAGCCGGATCCTTCTGATGGTTCTGAACCGAGAGTGATCCAGAAGTGAAGTGTGATTAGCTTGAGCTCGAGTCTAGTCTTCCTTAGCCAATCTCATGGATTTAAAGGTGAGTCTAGATAGATGATGAATGAATTATGAATGAGTATGCATGATTGCATATTGAATATGGTTGATTAATTAAGAATTAATCATGAATTAATTAAGGAGTAATTATGGTTGATTGATTAAGTATTATCCCTTGATCTTTATTTATATATGAAGTATTTATCTAGTTTAAATACTTAAGAATTAATAAGAATAATTCTTTGAGGTTATCCCGAGCCTTAGTACTTATTATCAAGTACTAATCTATAAGTATTCTATTAATAAGTGTGAATCATGTGAAGTCTTATTGTATACTCACTCTCCCGAAAGTCCCGCATTGCCGTGAATTGGTCCTGCGATATGGATCATGGTCATGAAGACACGATGATGGGGTCGCACCCTGGAGGCTGTGTAACTGAATGCAGCGTTGGATTTTCTATCTTGGAATATCTGATGGAGATGATGGTTATATTTATTCCCCGTTAGGCTCTGTCAGCCTTGGTGGTTTTCCGGGTTTAGCATATATATATATTAAGAGTATGAGTGATTGGCGGGTATCGTGGAGGTGATGTTTAAGATAGATTCACATGGGAGGCCTTATAATTATATTAATTATGGAATATAATTCCACTGCATTCAAATGGTGTCGCTTGCTCGGGATACTATTGATATGTGTTTGGGTGTGGGATTAGACTCACTGAGTAAACTAGTTACTCATGACTCATTTGATATGCAGGTAACCAGTAGGTGGGAGACCTTTACTCTAGGACGGGAAGGAACGGCATTACCCAGCGGTAGTTTTATTATCCTTGCAGTCGTTTTGATATACTTTATGTATAAGGTTTGTTGACCGAAAACCTCGAGATTAATCTATAAGATTTTGTAAGATTCTTTTAAATGAATAAGTATATAGTGTATAAAGAATGTTTTTAAAGTACGGGTTCCAAATGATATTAGTCCTTGTCCAGACGAACCAACTATTGGGTATTACTCTTAAGGTTGTAAAGCCTTGGGTTATACCTAATAGGATATGTGTACTTAGGCGGTTGGCCTAAGGTACCTGGATTTATTTCGGGAACTTCGGGTTAGTCATTTATGTACACATTGTAGCTTCTCGGTTTGGTTTCAGTTACGAGTGATCGGCTGTGCATGTTCTTGTTTGATTGTTGCACGGCTGGTCGAGTCAACTTATACTTAGACCAGATCGGGGGTGTCACAAAGGTGGTATCAGAGCATGGTTATACGATGCTTGAATGAGACTTGTTTCAAACATTTTTTGAGTCAAAATGAGTCGCAAGGATAATTAAGATGTGATGGCTGGTTCCTTCATCTTAGGATAGATAGTCATGGGTAGTTACCTTACTGTTATCTTTCATACGAGATGCATCAAGACAAGCTCGACGGAGTGGAGTGTACTTACCAATTTTGATCCTGTCAAGATCGAGATTCCTACAGTCATGATTGAGCTTTCTACCGTCATGATTCGGTTTGTTATCGTCATGTTTTGGTTCAATCCGGTCATGCTTCAATCCATTATCATCATGCTCGGGTGAGCTAATGACGTGCTCGAGTTTGCTACCATCATGCTCGGAGTTGGTATCATCATGCTTTCCTGCGGTTCCTACAATTTCTAGTGTGGATATCGATATTCAAAGATATATGAGACACAGTTGACACATCTATTACATCTTCGGTCCGTGTTTTATTGAAGTCAAAGTTGACGTTGTTGGTGATGATCCGGTTCAGAATATCCGACTTCATATGACTTATTCTTTCGGCTGCTCATTTCAATCCAGCTTATGCCCAAGCGTACCAGAACCAGAGACGTACTAGCCTGATTGATTCAGCACTTGTTTCAAGCTTAACGTTGGTGGCGGAGATAGTTCAGCTGTAGTACAACACGATGGACGCACCAGCACCATTCCATTGCAACAAGACATCTTAAAGTTTGTGAACAAGATAAAGAAGTTGGGACAACACCGACAAGTACTAAACCATTCGATGTAGATTTTGTATAGAGGAAGTTTTCGAATGCAACCACTAGGAGCAGAACAACTAACGTGGCCCATTGTTCAGAAGATTGCAAGAAGGATATGGAACCATACATCATCAAGAATAATACAGTAAGTTGGTGATTAAGCGTCAAGCATCATTTGGGAAATGTTAGTCCAAGTTAGGCGGATTTCTTTCAAGAGTTCAAGATGGAGTGTTTTCTACCCAAAACATGGGACCGATATGGAGTTCGCACAGTGAGATGTTTCCGCCAAGATTTCGAAGTCAAGTTAGTCTGATTCATCCATTATGGTTTGGAGGATGAGCTAAAGATCATGAAGATGTACTATTGTGACTTAGCCATTAATCTCAGAGTAACCCAAACTATAGAGCTTAAGAGCTATGAGGAGTTGGAGGATCACATGAATTCTATAGAAGCCGTTTTTAGAAGTTTACCAAGTCATGCAGATTATTTAACGATCAACCTATTCAGATAGAAGGTCAGTTTCAAGTAATGAATCAAGAAAGTCGATGGAGATAATTTTTGTTGGAAGTTTCATCAGATCAAGACCGAGGACCCTGAGTTGTTTTGGTTTTGGCTAGCAAGGAGAGTAAGGTGATGATTGTTCAAGTATATAAAATCCTCGATCGCTTCCGTCATTCGCGCTTCGGTGGTGCTGGTAATGAGTACAGAGGTTATCCTACCATGGCCCATGAAGTTACCCGATCTTTTTACCTTTACCTAGGGTACCGCTTGTTAAACTTGTTCGCTTTCCTTACCATTAGTCACTAACTACGTGTTTGGCTATTTGGGTAGAGCCTACGCTTTATAGTTGTCTGGACCGTCAAAACCTCTGAAAAGGTCCAATCACAGGTTTGCTTCTTATCCCATTGCGTGTTGTGTGCATTTTAAAAATTTATGAATGATTAAATAAATAGGTGAAGGAGTGATCAAGGTGTCGTATGAGATCTTGCCTATGGACGGAATTTTCCGCCCATATTGTGTTTGATGCGGGAACAACACATAGATGTAGTTCTCGGTTAGTGTCATTGTTTTAGGAAGGATTCACTTTAGTCAATTCAGGTACACTGTTCTTATTCGTGGAAGTATTGGCTGCCATTTAGAGTTATGGTATGCCTTCGTATCCCATCCCCATTCCTTAGTACTTCCATTAGAGCGGTTTGTTTCTATCTAGAGTGAGATTGGCTATCTAGTTACCGAGCTCAATTAGGATATTAAGGAAAGAAGTCTTTTGAAGAGGACCAGTTATTGTTGGCCTACAATGGTATACTACTAAGTGTTAGAGTATCACTCAAATCAGTCTGGCGTGTTGAAGAACTTTTGGGAAAATGTGAAGAAGTGTACTCTAGTAATTTGATCGTTTAAAAAGTAAAAGATGAAAAGGAACAGAGTAGAAGACAGTCTGATAATCAGGGAAGATGAAGATGTGTTTAAGGCATTGAAAGGATGGTCGACATCTAAAAGTAACATGTTTAGTATTCTTGTTGAACCTGGATTCACTGCAACAGCCTAGGGATTTCACCAAGTGGTTCTTATCGAGTTCTAGTAGCAGTTATAAGATTATGAAGAGTGTTCAGATAGATCAGAAGTGTAAAGAATACAGTAAGTGAAATCATTCTTGGATTGGGAGTGTGCGTATTTGAGAGTAGCACCCCTGGTCCGAATCATGTTGGTGTGATTGATCGTGTATGTTCTTGTTTGATTGTTGCACGGTTAATCAAGTTAACATTGACCAGACTGGAGATGTTACCTTCACGTACAGCACATCACCTGACGTTCCATATTTCCATGTTATTGAACTGGAGGAAAGCAGATAGAAAGGTTTCAGAAGTAATGGTCTTAAAAATAAAGGAAGTATGTAGACCGCAATATATGAAAGTTATATATGTTCGATGAAGAATTGGTTATCGTGAAAGTGTTTGCTCAGAAAAGAAAGAATTGCTTTAGAAAAGTTGGGGAAATCCGCAAATCTGTTATTTGGTCTGTACCGAGTTGTTCAGAGTTGAAATGGTTATCTGTTGACCGGAACTTCTATTAGTTATGCTATTGGTGAGCCGATTTTGCGTAATCTTATATCAGACCCATTATGATAGAACTGCTGAGACCAGAAAACTTGTAACCCTATTTAGCCTATCCTAAACGTCCTTTGCGGATAGGTGAGCACCATATCAGAAGATTGGAGAAAAGGAAAAATTTGTAAAAGATGTATTTGGGGAACCATCAGTTGTTTTGACACGGGCAGATGAGGATAAGTTCAGAGTTGGTTATCTTAAACTTCTTGCAGATACTCCAGTGTTCAGTAAAAGTCTGCACAGCTATGTTTTGAGAATTCGGGGACAAATTCTTTTAAGGGGGGAAGAATGTAATAACCCTCACGAGCCAGTTAATTTTTGGTCGAGAAAAACTCCGCTCGACCAGTTTGGAGTTGGTCGATCAGATTTAAAAATAAAGTCAACCCGGTGAATTGATACCTCGACGAGACTGTCTTGTGGTCGAAGGGCTCTCATTGATAGTTCTGGTAGAGTGTTAATAATGTTGGTCGAATTTTATTTAAGCTAGGCAAGCTTAGTTGAAAGCAAGACGAGATTCGAAGGATGAGAAATTTTAGTCGAAAACTGTCTGAAATTGTCGTTAAATTTCTTAACTAAATTCCGACCAGTCTAATACCCTCACCAGCTATTCTGCTTGCTTTCTCAGTAAATCAGTCACATGAGCTGCACCTACCTGCTTACTTGCTTCACTAAAGTCACATGAAAGTCACAAGCTGGTTGCTTGTTTAATAAAACAAAATAATATTTCTTCAAAGGAGGAAAAGGACAGCAACTTGCTTTGGTTTAAGTAAACCCTCAGCTGAAGCAACCCCTCATGCTATAAAATACCTTCTTCTCTCTTCTGGACGTCCTGTTGCACAAGAAAAACCAGAGAAAATTTCAGAGAGAAAGAGAGAAAGAAAAGAGAAAAATCTGTGAGAAAAACTCATGCAAAAATTCAGAAAAAAATCAGAGAAGAGAAGTGAGCATGGACGACCCTTTCTCACCCTTCTGTGAATTTAATAAGTGAGTTTTGGAGTTTTTAAGAGCAAAATATTTGGCGTCCTGAAGTAGAGAATCACCCATGTTCTTCAGCCTTTGATTTTGATCGGTAAGATGGTTGTGGATCAGTTTCTGTGAGAAGTTTTGTTGGTTTGCCTACACTGGAGATAAATTCTGAATAAATCCAACCATGGATTCTTGTGGTGTTGATCAGGTTAATTTGTGGTTAGCTTGAAGAGAGACAACCAGTTAAGTTTAATTAGTTGAGTAAAACCGGTAAGCTTCAGCTTCTTGATTCAGCCATGTTTTGATGAGAACCAATTGCTGTATGTTGGTTAACCTGTCAGGATCAGTTGTCTAAGGTCTTGTTCTCTTCAGTCTTGGTTGGTTTATGATTTAATCAGTCTCATAGAACCAGTAGACGAACTCATAAGAATTATGGGAATTAAACCGAACTGATTTGATCTTGTTTAGAACTGAATTGAGCTGAGTATGTTCTGATCTGATCTGAGCCGAGCTGTCTATGGTCTGAAATTGTCTTGAACTGATGTCGTCTGAGTATAACCGAGTTAAGCTGTTGGGAACTGATTAGAACCGGAGTTAGCTGAGCATGAACTAAGCTGATATGAACCGAGTTAAATTGTTAAAGCTTGAACCGAGCTGAACATGGTATCAATCTGTCTTGAACCGAACTGATATGAGAGAACTGAACTGGAATGTTATGAACTGAGTTGAGTTTCTTCTTGAACCAGACTAGTGAACCTTATGTTCCAACTGTTATGTTGTGAATTCAGATGGCCAAGGAGAGTATTCGGATCAGCCGGATCATTGTGATGGTTCTGAACCGAGAGTGATCCAGAAGTGAAGTGTGATTAGCTTGAGTTCGAGTCTAGTCTTCCTTAGCTAATCTCATGGATTTAAAGGTGAGTCTAGATAGATGATGAATGATTTATGAATGAGTATGTATGATTGCATATTGAATATGGTTGATTAATTAAGAATTAATCATGAATTAATTAAAGGATAATCATTGATTAATTAAGGATTAATCATGGATTAATTAAGGAGTAATTATAGTTGATTGATTAAGTATTATCCCTTGATCTATATTTATATATGAAGTATTTATCTAGTTTAAATACTTAAGAATCAATAAGAATAATTTTTTGAGGTTATCCTGAGCCTTAGTACTTGTTCTCAAGTAATAATCTATAAGTATTCTATTAATAAGTGTGAATCATGTGAAGTCTTATTGTATACTCACTCTCCCAAAAGTCCCGCATTGCCGTGAATTGGTCCTGCGATATGGATCATGGTCAAGAAGACACGATGATGGGGTCGCACCCTGGAGGCTGTGTAACTGCATGCAGCGTTGGATGTTATATCTTGGAATATCTGATGGAGATGATGGTTATATTTATTCCCCGTTAGGCTCTGTCAGCCTTGGTGGTTTTCCGGGTTTAGCATATATATATATTAAGAGTATGAGTGATTGGCGGGTATCGTGGAGGTGATGTTTAAGATAGATTCACATGGGAGGCCTTATAATTATATTAATTATGGAATATAATTCCACTGCATTCAAATGGTGTCGCTTGCTCGAGATACTAATGATATGTGTTTGGGTGTGGGATTAGACTCACTGAGTAAACTAGTTACTCATGACTCATTTGATATGCAGGTAACCAGTAGGTGGGAGACCTTTACTCTAGGACGGGAAGGAACGGCATTAGCCAGCGGTATTATCCTTGCAGTCGTTTTGATATACTTTATCTATAAGGTTTGTTGACCGAAAACCTCAAGGTTAATCTATAAGATTTTGTAAGATTCTTTTAAATGAATAAGTATACAGTGTATAAGGAATGTTTTTAAAGTACGGGTTCAAAATGATATTAGTCCTTGTCCGGACGAACCAACTATTGGGTATTACTCTTAAGGTTGTAAAGCCTCGGGTTATACCTAATAAGATATGTGTACTTAGGCGGTTGGCCTAAGGTACCTGGATTTATTTCGGGAATTTCGGGTTAGTCGTTTATGTACACATTGTGGCTTCTCGGTTTGGTTTCAGTTACGAGTGATCGGTTGTGCATGTTCTTGTTTGTTTGTTGCACGGCTGGTCGAGTCAACTTATACTAAGACCATATCGGTGGTGTCACACATGCACACTAACCGGTCGCTACGTAGCGACCGAGCTCGAGCCAAGCTCGGTTGCTACGTAGCGACCGAGCTCTTCCGAAACGTCGATTTGACACCAGTCCATGCATTCTCGTCTATCTTTCGATGCTATCTCCCGAAGACCGTAGCGAACTCAGTTCATGTTTTTCGCCATTCTAAGTCATCAATCAAACTTTACAGTAAAAACTACGAAAAGTTCGTTCTTTATCGAAAAGAAATCGTAATAAACATTTTGAGTCGGAAGAGGGCCCAAAGGGACCTAAGACACGACTCGAGGCCTAACTTACGATTTCTTAACCAAAAGCTCGTAAACCGTAGGACGGTTTACGCTTGGTGCGCAAGGAAAGATAAATGTCAAGTTTCTGTGGATAAATACAAAATTTTGAAGATAATTACGAAGATCAGAAAAAATAGAATATCTCCATTTTATGCTATGACGGCATAAGGGCAGAAGAGTAAAAGCGTAAACCGACCTAGGAGCGAGTATATAAGGGAGTCCTAGGCGAGAGGCATGGAGGAAAAACTTTTCAGAGCAAACTTAGCACTTAGAACAATTTTAGGCAACTTTCCGTTTTTGATATTCGAGCTGCGACTCAACTAGGTTTTTGTAGTATTAAGGTTTTAGAACTAGGAATCTCGCCGATAGCTCTCGAAGCCCAGGCTCTTACCTTGTTTTTACGCTCAGACGCAAATTCGGAATAAGATCTATTTTGCTCTCTTTTCGATTTCTTATACTTTATCGTTGTTATTGTCATGTTCTGATTGCTTGGCATGTGGTATTAGCAGATATCTGGAACCTCTGGGAAATTAGGGTTTTCCTAGTTTCCTTATTTAAACGGAAATCGACAATGCGAATTTTGGTTCCCACAAAAATGGAGATCTGATTTAAAATGGGACTGCAATCACAACAAAAATAGCCAAGCAAAACAAAAATCCGACTATGCAGAAGATAACATAAATCTTCTCAAAAATAAAATTAAAGTTTAAACTAACTAAATAATAACCACCGCTATAAGGATGGACGAATAGAAAAGAAAACACAATAATATTTCACTCTTAGAGAACTCTTCAAAATTAATGAGGTTTTGAAACCTTAATCTGGGTATGGCAAATACAAACAAAAACCAGTAATAATCATTGTAGAAAATATATCAAAATATAATCTATAATTCAATCATAGATTGAATGTATATCAAATTAAAGTATCAATATTGATCTAATATAAAATGCTAACAGAATCATATGATTGACTCAATTGGATTGAGGAATATACCTATCTCAAACATAGTAGTTTCAATTTTCAATTATTTTTAAATTTTTTAGTTTTAATTAAAATTAAGATAAAAATGTCTTTTCACATGTAGGAAAATGTAGTTATCAAAAAATTAAAAATGTATTTTTCAAATTCTAAATCATAAATGGTATATTTTTCAAATTTACCCAATTTAAAATCTTAGCAATAATTTACGTCTTTTAAAAAATAAATCAACTCAAAAATTAATAAAAGAAGGGACATATCAGATTTTCATATTAGATTTAGGGAATAAAGGATGATTGTTCTCTTTTGACCCAAATGTTCTTCACTGCTCACCACATAAAACCCTAGCTAGATAATCCATACCTGGCCACATCCAACAATTAATAATGGCCACTGCTTCTTCTTTGCTTAGATTGAGTCCGCCTTTGACATATACGCGAGGGCGTCAGAATCATACCACTCTTTTCTACTCAAAACCTCACCTCAAATCAAATTTGTTTCATTTCCAAATCGCCATCAAATACAAACAATCCAATTCGGGTCCTTGTCAGATATGGAAGAATTCATTTGACCAAATCGCAATTCAGATCAAGAAAACGTTAGATTCACTGAAGAAACCCGCTATGGCCATGGTTTTGCTTGGTCTGCTTTTGTTTTATGATCCTAATTCGGCCTTTGCTGCCTCTGGTGGTAAAATCGGCGGTAACTCCTTCCCATCGTGAAGTTCTTCTGCTTCTTCTTCCTACCCCTCTTATTCTGTGCTGAGAACATCGGATCCTAGTGCGAGGTACTCGGCTCCGTGCTATAGACCGTCTCCGTTCAGTGGAGGTCTCTATGTTGGATTTGGTTTTGGTGGATTTTCGAGCTTCTCTTTGATTCTGGTTGGTTTTGCAGCCTTTATTGTGGTGTTTGGATTCCTATCAGACCATTCACAAGGTTCCACTTTAACCGATACTCAGAAAACTAGTGTCCTTAAACTACATGTCACCTCTCCACTCCTTTTTTGGAACTATTTACCTACAGTTAAATGATCTAACACTTCACCCGAATACGGAGTTTGTGAGTAATAATTTGTTTATGTATCGTTTCAGGTGGGGTTGCTGGGTTTAGGGAGGACCTTCAATCGTCTTGCTGAAAATGATGATACATCCACATCGGAGGGTCTCAGCTATGTTTTAACCGGTAACATATACAAACAATGTTAGAAATGCAGCTCTGACTGGATTACAAACAATGTCTAACAATGGCTTTTAAAACATTTGAGATTTATTTAACTTTGTGGTGTTTATCATATTTAGTGAAAAATGTCAATCCGACTTATTACGGACTATCTTTTTCTCGTGCTTAATATATGTAAAAGATGGAGTAAGACATATCTCTGATAAATATCATTTTTTTCTTTCTAACTTTCTTGCTTTTACCTTTTTGATGCTTCT
Organism: Brassica rapa; assembly: GCF_000309985.2. NCBI lineage: Eukaryota > Viridiplantae > Streptophyta > Magnoliopsida > Brassicales > Brassicaceae > Brassica > Brassica rapa. The sequence goes on from NC_024797.2 coordinate 35,192,541, forward strand.
CATTGACCTGCGAAATGTGCGATTCCTAAATGTTTTTCCTTCAACAATTTTTGTCGAACAGAGGCAACATTGGCTTTGCTGAGGTACCCGGACTATTGCATCTCTTGTAATTCATCAGTAAGTCCACTGGTTCTCCCATGATTGATATATTCACCAGTTTTTGCATGGCTCGTATCTCTAGGAGCATTTAGTGGGCATAGATACAGAACTTAACCACTCTGTTTTGTATCATTTATTTTCAGATTGATGTGAGACGGAGTATAAAAGGCGGAGAGAACTAATTTAATCAACTCTCGATTGAATAACGGGGCAAATTCGATGAGGAGACGCTTGTTAACGTGAACAGCATAAAGAGACAAAGCTCAAAAATTTGGACCGCTAGCTGTTTCAGCAATGAATATATTGTGGGACACTTAAAAATTCACAGTGTATACTAGGATAGGGTATTGAATTTAGAAGGCTGTCCCCAAAAACGAATATATTGTCATGTATGTTCATGTAACCATCTTGGTAGCTGCAGAGGGTATCCATAAACTGCAGCCAATAAATGGAACTGCGGATCTAAAGGAAGCCTTACAGAAAATTGGCTCGATACCTAGGAACAAAATAGTGATAAGAGTCTATCTATGAGTTTGTATAACCATGCAAACAAGTTTAATCTTGCAAATGAATGGTGTATTTTGCACCCTTGGGATATGTTGGATAGTAAAGTTAAGAAAGAATTCTTTACATCGCAGAAACTCCTCCATGTGTGTAGTGAACGCCGGCCATTCTGTCGGTGTAGACACCATCTTCACCAATTGAAAACAGTCAATTGCAAACACCACCTCTGAGATTTGTAGGGTCTTCATGCACTCCATCGCCCATATCAAAGCTTCACATTCAGCATGTAAAGCTGATAGACTCCTGCGAATAGACATTGCACCCATCATAGTATCAGTTGATCCACCTTTTCTGTAGACCCATCCCTGCCCCGTGTATGGATCATCTTCCTTCCATGCTCCATCTATATAACACTTGTTGACGCCATGTGAAAAAAAGTTCTCTGCAATATGTAGAGATTCACGATTTCTAGACTCATCTTTCTGGGCTTCAGCCCACAAAAGACCTTCTATCTCCGCCGTCCGGAGAATATCAAAAGGGGTCCTTGTCTGATTCTTAAAAACTTTAGCGTTTCGATTCTTCCAAATATACCACAAAATCCATGTAAAATAATTCAAATCTGGTTCCTTGGGTAACCGCCAGAAATGATAGTCCATATTTGTGAGAAGTGACAGGGTGGGGAAAAATCCTGGGCATGAAGGAATATTGGATAAAGCCCAAGTTTGTAGTGCTATTGGACACTCAAGCAGAACATGATTAATAGATTCTTCCTCAGCGCCACATATTTGACATTGCATATCACATTTTATCCCCTGTGAATGATGATTTTTAGTTACCGGTAGACTACCTGAAAGTATCTGCCAAACAAAATGTTGCAACTTTGGTGAGCATTGAAGCTTCCAAGAATGAGACCTAAGTGGTATAGTGTCTGGCCCCAAAACTCTATCCTGAGTTCCCATATCCGGAAATAATTTATCCGTTCGATAACCTGATTTAACCGTATATGTACCGTGATCCGTAAAATGCCAACTATATGAATCTGGTTTTGGATTATGGCTAATGGCTAAACTCCGTATAATATCCACATCATCCTGGCGAATATATACTTTGAGCAAATCCAGATTCCAAGAAAGATCGACTGGATTAATTAAATCTTCCACCGTAAGTAATGGATTCAAATATTGATTCGGACATTTTGGTATTGCTGATCTCGGGCGAGGAGCAGGGATCCAAGGATCATTCCAGATTGAAATGCTTGAACCATTTCCCACTCTTTTGATTAGCCCTTTATTAACCAGAGATCTAGCTGACGTAATACTTCTCCACCCATATGAGGGAGAATATGATATGATTGGATCCATAGGATCAGATTTCCTATAGTATCTTCCTCTAAAAACTCTTGCGAAAAGAGAATCAGGTTTATCGATTAACCTCCATAGCTGTTTTGCTAATAAAACCGTATTAAAATTTTGAATATCTCAAAAACCAATACCACCATCCGCTTTATCTTTGCACATTTTATCCCATGCAAACCAATGCATACGTTTTGTATTGCCGCTACCACCTAACCAAAAATGGGACACCGTACTGGTAAGTTTTTTTGTAACCGTTTTTGGTAAACGAAAGCAGGACATAACATGAGTTGGCATAGGAGATGCCACCGCTTTAATTAAAACTTCCTTTCCACCTTTCGTTATGAATCGAACTGTCCAATTATAAACCTTATTATTAACCCTTTCATTAAGGAAACCAAAAACCTGTGTTTTAGAGCCACCAAGACTTTCAGGAATCTCCAAATATGTACCCATACCACCAATTGTAGTAATGCCCAAAACCTGTTGTACCTCTAAACGTGCTGCATATGGGACCTTATGTCCAAACTGGAGGGAAGATTTCAGAAAATTAATCTGTTGCCCCGACGCTCTCTCATAGTCTTTCAAAATCTGTAGAATAATCTCACATTTTTGCCTATTGGCTTTGCAGAAAAATAGACTATCATCCGCAAATAATAAGTGTGTAATTGCCGGACTACCACGCGCTATTTTTAGCCCCGTTAATAAATGTTTCTCTTCTTTCTTCCGTATATTCGCTATTAGTGCCTCAGTACACAAAATAAACAAATAAGGTGATAACGGGTCACCCGGACGAAGTCCTCGATTTGGTACAATATATCCTTTTGGTTAACCATTAATCAAAACTTTATATTGTACCAACGTAATACAAGACATTATCGGAGATACCCACCTTTGTGCAAAACCCAGCTTTAGTAGCATCGCCACAATTAAAGGCCATTCAACTCTATCATATGCTTTGCTCATATCTGTCTTTATAGCCAAAAATTTCTCCTTGCATGAATTATTTGTTCTTAATCCATGAAACATCTCTTGCGCAGTTAAAATATTATCTGAAATCAGTCTCCCAGAGAAAAAAGCTGATTGTGTTTCTAATACAAGTTGTGGTAATAGCCTCTTTAGCCGTTGGCAAAGCACCTTCGAAATAATCTTATAACCCATATTACATAGGCTGATGGATCTCAATTACGTCATTCTACTTGGTCTCACTGTCTTTGGAATGAGGCAAATATTGGTCATATTTATCCTCTCATCCAAATATCCAGTCCTAAAAACCTCGTTATCCATACTTGTGATATCTGATTTGATAATCGACCAGGATTGTTGAAAAAATAAAGCCGTCATTCCATCCGGTCCTGGAACCTTTTCAGGATGCATCATGAATAAAGCTGATCTCACTTCCTCCTCTGATGCCCAAGAAGTTAAAAACCTATTTTGATCCTCTGTAATCAAAGTGGGTACCTCGCTTAAAAAATCTTCAAAGCCCGATGGTGGTATCGTTGCAAACAAGTCATTAAAATAATCTATCGCGACTCCTTCTACCTCAGATTCCGATGTTACCCAATTACCATCACTATTATGCAAACCCACAATTTTATTTTGTATACGCCTCCATTTCATCAATCAGAATAATCATGCTCAACATTGAATTAATCCTGGAGTAGAAACCTTCATCGATAACGATACTCATCGCTACACCCAAACCATCTAGAGTTCCCAGCTCTTCGGAACATAATAGTTTCATACCTCTTTTTAATCTTATTTTCGGTTCTATCCTACCCATCTCGTAACGGTAGTCATAACCTTGACAAATGACTATACCACTCCCACACTTGAGGAAATAGACCATTAATGTTATTGCCTTCAAACACGTAAAGCCTCTTGACATCACCTTGTCATAGACTAACCGTATTAATTTCCTTTGAAACGATAATAAAAATCCCTACCCTGCCTTATGTAGAGCATCAAAACAAATAAAGCCAGACCACAACGCTTCGTTACCAAATCCCACCTAAGTAATACATAGCACTGGACACTAATGCAAACAACAGTATCATCTATAGCCCTTTCACGGTTCCCCTTAACTAATAAACATTGTTCAAAAACCATAACAACATGTCCCAACCATACTGATATCAGTGTCGAAATACCTGTATAATAATTTCGAAATCTACCCAAAACATCACACATAACCACCATAATTAAACAAAACACAAACTGAGGGTAACAAGTGAGTCTCTCTCCGGAAACACCATCAAAAACAATAATCTTTTCCTTCATTACCTCAGCGAGATTCTCCACATTATCAGAACACCCAACAGAGGCCACGTGATAACCTATAACCCACAGACCAGATAGATGGGCAAAACGCCTTCTTCTCCACCAAAAACAAACCTCATAAATTATGTAAAACCTTGTTGGGGTCAAAAACGGTCATGACAGAATTAACACCCGAAAACCCTCGGAAATCGTATTTCCGAAAAGATAGTAAAAGAAAAATATGATTTTCGTAAAAATTAACCAATACGAAGTTTTTATGAAGAAGTATCCTTGAAGGCTCAAAGTGGACAAACCAAGCTCGGTCATTGCGCAACTACCGCACATGCACGCTATCCAGTCGCTACGTAGCAACCAAGACCGAGCTCGAGCGAAAGCTCGGTCGCTACGTAGCGACCGAGCGTCCGTCCCGCTCGGTCGCTACGTAGCGAACAAGCTCGGCCAAGCTCGGTCGCTACGTAGCGACCGAGCATCCGTTTCGCTCGGTCGCTACGAAGCGACCGAGCTTTTCCGAAACATCGATACGATACCTGTCCATGCATTCTTGTCGAACCTTCGATGCTATCTCCCGAAGACCGTAGCAAACTTAGTTCATGTTTTCCGCTATTCTAAATCATCGATCAAACTTTGCGGATTGAAACCGCGGAAAGTTCGTTATTTATCAAAAGAAGTCGCAGTAAACGCTTCGAGTCGGAAGACGGCCCAAAGAGACCTAAAACACGACTCGAGGCCCACTCTACGATTTCTTAACCAAAAAGCCCGTAAACCGTAGCACGGTTTACGTTTGGCACGCAAGGAAGGATAAATGTCAAGTTTCCGCGGATAAATACGAAATTTTGAGGATAATTACGAAGATCGGAAAAATGGAATATCTCCATTTTATGCTATACGGCTTAAGGGCAGAAGCGTAAAAAGCGTAAACCGACCTTGGAGCAAGTATATAAGGAGTCCTAGGCGAGAGGCATGGAAGAGGACTTTTTCAGAGAAAACTTAGCACTTAGAGCAATTAGGCAATCTTCCGTTTTTGTTATTTCGAGCTGCGACTCAATTAGGTTTAGCCGTCTTAGGGTTGCTAGAACTAGGAATCTCGCCGACAGCTCTCGAGCCCAGACTTATACCTTGTTGTAAACGCACATACGCAGATTCGGAATAAGATCTATTTTGCTCTCTTTTACGATTTTTATACTTTGTCGTTGTTATCTCGTGTTCTGATTGCTTTAGCAGATATCCGGGACCTCTGAGAAATTTGTGTTTTCCTAGTTTCCTTATTTAAACGGAAATCGACAGTGCAAATTTTGGTTCCCACAAACCTTTATAAATCTAAATGCTGCAGCCTCATACCAACATAGCTCAATTCATTCATCATACCATAACAGTTATCATGTAACCTGTATAGTTTTAGGGTTTGCGTATGAACTCAAATAAAGAACTCTCTTTATTCAACTCTCTTAAGGAAACACTCAAAAACCTTAAGCTTCTCAAACACAAATTCTCTTAGCTCTCAAAGGTATGCAACACTCTTGCAACTCTTTATATAGATATCATATTTCCTAAACTCATTAGGAAACTATCCTAATCCTAAACTCATTAGAATTGGTATATCTTAAAGCCCAAGTTAGCTTCATGTTTATCTCCAACATTCTCCCCTTTAAACTTGAAGTTAACTATGTCTCGAAGTCCAACTAACTCTCTCATCTCCTTGAACTTGATTCTCCCAAGTGCCTTAGTTAAAATGTCTGCTCTTTGCTCCACGCCTGGTACATGTTGAACTTCCACTTGTTCGTTCTCCACACATTCCCTTATGAAGTGATAACACTTGTGAATGTGCTTGATGCGTCCATGAAACACTGGATTCTTCGTGAGTGTTATTGCTGACTTATTGTCTATGCAGATCATGACCCTCTTGCTCGATGTCTCCATGATCTCATCCAAGAGTTCTTGAAGCCATATTGCTTGCTTAGCAGCTTCGGTTGCTGCCATAAACTCAGCTTCACATGATGATAGAGCTACTGTCTCTTGTTTCTGGGAGCACCAAGTGATAGGACAATTATTTAAGTAGAACACGTGACCTGCGGTGCTCCTTCCGTCGTCTTCATCTATATTGTGGCTACTGTCACAGTACCCAACTAGCTCCATCTTATTTGCACGGGTCAAAGTGAGTCCTTGAGATGTGGTTCCCTTCAGATATCTTAGCACCTGTTTAATGCAGCCGCATGTGATGTCTTCGGGTTGTGCATGTACCGGCTGAGAAGACCGACACTGAACGCAAGGTCAGGTCGCGTATGCAATAGGTACCGTAGGCACCCTATGTCTCTCCTAAATTCCTTTTCATCCACGCTTTCTTCTCCTAGTGCTTTTGATAGCACTAAACCCATATCCATTGGCACCTGAGTCGAGTTGCACCCCTCCATACCCGTTTCTTGAAGTATCCTTGTCGCGTATCTCCCTTGATGTATAGTTATTCCTGCTTCATGTTGTACGACCTCGATTCCAAGATAGTATGTTAATAGCCCTAAGTCGCTCATCTCGAAAATAGTAGACATCTCTCTTTTGAAATCGGTTAACTGAGTCTTGTTTGATCCTGTTATGAGCAAATCATCCACGTATACTGCCACCAATAGAAGAGAATCCTTTCCTCGTCTGCGATATAGCGAAGGTTCCTTCGAGCACTTGGTGAATCCAAGATCTTCTAGAACTTTGTTTAGCTTCTCGTTCCAAGCTCTTGGAGCTTGTCTCAATCCATATAGAGCCTTTCTCAGCTTGTATACTTTAGTCTCGCATCCACTAACCACAAAACCTTCAGGTTGCGTGACATATACATCTTCTTTCAAGTCCCCGTGGAGAGAGGCCGTCTTGACATCCAAGTGATGCACTTCCCATCCCTTGCTAGCTGCGATAGAGATAATGAGTCTAATAGTCTCGATGCGTGCAACTGGTGCAAAAACTTCCTCGAAGTCTATACCATGTCTCTGAATATAGCCTTTTGCTACTAATCTCAATTTGTGCTTGTTTATAGTCCCATCTGAGTTGCGCTTGATCTTAAATATCCACTTTAGTCCAATTGGTTTTGCTCCTTTGGGTAGATCCACCAATTCCCACGTTTTGTTCTTGATGATAGATGATATCTCATCTTCACAAGCATCTCTCCACACCTTTTCTTCCATAGCTTCCTCAAAGTCGTATGGCTCCTCGTTTATAAGGAGAAGAAGATGTTCTCCTTCAACTTCCGCTAGATACACGTAATCGCTCAGATAGCTTGGTGGCTTAGTGATTCTTGTTGATCGTCGAAGATTTGTGTCCTCATTGTTCGCAGTCTCAAGCTCATCGAGATCATTAGTACCCTCGACCACTTCATCCTCCTCTGTCTCATTGTGATCGCCATGTTCCTCTGTTTATTTTCCACCCTCGTTGTCTCTCAAACCTTGGTTCCCAAAAGCACCAAACTCAACTCTGAACTCCCCTGGTTCCTCTGTTTCTGTAGCAGAGCTATTCCACTTCCATGTTTTGTGCTCGTCAAACACAACATCCCTGCTAACTACTATTTTTCTACTCTTTGGATCAAGCAGTCTATAAGCTTTGGAACCGGGTTCTGTTCCGAGGTGAACAAGAGTCCTAGATCTATCGTCCAGTTTCCGGAGGTGTGGTGCATCAACCTTTGCATAGCCGATACAACCAAAGATTCTCAGATGCTTTATGCTTGGTTTCCGACCTTTGAACACTTCGTATGGTGTCTGAGAATTCAGTGTCCGTGTTGCCACCCTATTGATGAGATACGTAGCGTGCCTTATCGCCTCACCCCAGAGATAGTTAGGTATGCTCATGTGCTTTAAGATACTCCTTGTCATCTCCAACAAGGTTCTATTGCGTCGTTCTACTACTTTGTTTTGCTGTGGCGTGTAAGGAGCGTATAAGTGTCTTTGAATTCCTGCAGCCTCACAGAACTCATAGAAATCCTTAGATGTGAATTCTCCACCTCTGTCCGTTCGAAACGTCTTGATGTTTGTCTTCGCCTCCTTTTCCACCATTGCCTTAAAGCTCTTGAATTTTTCAAAGGCATCACTCTTTTCTTTCAAAAGGATTGTCCACATATAGTGAGAGTGATCATCCACAAGTACGAATATGTACCTATTCCCTGCTGCTGTAGCTGGCGAGATTGGTCCGCATAGGTCTCCATGAACGAGTTCTAGGTTTTCCTCTGCTCGATAAGTGGTTGCTTGGGGAAAGGCTTGACGTGTTTGCTTCCCTAACAAGCAAGATTCGCATGTTTCCTTTTCCACAGCGATTTTAGGTATTCCTAGGACCAGTTCCTTTCGTATCATCAGCTTCACTGACTCAAGACCAATGTGACCTAACCACGCATGCCATCTCGCGGAATCACTCTGCACCTCCATCTTCAAGCACTTTGTGTTGCCTACCTCCATCAGTACCTTGTAGAGGCGATTTCTTGATCTTTTTGCTCTTACTATCAAATTGCCGCCTTTATCATGTAATGTTAGATAGTCTTCTCTCATCCTTATATCGCAACCCGCTTCCGTAGCTTGGCCAAGACTAATAATATTGCTCTTTACAATCGGAATGTAGTAGACATTAGATAGTAGCTTCTTTTCTCCGGTTTGTGTGACAAACAAGATAGAACCCCTGCCTTCGATGTTGATTCTTGAATCATCACCAAACCTTACCTTCCCTGTAATAGTTTCATCAATACTCTTGAAGTAGCTTTTGTTTCCTGTCATGTGATTGCTGGCGCCGTTATCGAGATACCAAATTCTGTCCCCATCCATGCTTGACTCAAACACCTTAGGTTGCACGTTTTGTTCATTGAGATATACTACTTCGTGCATCATTAAGCCATCAGCTTCTTGTGTCTCATCTTCTCTAGTTTCTTGTGTCTCCTGCAACTTGAGCAATCTGTCGGGACAAGTGGCTGCAAAGTGACCTATTTTGTCACACCTGAAGCATGTAACCTTGGTCGGATCCCTGCTATCCCAATATGATCTGCCACCACGTCCCCGTCCTCTGTAATATACTCGTCCTCCTCGTCCTCTTCCTCTGTACTCACCATGGTAATCACGATTTGACTGTGTTTCCATGTTAGCGTACATCAGTTTCTTTGATTGTTGTCTTCGTTCTCTCCTTCTTCTTCTTCTTCTCGTATACGTTCTTCATAGGTTTTTAAACGTCCTATGATATCTTCAAAGCTAGTTCATTTTAGGTCAAGGATTTGCTCGAGTGATGCAACGATATGTATATACTTCGTTCTCGGTAGACTTGTCAAAAACTTCTTAACCAGCTTCCTCTCTTCCATGTTTTCTCCTAATGCTGCTGATTTTGATGAGATCTCAGATAACTTCCCAACAAATTCATCGATGCTTTCGTTCTCCTTCATCTTGAGACGTTCAAATTCAGCCATAAGGGTCTGTAGTCTTGCTTCTCTAACCTTCTCTGCTCCTATGTGTCGAGCCTTAATGGCATCCCATACCTTCTTTGCACTTTCCAGCTCACCGACTTGCAGAATTAGGGCTTCTGGAACAGACTGAAACAGAAGCGCCGTTGCCATGTCGTTTTTGTCCACTGCGTCTGATTCATTCTCCACAACCTCCCATACTTTATGAACTTTGAGAAGAAGTTTCATCCTCATAGCCCACACCGTATAGTTCATTGTGTTCAGCATAGGGCAAGAGATCGACGATGGCCCTCGTTCCTCTTTTGTCTTGACCGCTACTATATCTCCCATGATCGCTTTCTTGCTCTGATACCAAATATAGTTTTAGGGTTTGCGTATGAACTCAAATAAAGAACTCTCTTTATTCAACTCTCTTAAGGAAACACTCAAAAACCATAAGCTTCTCAAACACAAACTCTCTTAGCTCTCAAAGGTATGCAACACTCTTGCAACTCTTTATATAGATATCATATTTCCTAAACTCATTAGGAAACTATCCTAATCCTAAACTCATTAGAATTGGTATAACTTAAAGCCCAAGTTAGCTTCATGTTTCTCTCCAACAACCTGTCATCAAAAGCGTTTTTATACCAAACCGAGATACTGTTCCACAGATAGATCCGACCGCTAAGCCAAACACCAGTCCATTCAACTATCAACTTAAACCGCCAGCATCTTAATATACATAAATATTTTGAAATATTACTCACAGTACCCCAATATTCTAATGCATAAACCATAAAAAAAAAACACAGACCAGAGACTCACTAACAAAACAGAGCAGAGCTTCAATATGGTTAAATAAACCAACAGTTTTATTCCATCTCCCTGACATAATCAGAGGCAACTTAATATAGGAAGCCCACCACTTATTCATAAATTTAGATTAACGAAAACACCCGCCAAAAAACCTAAACCTGATCTGGTTTAGCCTTCGTAGGCACATTCTTTTGGAGAGCTGGACCCTTCTCTCCCACCTTGCTAAGATGCTTTGCCATAACCCTCTTCCTTGGAGATGCAAAACATTGGACAACTCTCTTCTTCGCATTCCCGCCCATCAAAGCAGCATGGATCTTACCATTCTTTTTTTTTTTGGCCCTGACGTCCTTTCTCCCCTACTATCTCCACATCCTCCTCACCTTGAGGAGCTTCCTCTACATCAAGAGCCTCCTCTGTCACCATCTCCATTTAGGTTTTACACATCAAATATTTAGATAAATGTAAGATGATTTGAATAAATCATTTTTCTTATTTTGATTCCTATGCTATGAAATCCAATAATGTTAAATTGTTGATATTTAGCTGTAGGAAAACAAGATTCTAACCCAAACATTCATGGAAAAGGTGAGGCAGTATAAGGTGAGGCAGCATTCTGGGGACCAGTTTTTGTTTTTTTGTTTTTAATTTAAAAACTTTTATATAAACTACTTTTAATTAATTTTAATTACGTTTTAATTGATATTTAAATAATTCATTTAGTTATTATTTTGTAAAATAATCAATGTAAAAACAAATATTCTAATTAAAGATGTCAGTGGTCAGTGGTCGGTAATTCACGACGAACACGATGGTTGGGATTTCTCGAGGGACCATGGTGTTCAGAATTCTCGACCGAACACAGTGGTCGGAATTCCTGACTGCTGTCGGAATTACCGACCGACCACGGTGGTCGGGAATTCCCAATGGTCGACGATTGTTAGGATTTTCCAATGATCGACAGTGGTCAGAAATTCCAGACAGTCAATTGTTGACGATGGACAGTTGTTGGGAATTGCTGATGATCGTCAAGAATTCGAGAATTTCGACAAACATCAGTGGTTGGCAATTTCCTATGAGTTTCCAACAAATGTTTCCTAAAGATAAACCTATCAGAAATTCGAGAGGAGTCGCTTATTTTCTTTTACTCTATGATTATGTCTTCAGGAAGTAGCTTACTTTTTCACTCTCTTATATACAGAGGCGAATCTAGGATTTTTATAAACTGGGTGCACCCATTCATAATAAAAGAAACAAAACATATGAAGGCATCGAACCCAGGTTTTCATGGGTGCACTATCTAAGCTTTTACCATCTATTCTAGCATTATTATGATAAATTTTCTCACAAAATCAAAACATAAATATAATTACGGGTGCACTTGCACCCTTAGTGTTTCAAGTGGCTTCGCAGTTATATACCAACCCAGCTATACCTTGATTTTTTAAGTTAAATTTTATTGGTAAATCGGTTTATTTGAACATTGTATATGTATAACTATGACCGAGAACAAAAACAATTAATGAAACAACAAATTATTACACATTTTAAAGTTTTATGCTTAGAAGAAATGGCATCTGATCTGAAAAAGCTGGATCAGAATACTTCCCAGTTAAGATCTGATCTGAAACAAAATGGTTTGCAGCTTCGGTATAGTGAATTCCATCCCAGTTTATGTACTCAGAACTATCATTGCATGCTTTGGCCGTTACTGTTGTCCCATCTAAGACTTTAGTTTGGCCACACGAAATGCGGCTATCATAATTTAGAGGTGCTCCACCAGTTCCACAACAGACCTTTATGGGGTTTTCAAAACCTGAAACAACCAAAACGTGTTACTTAACAAAAAATTTCAAGATTTTTAGATCAAAACTTTTTGATATGGAGATTATATAGCGATGAAATTCTTACCGTATTGAGAATAGTTAGCGATGAGATTGGATTTGATCAAGAAAATATCAACGTAAGTAACATTTGAATCAGGGAATTGGGCTTGAAATTTGTTCGAGAGGGCATGTAGTTGAAGATTGAACAGTTTGGCTGCTTGGTTATGGGAACTAACACATCCAAACTGATCAAGCTTTGTTGAATCTGTCCCAAATTTGGCAATATTTTGAGCCAAACATCCTAACGGTCCTGTGTTGTGTATCCAAAAGTTTCTAGCTCCTTCTTCATACAGCCTCTGCCGAAGTAATTAGTATTTAATTTTGTTAAAGCCTATTAAATGGATAGGTGAAACAACAACGTGATTTTTTCATAATTTTTAATCAAACAAGACATTGTCATATAAAAATCGTGTAATATAAATATAACATATCTACTTTCACCAAATGTATATATACTCTATCAAAATTATGTTAAAACTAGATGATTTTTTCGTGCTCATGCATGAATATATATTAATAAAATAAATATATTATAATGATTGATTGATATTTTATTTTTAGTTTAAAATTATTTTATAATTTATATTATAATATTATATTATTTTAATTAGACATGTGAATTTATATATAGTCGTATTTGTTATCACTTAGATATATTGAATTGCATTTACTTATCCGAATTCAACTATAATATTTTTTGTTCTCAATAGAATAACATTTTGATTAATTTTGTGATTTGCTTTTAAATTTTTATTAAATTAAAATTTTAATTAAAAATTACTAAATAAGAAAATTGTAATAGTATTTAAATATAAAAATTTAAAATTATTAAAGACATCTCTGTAATTAACCAGTATGAGAACTAACGTGAGTGCAACACATATGAAACCGACTTATCAAATAATATTTTAGATATTATGAGTTTTTGTTAAACTTTTAGTCTCCTGTAAAACATACTTTACCTTCATATGATTTTTTTTATCAGAAAAAGATATACATTTAGTTTTCCATATAGTAATAACAAATTCATCTTTGAAATATCTTATATTTCGTTTTACAAAATTAAATTCATCTTAATTATTTCAGAGTTTTCTTTTGTACCCGAAATAATGATTTTACCTTTAGCCCAGCTTCAAAAGTTTCAAGAGTGGAAGGAATAGAGGCAAGAACTTGGTCAAGAGTCTTGGAGTAAAAGGCACCAGCAATATCATTTTGGCCTATGTCAATCAGGTATAGTCCTTTTGCATAATAATCAGATGGTGGCAAGTACTTTTCATATCTCCTTCCTGTCAAATTTATCAAAAAAAAACTCTGCTTTGTTTATACATCATATAGTATGACACCTAACATCCCACCAACAGCATTTTCAAATTAGCCCCACCTGTTTTAGCAAGTAGTTCAAGTGCCCTAGATTTGAACCGAATAAATTGAGAGATTTGAAGATCAAAGGAGAAGGGAGAAACAGAGGTCGGGTTTGCGGGAAGAATGGTGGATCCGGCTGCTGCAAAGTTACACCCTTTTTTGAAATTCGGTAAACCTAGTGAATCCAAATAAGGATTTAGAAACGGCATGTCCATTGCATCCACTGCAAAACATCAAAACAGTTGAAATGATGTGAATTCCAAATCGAAATAGCTGTTTCAGAAGAACAACAACGTTTTGTTAGCATTTGTAAAAAATTGTTTATACATAGAAAATCTACAATAAGGCGCCCGTCACAATATCGTCCTGAGGGAAGCTTGAAGTAAGTCTGGCCATACGGTGGATTAACATTTTCAATCCCCGCTGAGATAAGATTACCCGTATCGGAATTTGAATCCCCAAAGTTGACGATTGCCGGGTATTTTAGGATTATAGAGAGAGTTGACGACAAAAAGGAGATGAAGATGAAGAGAACAACTGAGAGCTTGTTTACAGTGGGAGCCATAGGGTTGGAAACAAACAATAGTCATATAAGTAATATAAGCGAACGATAGAAATAGTTCACTTATCGCTCTTTTTAATATATTGAATAAGAAATATAACTAAAAAACAAAAACAAAAACAAAAATATAAAAGTGTCTGTAACAACCATGACGACGTTAGAAGACGCTCGAAATACTGGGTTGTAGTATTCAAACCTATAAAACCTTATTTCGTAGAAACAATATATTGTAGAAGTTTTAAATTTCTTTTGTACACATATGTTTTCGAAACTAATTTTAGATATATATATATATATATATATATATATAATACTAGGTTGCTTCGAGATTGATTCGGGTTGCTTCGTAATGAAGGCTTATCGAGATATCATAAGCTTTATTTTCTTTTGACAAAAATGTTTTTTATTTTATTTTATGGGGATGATTAGTTTGGTGGTACCCGACGGAAGAAAGTTGGACATGACTTTTATGATAAATATTAGGTAGAAAAGTAAAGACTTCTTAAATATTTCAATGAAACATGCCAACTATATGAAATCAATTGAAGGTTTCTTTTTATGTAGCCAAGCTTTCTTCCAAATTAGGAACAAGAAGATACCAATGGAAAAACGTAGTTAAGTTTTGTGTGTTTCCGCGTGTGTTTGAAGTAATAAAATGTGTTTACGATAAGATCATTTTGTTAAAACCAAACGTACTAATCTGTTTTTTTTTTGCTTTTAGAAACACTATATATACTATACTCTTTACGATTTAGCTATTAACAAATAAAAAATATAAATTGTGCTACGTAAATACGTAATGAATATTGTCAGAAAGTAATTAGTGAAATTTGTGTAAAGATAGCTACTATCGTTTATATGAAACGTAACATGTTGAAGATTTATCAAAAGGAGACAGTAAACTGAAAAAACCTTACTTAGATAATCTATGACAAGACGTCCATCGCAGAATCTTTGGGAAGAAATTTTGAAGTAATTTTGGCCGTTAGGAAGGTCAAGATGAACGCCAAGGCCAGCGACGAGATCACCCGTATCGGAATTAGAATCTCCGAAATTAAAAGCAGACAAATATTTTAAATCAACGGAGTTTGATTTTTGTATATAAATGGTAACAAACACGAAGACGACAAAAGAGATTCTCATCTTAGTAAAATATTAACGAGACCTCTGTTCTTGTTTCAAATAGGCTTTTGTGATTTAGAGTTCGTATTTGTATATGTCTTTTTAAATATGTTGATGCTTTAAATTGTGGAAATAGGAAAATACTGTACAAGCAAGATTGTTGCTTTGAAGCTCGCTTGCAAGGCTTACCCATCTCTTTCTCTAATAATATATGAATTCACCCATACATCTAAGGGAGAATTTGAGAGATATCTAAGTAAGTTTGGTAGTTTAATTAAGTGCAGGTAAATGATTTTGACATAATTAGGGAAGTAACAAATGTGTTTTCTTTCATCCGGTTATAATCCTTTGTCTTACAAGTAGCAGGTGAAGGAAAAAAGGTAAGTTCACGTCGTCTATGTGAAATATGTGTATTTATCGGTGACAAATAATAAAAAGTGATGTTGACACAAATTTATGTGACCCACAATTTATGTGACTTTTGTATTTTTTACCACATTAATAAATACAGATAAAAAAAGATTAATGCATGAAGAATTTAGAATTTAATGCTTACCAGATTGCGTGTATACTATTCTATCTCGGTTACGCATGTACTATTGTATCTCACTCAAACCTCTACTGAAAACTATACAAGACACACCACTGATTAATAAAGCTAAACCCTAATCAAGGATGTATAAACTCAAATAGAATGTATATAATATGGTTTACTATACACAAACCTCTACTTAGTAAATATAAACCCTAGACAGAAACTTATAAACCCAAATACAATCTACAAATTGTTTTCTAATATTGGACACTCACACTTACTTGGTTAGCATGTTGCATATCTTCTATTTCATATAGTCTAAACAGTATAGTAAACAAATGTTCCAAATAATCAAATTTATCTAGTGATGTATCCATAGTATGAAATGCAAACAATAAGCTCTCCCCACCCGAAAAAATACAATAATACAAGATACGCCACTGATTAGTAAAACTAAACCCTAATAAAGGAAGCATAAACTCAAATGGAATGTATATAATATGGTTTACTATACACAAACCTTTACTTAGTAAATCTAAACCCTAGGCAGGAACCTATAAACCCAAATACAATCTATAAAAAAATTTCCAATATCGGACACTTGAAGGCACATTTTCAATACTAAACCCTAAACTGCTATCACTAATCCCAAACTTTAACCCCACACCTTCCAAATACTAAACTCTAAACTCTAATCACTAAATCGTAAACCC
This sequence comes from Brassica rapa, assembly GCF_000309985.2. NCBI lineage: Eukaryota > Viridiplantae > Streptophyta > Magnoliopsida > Brassicales > Brassicaceae > Brassica > Brassica rapa. The sequence continues at coordinate 35,209,152 of NC_024797.2, forward strand.
AAGTATAGACCCTAAACTCAAATATAATGGAATAAAATAAATAGTATAAAACATATTGGTGAGCAAAATAGAACACTCTTTATTAATCGACAAATGAAACTATACATGTTCACTAAACCCAAATCCCAACCCCGGCCTTCTAAATACTAAACCCTAAATCTTAATCACTAAACTTTAAACCCAAGTATACACCCTAAACCCTAAACTCTAAACCCAAATCTCAAAATCTAATATTGACCTCAAACTGACCGCTATTACTCTAAATACTAAACCTTAATCACTAATTACTAAACCCTAAACTCAAATATAAACTCTAAATCCAAATATCAAAATCTAAAATAATACATAATTATGTAATTTTAATTTATACAATATAAATATTATTTATAGTGTAGAAATGTAGTATAGTACACTAATATAAGAGTTTATTTGTCATCTATCCAAAATTGGTTTTAATCATTACACTTAAACCAATATAGTATGAATTTCATATTATAATCAATTACACAAAATGACATAGAAGAAAACTATCAAATTTGTAAATATAAAGATGATTACATTTTTAAGGAATAGTATAGATATATCCCAAATAGTATAGTAATTTTATATAAATAACTACACTAAAGAATATATACTAGACTATTCCTTTCCCGAATATAGTATAGACGAAAAGTTCATCTTCTTTAATTCTTCTTTTGGCAAACATGCTGATACACCTTCACTTCGTTCACCGTTGTTATTCTTCACTACCATATAGAGATTATCTTCATCTCTTCTCCTTTTTTCTGATATGGCGACACTTTTACCGGTCCGCCGTTGTTATTCTTCACCATTGGATCACTAAAAAAAAGAAACGAAAACAAAGTATGAAAACAAAAACATGATGTGAGAATCAATGATTTAAGAGAAGGAGGAAAAGAAATGAAAGAGTTGTTAATGTCTGCTCACCGTATACGTCTTCATCGTTGTTCTTCTCATGAGAAGAAATTCAGTACAAGAAGATGTGTGCATAATGAAAGACCACGTTCATCTTCTGTCTTCCTGAAAGCTATCTAATTATCTTGAGAGGTGTGAGTGAATACAACGTGGCCACATATTTTACTTGTTACATTAATTAATTTTTTTTTTTTTTTGTAGTAGGTTTCACCGGTTGAATATGGGGGCAATATGACAATAATCTATAATGTGTACAGTGTATATTGAAAAAAGAGAGCTTTTAGGTAGCGAGTGAATCTACTCTAGTAATTTAGAGTCCTAAAAAAAATCTACCAGTTCAAAGTACTCATTTATTTTTGGACTCCCTTTAGAATAGCACGTGTTTGGACATGTAAATGTGTTTGGTTCCTTGGATATATCAACCTAACTTACAACTTAATTTAAACCAACATAGTAATAATATTATCATCGATCATCTTTGGTTCATTAAACTACCTAAACCGGCACGTTGTCTACTATTATAATAACCGGTACGTTATCTTCATGATACTATACATGATCCTCTCTTCTTATACTACAAGCCCCATAATACCATAACAGCATTGACGATCATGTTAGTATACAAGTCCTATAATACCATAACTCTGATTGACGATCATGCTTATATACATTGTTGTTTTTTGTCTTCTGCGATCACTACCTGCCAACAAAAAGAAATCAAATTCGTTTTACATTTTTTCAATCTTCAGCCATACGAAACATTGGAACAAATTTAAAATTATAATTATGAACACAATATTGTCTGCATATAAGCTTCAATCAAATAGATCTTACATCATGATCATCATTGACATTACATAAAGCCGAAGTCTATGAAGCGATACTTCACTTCATATCGATTTCGCAATATTATATTATTTATATTTGTTGGGGTCAAAAACGGTTACGACAAATTTAACATTCAAAACGTCCGAGGAAGAAAATAAGAATTTCTCCGAAGAGTATTTTTCGAAATAGACTCTTTCTTACGAAAAAACTTTACGGAAGAAAGAATCGAGATGTCCGACGAAAGCTCGAAACAGGTCGCTACGTAGCGACCGAGCGATCGTCCCGCTCGGTCGCTACGTAGCGACCGAGCTCAGCCAAGCTCGGTCGCTACGTAGCGACCGAGCAATCGTCCCGCTCGGTCGCTACGTAGCGACCGAGCTCGAGCAAAGCTCGGTTGCTACGTAGCGACCGAGCTCGAGCCAAAGCTCGGTCGCTACGTAACGACCGAGCACTCGTCTCGCTCGGTCGCTACGTAGCGACCGGGCTTGAGCCAAAGTTCGGTCGCTGTGTAGCGATTGAACCTTTCCGAACATCGATACGACACCAGTCCTTGCATTCTCGTCAAACCTTCGAATGCTATCTCTCGAAGACCGTAGCAAGCTCAGTCCATGTTTCCCGCTATTCTAATTCATCGATCAGACTTCGCGGATTAGAAACCGCGGAAAACTCGTAGTAAACGTGTCGAGTCGGAAGACGGCCCAAAAGGGACCTAAAACACGACTCGAGGCCCATCCTACGATTTTTCCTAACCAAAAGCCCGTGAACCACAGCATGGTTCACGCTTGGCCCACGAGGAAGGATAAATGTAAAGTTTCCGTGGATATATACGGAAGTTTTGAAGATAATTGTGAAGATCGGGAAAAATGGAATATCTCCATTTTTATGCTATGACGGCTTAAGGGCAGAAGAGTAAAAGCGTAAACCGACCTTGGAGCTAGTATATAAGGAGTCCTAGGCGAGGAGCAGAGAAAGAACTTTTTTCAGAGCAAACTTAGCACTTAGAGCAATTTAGGGAATTTTTCCGTTTTTGTTATTTCGAGCTGCGACTCATTTAGGTTTAGCCATCTTAGGGTTGCTAGAACTAGGAATCTCGCCGACAGCTCTCGAGCCCAGGCTTATACCTTGTTGTAACGCTCATACGCAGATTCGGAATAAAGATCTACTTTGCTCTCTTTTCGATTTCTTATTTTTTATCGTTGTCATTCTCGTGTTCTGATTGCTTGACGTGTGGTAATTAACAGATATCCGGGTCCTCTGGGAAATTAGGGTTTTCCTAGTTTCCTTATTTAAACGGAAATCGTCAGTGTGAATTTCGGTTCCCACAATATTTCTATTAATTATATACATATAATCTAATATAATAGGTTATATTAAATCCTCAATAAGAATAGATTCAAAAAAATTTAACTAACGTGCCCTCCAAACATTATAATCTCTAACAACTTAATTCCTTTTAATTTTGAAGATATCCTTCCTTATATTCCGAGCTCCGTATTTATCAAGTTTCTATCTAGCATTTTTAAGATTACATAACTTAACTTCATATAACAGCTCCTAAAATATATGGAAATCAAAATATTCTATCTCATACAAAAAGGAAATCAGAATATTCTCATGATATACTCATTAAACCTATTCTTTAATACCAAATCACTATAAAACAGCTTATTCCGCCTAATACTTTCTTCATCTCTAACGAAAACAAAAAAAGAGACACAAATGGCTATGGTTACATCAAGCTAAATAAGTTTGTTGAACAATGTTAAACCTTTTAAAACAACTTGGATCGTTGAAGTCAAAGTTCTGTATTCATGGTCACAACCATCTAATTACGCTGGTGGAGACTCTCTTCAGTTCATACTCGCAGATAGGACAGTAAGTGTGTCTATTTGTTAAAATTCATGTTTTAAAAAGGTTGTGATTAATTGTTCTAATTTTATTCTATATAATGTTAATGTAGGGTGTTAAGATTCATTATACCTATAAGAGAGTCTTCTTTCCTCGTGTTAAGAAGCTTCAGGTTGGGCAATGGAGGTTCAGTGAGAACTTCTTTGTAACTCCTTCTGGCGGAAAGTATAGACCGACGAGCCATGAATACAAAATCTCCATCACAAGTCACTCCAACGTCACTAATTCATCCCTGAAAAATGATGGTAGTTTTTTTTATCTTTAACTACTTTTTCAGAAATCATGAATGGAAGCCTTGATTCAAGGCTTCGAATCAAACGCTCAGGTACTCCAGCCCGAAAAAAAGAGCTGAGATACCCATGCCCGAAACTGACCGGATTTGGAATTTAATATATCTTTAATTAAATCATAAAATTTATTAAAAGACAACGAAACCAAGAGAAACTTCCATAATTACAACTCTACCTAGGACTATCCAAACCCGGACCCAGAACCGACCCAAACAAATCGGATATCCACTTCCAGAAATTGAATTCCCGAAAACGTTTCCCCTCCTCTCACTAAGTACTCCACTAAGTGAATAGCTGTAGAATTTAATTTCGAGTTCTCTGAAAACCCTACTCAATTCGAATCCTCAATCGACAATCAAAAACCCAAATCATGATGAATCGAGACGATACGAAGGCAAAAGAAGACGGCTCGAGTAGTGTAGTAGGAGATGAAATGGCAATGGGTTCGTTCTCCGGAGATGAAGCAAACCCAAGGATTATCGACAAATTTGTCGCCCCAGGAACCGACCAAAGTCCTCGAGATGCAAATGAAAGCGAAGAAAATGCAAGTAAAAAAGGTGAAGAGGAAGAATCAAGTAAGAAAAATGAAGGGGAGGAATCAAGAGAAGTAGACGAAGGAGAAAAAGAGAAGGAAGGCGGAGACGAAGGAGAAAAAGAGAAGGAAGTCGGAGACGAAATAGAGCCCCGAAGAAACGACGAAGAAGCTGATGAAAGGGCGATAATTCCATTTGGACGACAACATGAAACTGAGTCGCATGCAGATTCGGTAAGTATTGAAATTGAAAACTTTTACATAGATGATTTGAAAGATTAGATAAGTGTGGAAAACTAAGTGGAATTTAGAGTTAGTGATTGCTGAACTAAGTCGAAGTTTGTGAAACTATATGTTGATGGTTGTAAGATGTCGTACGTGATCCGGTTCTCACTTGAGTGCAGGTTGTAGATGACGAAGAAGAGGGCATGCTACCGCTGAAGTTGCACTTTCCTTCAAGCCAATATCAAAAGTCTTTAAAGCTTTCAGGAAAGTGTTACATTGACACGGCGATAAGAACTATTCAAACGATCCTAAAAGAGAAGGAGGTGGAATGGTTCATAGAGCACCCACAATTCCAACATTTCTTCCATATTAAAAACCGAAAGCAGAAGTGGATGGGAATGTGGGTTCTCGTTTTGCGATCAGCTTGTGTTGCGAAGAAGCATGAGTTATGGTTTGTCGTTAATGGCGTCCCAATCCGATATTCTCTTAGAGAATTAGAACTCATTTCTTGTCTATACTGCCATTAGTATCCTCCCAACCATGAGAGGTTGGGTGGTACAACATTCATGAGCAAGTATTTTGGAGGGAGAAGGGTAACATACGCTGACCTGGAGAAGCAGATGTTGGCAATGAAATCAAAGCCATCTGAGGATCGTAAGAAGATGGCCGTTCTGTTCTTCTTAGCCAGCATCCTTGTCGGAGGCCGAAAGAGTGGTGAGGGAGCATCACCTGTGGACAGTTTCTTCCTGAGTGTTGTTGATGACCTAGATGCGTGTGTAACGTTCCCTTGGGGGCGGTATGCATTCGAACATAACTTGAAGGATGTCTCTAGCTTTTTGAAGAAATGTGACGGGGTTGCGGCGACGAGTTGGGTTTTTACAAGCTTTCCTATCCCTCTGGAGATATTCTCAAGCTCTCTTCAACATAGTTGTTTAATTGATGTTAATGTCTTTTTGTTGTGTGTTGGTAGTTGTTGGCCTTTGAGGCAATTCCAAGCTTGAGGAATCATTTCCGAGAAGATGTGAATGGTGCAAGCAGTGGTTGCCCGCGGATGTGCAAGATGCAGTACAAACGGAAAAGTGGAACCAAGGAATTCAGTCTGAAAGCTGTGAACGATAAACTTGGTAATAATACAATGGTAATTGATGTTTTATGTGTAGTCTATTTGAGGAGAAGGGACTTATGAGACTTATGAAAACTTGGTGAAACTAAGGTAATTAGTCTTTTTTGTGTTTTTACCACAGGATATTGAGAGTATCTTGGTAGCAACAGCAGCTGAGGAGGAACTTCTGGAAACCATAGGAATGGACAAGGAGAGTTGTTGGGCCGATGACGCCGATGATGCAGCAGTTTATCGTTGGACGAAGATAGTACGGAAAGGGAAGAAACAAGTTTTCTTTGAAGAACAGTTCCGCATGGATTTTGAGTCTCGCACAGGTCAGATTGAAGGTCCCACCAATCCTATCGGAGGACCATCGAATAATGCACAATCTGGTCAGGCTCATGCAGATTCGGTGGAGGCTACTGGAGCTACTCCTGGAGCTGAGGCTTTAAAAGCGATGGAAGGTCGGCTTATGAATGCAGTCCGAGATGCAGTTCGAGATGCTATGAAGGGAGTGAAGGAAAAAGTCACTTCATTGTCTACGCAGCTAGGTCTTCTAGAAGAGGAGGTGAAAATTCTTAGGTTGAGTGTTCCCGGAAGTGACAATCCGGCGGTCCAAGATGATGGTGATGGTAGTGACAATAGCGAGTCGGAAGAAGAGGATGGTGATGTGGGTGGGGATAAGGAGTTGGAGGAAGAGGATAGTGATGTGGGTGGGGATAAGGAGTCCGAGGAAGACGATGGTGGTGACAATAACGATCCAGACGAAGAGGATGGTAGTGACAATAATGTTGAATATGCCATTCTCGATATTTCAAAGGATATGCAGAGGGAATATGGTGATGTTGACATGGATGGTGATGATGCGGAGATGTATGCAGATGCTGTGGAGGCCGAGAAAAAATTAAAGACTAAGGCAGCAGAGTCTGTAAACACGAAAAAAAGAGGTCGAGAAAAGATGATGGCAAAGAAGCAGTTCCTGTGAAAAAGGTTAAGGTGGAGCGTGGTGATAATGTGAGGAGTCCCATTCAGCTAAGAAGCAGGGCAGCAGAGGAGAAGACAGCAGAGAAGAGGACCAGAGGTGCAAAGAAGCAGAAGGCAGCTGCTGAGAAGGAGGCAGCAGCTGAGAAGAAGGCAGCTGCGGCAGCTAAGAAGAAGGCAGCTGCTGAGAAGGAGGCAGCAGCTGAGAACGAGACAACAGCTGAGAACGAGGCAGCAGCTGAAAAGGAGGCAGCTAAGAAGAAGGCAGCAGCTAAAAAGAAGGCACCAGCTAAGAAGAAGCAGACGAAGCCGAAGACAAAGAAAGTAGGTAAGAAGACCGAATGAATTCCGTATGTGGTTGTTTTAATGTGGATGAACTCTATTCAGTTTGTATGACTTTCTTGTTTGATGTTGAAGGATATTCATGTTGAAGACTGGTATTTAAGACTTATGTTATATATTGGGAAACTTTAGTAAGTTTCACTTTCAACTTAGTGTAACTTCGTGAATTTATGATATTTCGTAGATCGTGAAAGAGGGAGAATAGGGAAACTTTAGTGTAAGTTTCACTTTCAACTTAGTGTAACTTCGTGAATTTATGATATTTCGTAGATCGTGAAAGAGGGAGAATAGGGAAACTTTAGTGTAAGTTTCACTTTCAACTTAGTGTAACTTCGTGAATTTATGATATTTCGTAGATCGTGAAAGAGGGAGAATAGGGAAACTTTAGTAAGTTTCACTTTCAACTTAGTGTAACTTCGTGAATTTATGATATTTCGTAGATCGTGAAAGAGGGAGAATAGGGAAACTTTAGTAAGTTTCACTTTCAACTTAGTGTAACTTCCTGAATTTATGATATTTCGTAGATCGTGAAAGAGGGAGAATAGGGAAACTTTAGTAAGTTTCACTTTCAACTTAGTGTAACTTCGTTAATTTATGATATTTCGTAGATCGTGAATGAGGGAGAATAGGAAAACTTTAGTAAGTTTCACTTTCAACTTAGTGTAACTTCGTGAATTTATGATATTTCGTAGATCGTGAAAGAGGGAGAATAGGGAAACTTTAGTAAGTTTCACTTTCAACTTAGTGTAACTTCGTTAATTTATGATATTTCGTAGATCGTGAATGAGGGAGAATAGGAAAACTTTAGTAAATACGAAGAGTCTTAGTAAATCAGAATCTCAAGCAAACAACAACAACATAAGAACATAATCTCAAGCAAACAACAACAACAGATAGTAGAGTAATGTCATGGACCGGACGCATCTCATGGAGTGGTGGGATTCTGACGGGTTAGATTATACTTCAGTTCAGCAATCTCTGCAGCCATCGCATCCACGCGCTTCCTTAACATTTCAACCTCTTCCTGGACTCCGAAGACCCATGGTTGACGGAAATGGAAGCCATCATTCTAGACGTAAAACGGTAATGTATCAAAACCTGAAAGTATCAATAAAAAATCTGGGCATTTTACATAGATTACCTCATAATTTTTGCAAGTGAAGTATTTTCTCCCCGGTAAAGTATCAAAATCGGTTGGATACTTCAGGTTCCGAGACACCTCGTTGATGATTGTCCCCCCACAAGGGCATCTGGTCGTAATCCCACACTCGGCATCCGCCACGCAGCCAAGCATGTTGGTGTCTCTCTTCCAAGCCTTCATCTGCCTATAGTCCTCGTCTGGATGAGTCATGATTCTGAGTAACCTAAAAATCTAGAAAGAAGAGAGACCGATTGTAGAGAGAAATCTAGAGAGAGATTGAATAGTAGAGAGAGAGATTGGCTGAGGTAAATGGCGGGTTTAATACACGTCTACGTCGCCTCCGCATCGATTTTTTGAAAAAATGGGTGGGAAAATTCAAAAAACTGGGCGGGATTTTCTGGTGAAGGATTTTCGTGCTAATAGTTTCACTTAGTTTGTAGTTATACAAAAACCTTTAAAGTTTTACTTTTCTGTTTTTTCCGATTTTGTTAGTTTTACTGTACTTTTCTATTTTTTTTTTTTTGATTTTGACGGAAAATTTTTTTTTGCAAATTTTATATAATTTAATTAAAAATTGGGTTTTAAAATTAATACCCATGATTGACCCACTAAATCTTAGACGGGTAAAATCCCAACCCATTATTAGTGGGTTTGGGTAAACCCATAGGTAATTACCCATGTTAACATCCCTAGCTCTAATGCTATGCAGTTTTGTCATAACCCCATCGAAACAGACGAACAGGCCCTCAGTGGTTTCATCAGCAACGAACATCTCCACTCGATATCTGACAGGCAGTTAACATGTATTAAAGCTTAAAGTGAACTATTTTATATGGAATTTATTTTAAATTAATAAAAATAGTTTCACATATACTTTTATGTATTTCTATTCAAACTGTTTTTTGTTATTTCTAACATGTCGGAACTGTGAAAATATTCCATATTTTCTTTAAACATGATAACTTTAGATTTTAACTGTTTTTTTGTTTTCTGATTTATCTAATCAGAGGAACACAACAAAGAGAAACAAATTAAGAAAAGAGATTAACAAAGATTTGGTAATAACGATCATGGACCTGGACGGGATCATCTCATAGAAGCAGACTGTAAACTATGAATCGAAGACGCTTGCCGTTGATTCCAATACTCCAGTATCATTCTCGATACGTGTCCGAGAAGTTGAACTGCGTTTTGTGCGGGATGGTAGCGTTCGCGAAAATCTGTTAAAACACAGAACCATAGCTTCACCGGCTATTGGATTCGAGATCCCACCTTGTTTTCTCGACACAATGTGTACTGTTTGTTCAGTTAGAACAAAATAAACACAGCCAACAGATAGAAATCATGAGAGAGAGAGAGAGAGAGAGAGAGAGAGAGAGAGAGAGAGAGAGAGAGAGAGAGAGAGAAAAGCATGACTCATCAGATTATGATATTCACCTAAATTAACCAAAACAGAAAAATACTTAAAAAAAAGAAGATAATAGATTTACCGTACTTGAACGCTCTTGACAACAGGTTTATTTAGACTATTCATATGCTTCTTAACTTCGAACTGCTTAGATACGCCGGACCTTGCAGCGTACGATACCGAAAAGAAACCCCACAGTCATAAACACAGTAAGAAACTTCTAGCTACGCTCTGCTAAGATTAATCCATAATAATTTTAATCATCTCCAAATTTGGAAAATTTAGAACTCTAGCAATTGGAAGATGATCAGGTGTTTGCTTACCGGAATTGCTACGACGCCGGAGCTTTCAAATCAGCAATGAGGAGAGATGAATTAGCAATTCTGTTATGCAGAAGCTTTTGGAATAATATTATTGTGAGCAATGGAATGATAAATTTGGTGGAGGCAAACTCACCTATTTATAGCTATAGGTTCAGAGAACCAAAGAGAGTAGAGGATGTAGTGAATGAGAATTTGTGGAAGAAAGACGTAACGACTCAATCGAATATTCATACATAGATTCTTCTAGACTATTCAACTCACTCATACTCCTGACACTCCTTTATGGTGAAGATGCTCAGAGATTAAAGAATAAGGCGAACCCTAAATTCGATGTCGGCTGTGGCGAAGAAGATGAAAGATCGTCTGCCTAACTTTGATAGAAACGCGGCATTTCATCAAGGTGAAGCCAATATATGTGGTTTGGGCTCGAAGAAGAGAATAAACGGCCCAACAAAATTAAAGCCCGAATGAACGAAAGATCGGATTAAATGATGCGGCGCGGTTTAAAAAATTAGGACACGTGTTGTCATCTCTTTACCTTATTTTCTGACGTGGCAGCAGGAAAAGGAAAGAATAGTGTTCTTTATAGTAATAGATAGATCTTTTACATACAACCAAATACAAATTTCACATATCTAATATTTAATTTCTTGATCCGAGTACATAATTGAAGTACAGGCTTGATTAGCATTAGATGAAATATAGTTGAATTAATATATCATAATTTTAACTTATATTAATAGTCTATTGCATTATGGATGCATTGACAACTTTTGAATTCTTAACCAAGTTAAAATTGGTTAAGGAAACACGTGTTGTGATATTTGGTTAAGAACGTCAACTGAATTAAAATAGTTCTTGTAGTGTTGTTAAATGATATTTAAGGCCAGTGGCAATCCTTGTAATCATTTAGAAAAAAGTTAGAATTGATTATTAAATGTATTTCAGTTTTAATAGTTTAGATGAAGCTTATTAAGTAAGCCTGGATTGCAGAATGTCCAAATGGATCAATCACCAGCCAACAGATTCTTGGAGTCACATTATAATACAAGTACAACCACTGTTAATTTCCTTTCCCATAAAATAAAAGATTATTTTAAACCCCAGCTTTAATCTCCTTTGCATTTAACAAGAAAGCAAATGAAGATAACCGAAATCTTTACTATAACCAATAACGCAGATAATTGATTTCTGTGAACTCTATCAAAGATTAAAGGCTTAAAACCTAGTTAGAAGATAATTTACTAGCCTTTCTAAACCAAGCATCTCAAACATTTTTTCATAATCAATTTTTTTTCTAAACAAAGTACATAGGCATCATCAAATTGTCCAAACAAATCCTCAAAAACGAAAGCCTGTCAGACAACTATGCGACTACACAGGTAAGTTCAAGACCTAACCAGATAGCGATCCTCTCTAGTGTGGGGGCCTCCGAGAAGGTTCTGAACCGTTAATCACACTCAGATCGCACGGCCATAATTCATCAACCAGGTTTGAGGATTTGTTGATACCACTCAAATTACCCTAAGGAGTGTTACTCTCATCAAAAGAGGTTCAGATGTAGTACTTAGGGATCGAATCCACAAGGAGCTAGGGAACAATTAAATCTAGTGTTTATTAATTCTAAGAGTTGTAAATGTTTAAATGAAATAGCAATAGTAACAAGCGAAGTAAATAGTAAATGTAACTTGGTTGGAAATGATATTAGATGCAGGGCCACTATTCAGGTGTTGGAGATTATAATACCTATAGATGCCTATTTGTTGCATGCATGATATGTTAGAGCTCAACCGCTTAACTCAGTGATCAGCTGTCGCATGTTTCAGTGGTTAACAAGCTAGATCTCGTGTCACAACGGTTAGAATGTTGACAACGAAAGAGTGTCGATCGATGGTCCTATTGGGACGTCGAACGATAAACCTTTGCCTACGTCGACCGATAGTCAGTTGAGGACATCGATCGACGGGTTCTAGCCAGGCCTATGCGCGAGTATGATATGCCCTATTAAGATACTAAATTGGCGGTTAGCCCTCTCTAGCAGTCCTAATATAATAGATAGATGTCAGGATGGGATAACAAGGGTGCTTGAGTATGCAATCCTATGATCAAGTTCTAGTTAGCAAGGCTAAAACAAGCAATGAATACAAATCTATCATGAATATCACAACAAGGCAGATCTATAGTTTGGGGCTAATCCCGCAAACCTATCCGAACCCTGGATCTAATAAAGGAACTACTCAGACATAGCAAAGCAATTCATAACAATGAAGAAATGAAAATTCATAGTATAGATGAAAAGAAATGAAAACAAGGAGTTCCAATCACAAGTGATCTTCTCTCTAAAACTCTCTCTTCTCTCGCAAAGTAAAACTGTAACAAAACGCTCTTCCCCCTGCCGTCAAAACACTTAGGCAGTATATAATCTACTAGGTTAAAAACTCGTCAGGGCATTTTCGTAATTTGGCTTGGCCTTGGGTTTTAAGTTTGCTGGATCCAAAATGTCGCGTGTCCAATGTCTCGACATCGATCGATGGTACTAGTGTACATCGATCGATATTAATCTTCATCTGTCGAGGCATCTCTTGGTGTCGATCGATAGCACTGATGCGCATCGATCGATTGTTCTTCCTCTCGTCGACCTCTACATGGTCAGTTCGGGTGAAATGTCCTTTAAGCTCCAAAATGCTCCAAAGTCATAGCTTTACTCCGAAATGCACCTAAACCTGAAAACATACCTAGAAGAGTAGAAAACATAGATATATATATATATAGTAAAACACTTATATACCATGGATGAAAACTGGTCAAATCCAAGGTATATCAACTCCCCCAGACTTACCCTTTTGCCTGTCCTCAAGCAAAACATACAGGCAGTCTCTCTGAAAGAGGTTTGATAATATTAGGGACTACAGATTTTAAACCATAGAAATCTTTTCCTCAACAATTTTGCAACAACATTTAAAAAGTCCTAATTACAGAAGCACACTATGCAATATCCTAGCTTAGCAACCATTTCTAACCTAACACAACTCAGCAATTCACGTCTGACATCCCTCTACTGACTTCATTTCTTAGCATAAATATAAAGTGAATGCTTTACCTTGTGAGTATCGATCATAGGATGCAAGGATTTCAGACAAGTATCTGGAGCTGCAGGTAAAAGTTAGTTCCTAGTTTCTCTCTCTCTAATTTTCTCTCTTGAGTCAAAGTCTGCTTCCATTGCAGGATCAGTGACCAAGATTGGACAGGCTTCCATGAATAAAAACTTAATGGTGGTTGCCACCAAGCTCTGTTCACTTCTTTTTGACATATATCCAAGAGTTCTTTGCGAAAGCGAGCCTTGAAGATTGCCGCCTCCAAGTCCCGTTTTGAACTCTTTTATTGGAGACTTTATGAATCAAGCCTTAATGGTTTTAGCCACCAAGTCCTGTTCAGAGTCATCCTAAGTAAACAATAGATCTTATATTTATTTTTATTTTTATTTTAAATATAAATCACTAACTATTCTAGGGTCGAAATTTAGAGAGAGAAAATGTGTTAAATAATCTACACAAGGTGTTACCTTCCACACCTGTCTGAAGAATCCAATCCCATGTATACCAAGCCCCAAGACAAGCGATTATGTTAGGTTCAGTTTTGGAAATCAGCTTTGGTTACTTCATACGGTCAAGGCAAGTGTGTAGTTGATAGGTTGATCTGCTTTAGCATCTATAGTGCTATCTGCAATCAGTAAATCTAAAATGGTGCTAAAGATTGGTTAGATATTCAAGTTTAAATCAATATAAGATTATAGTCCCTATTTTCAATAGGTAAGCATAATTTATTAAAATTCCTTTTATATAAGAATAAAATAAATTATATCAGTAAATCTCCCCCCAGACTTAAATTACACTGTCCCAGTGTAACTCAGCCGAAGTTATGCTGGAACAATTCATGATGTACAAAATATAACAAGTAGGGAAGATACATCTGACCGGATTAGATATCGATCGATGGGAAAATGTTGCATCGATCGTCGTGTGTTTGTCTATGTCGAGCGATGTCGACGTCTCGTCGGTGGTCGATATTAATGTCCTCCTACTTGGGTCTCCTAAATCTGAAAGAAATAAAACAAAAGTAAATAAATGCTAGCTAATATAACTAAAATAAAATACCTAATAGTGGGTTGCCTCCCACTCAGCGCTTGGTTATAGTCATTTAGCTTGACTGTGGTAGTGATTGGCTATTTGGTGGAGGAACAGCTGCTTGTTGGAAAACAAGCATCCACGTCATCTCTGCACATTCTGGACCAAGATGCAATGAAACTTCTTGTGGCCTCATCATTTCTTGTCCATTTGTCATCAATCTTCTCAAGTACATTGGAGATGTTCTGTAGCCTATCTTGAACGTTGTCAATGCTGACCTCGTGCCAGCCTATGTTGTCATAGGTGTATCCTGAAAATTTTGTCAGTTCCTTTTGCATTGACTCTATCGTTTTGTGTATCAGCTGCTCGCCGGCTGGTGTAGAATCGGCGTCGATCGATGCGATTAAGTGTTCGGTCGATCTCGGCGACTTACCATCGAGTGATTTCGCTCGCTTCCTGTCGATCGATGCTGATATCTGGTGTTGGGCTGCGAGTTGCCTCTGAATAGCTTTGACTTCTTTCTGTAGCCATTCTGTGTGGCTGTCTAGTCCACTGAGTCTGTTGTCGAATGGAAAGTAGATGTCATCGCAGCGTTTGTCAAGTCGTTCCTCCATGTTGTCTATAGCAGTGTAGATCTTGGATGTGATCTTGTCAACCTCTGCTGCTGTGTAGGGAAGTAACTCCACAGGATTCTTGCCATCGATCCATGGCCCTCGTAGCCTGTCGGTCGAAGATGAGTTTGCCTGCAAAAAATTTTGATTAGTAATGTTATCAATATCCCTTTAGGCATGAAGTATTTGACTAGACAATTTATTTATATCTAGCATGATTGGTGATACGAAGCGGTCATGCATGATTTCGTAAGTCTGCAACCTATTATCCATGGCTGAGATCTTAGCGTCGAGCGATGTGATGGTACACACATCGATCGATGTGGCTGGGTGCTGGTCCTTCTTGTGAATGGTGTCCAGATCTTACTGTAGTAGCTCGATTTTAGTGCTCAGCAAGTCCACGTTGTTGTTGAGAGGGTAGTACACGTCGTTTATCCTCGTGTTGATGTATGAGACTTCCCATTCATCCTTGTGTTCTGCTGAACATTGCGGTTCTGCAGCGATCTGGACTGTCGGAAGACTGACGTCGATCGATGGTGCATGTGGTGCGTCGATCGATGCTGAGGTCGTGGCTTCCTTCTCAAGTTGATGTCGTAAACTCTCAATTTTTGTCCTCATTTCTACCATACTTCTGAAAAGCTCATTGTAGCCTCTATCTAAAGGTTGATGTATATCTTCTACCAATGATTTGAGCTAATCTCCCAGTCTTTCCTGAGCTTCACAAATACCAGTCACCATCTCGTTGATTTCATCTTTGGTGTAGAGTTCTGGTGCCAGTCTTGTGAGTGTGAAAGTAGTGGCATGTTCTGGAAGGCAGATGTGGCTCTCTTGTAAAAGAGATGCTCTTTCCAGTAATTTCCTGATGTCGTCTTGTGTGACAGGTATCATCTCACCAGCTACGCCTCGTGCGTGTACACACTCATCTCTGTAGACTCCATATTCGTCCCTTCGTTCCCAAGTGAACTTTCTGGCTCCGTACATGTCAAAAGCGCGGTCTCCAAATTCATAATGTCTGTCGATCGACGTTGGGTCATCCTTATCGTTCGACGTTGGTGTTATCCTGTCGATCGATGTCTCAGTTGTCCCGTCGATCGATGCTTGGCCTTTTGGTTGGCGTGATAGATCTGGGTTGATTTCTGTTGTGGCGCTCCTACGTGTTTGTTTGGATCGGTTTGAATGACGTCTGGAGTGCCACGTTGCTGTGAGAATAGGTTGTTAGGTCCATTGGCCACTTGAAGGATATCTGTTATGTCCTCTCTGGACACTTGTAAGATCCTTCCATCTATTGCACGTGCGTTGCCATCTGGGTCCCTGAAAATACCAAATTCATCAGGTGTTAGAAAACCGTAATCAATGTTTTCATTATCATTCAATTTAGAAATAGAAAGATTAGGGTTAAGAGTAGTATCGATCGATGTTGATACAGATGCATCTATTGAGGGCAGAATAATTTCTGCAGAACTTGTGTTCTGGAGATTATTGCTCTTCATGGATTTTCCTGTTGATGTAGATGGAAGAGTGTTCATCTTTTCTGCTTCTGTGTCTGCTCTGGTGTGTGGAGGTGGTTTCAGGGGTGCAAAACGTGTTAAATAGGTATCTATAAACCTAGTTGGAGAGGGAATATTCTCCTGCTCCTGGATTTTCACTGCGGCGCGAATATCGATCGATGTTCCTGTATGGGTGTCGATCGATGTGAGCGGTTGTTTTGCTGGACGAGGGTGGGTATCGACCGATGTGGAGTGCACTTCGTCGAACGATGTTGGAAACGTGTTGGTGAACTTATGTGTTTCAAGTCTTTCATCCTGCAAAGACATTTCTATTGCACGTTCCTTCCAATAATCCTCATCGTATTCCTCTGTATGTTCCTCGTTAGGTGAAGTAATTACAGTGTCAACTGCAAAACTTTCATGGAAACCACTGTCTGCCCAACTGCCTATGGAATAATCATCACGTCCTCTCTTGCTTGGAGGTTGGAAGGCAAAGTGTGGGTAACAATGATTAGGTGGAGCGAAATGGTCAACCGGCTGATCAACGTCGAACGACGTGTTGTTGCGGTCATCGGTCACCGTTGACTCATTGGAATCGATCGATGGAAAAATGGGGATGTCGATCGATTCTGAGTACTATGTTTCGTACTCCGATTCGTACTCTGCTCCACAATGGCATGCGCCAATGAAGCCAAGTTCTTTCCCGTAATCCACAGAAATAATAACCTTTCTCTTAGGTTGGATAGGGTCGTAGTGGATGTTGGGGTCTATCAGCGTCAAACACAATTTGTTTTTGTTCATGTCACATACAGCTCCTACTGTAGCTAGGAAAGATCTTCCAAGCAAAAGTGAAGAGTTCCAGTTAAGCTCGATGTCTAGGACATGAAAATCTACCTGGACAAGGGCATTACCAATCTGTACCTCCAGATCTCTTATGATACCTCCTGATCGTTTTTCTGAAAGATCCACAAAGGGAAGGATTCTGTTGAAGGTTCGATGGTCAAACCAAGCTGGTCTGCCATGATCCTAGGGAGGATACTAAATGATGCTCCTGTGTCACACATTGAATGGGGAAATTCAACACCCTTGACTACGCATGGTATTGCAAACTTCCCAGGATCACTCTTCTTCGTCAATGTGATCCTGTGTTTCATTTTCTCTCTAACTTGATGAAACATTCTCCTAATGTCCTCCTCAGTTACCTTTGTTTCTCTGAAGAACATCCACAACCGGTGTGTGAAGTAAGCTTCATCAAAAGCTTTTTCGATTGGGATTCTGAGGATTCTTTTAGTGAAACCATCCATCTCCTTATCGTTAGCTTCCCTCTTAAGGTTCTTAGGAATTTTCTCCTTTCTTTTCCTTAACCTTCTCCCTTCAGTTTCCTGATCTTCTTGAACTGGTTCTGGTGAACTATTTAAAGGGTTGGGTTTTGGTTCGTGTGGGTTAGCTAATGGTTTAGGTGGTGGTCTGAGAGCGTTGATATAGTCATTATCGATTGAGAGTAACCGCACTCGGTATGTCAGAGGTGTCTGTCGATCGATGGGAGGTGTGTTGTGACGATCGACGTTGGACTCACTCTGTCGATCGATGGTTGGCTCAACCGATCGATCGATTTTATCATAGAAAGGGGAGGGTGGGTGAGGATGCTTAGCTGCGAATTCCTCATGAGTTAGAATTCGAACCGCATTGCATTCAGTCGATTCAGCGGACGACGTCGATCGATGAGTGGAGTAATCCGTCCATCGATCTTCGTCATGGTCTGTCGATCGATGCAAGTTCATCAACATCGGTCGACACCATTGGGATCCGCCGAGACTCATGGAGCTTTCGATTTCGAAGTCTCCTTCCTCAAGCTTTTCATGTCTCACCACTTGCCTTTATCAGCTCCTGCCTCTCTAGCGAAAGCTTCTTGCCTCTTTATAGTCTCGCCAGTCTGAATTACTTGCGTTTCAAGTTTTCTCACCTGAGTCCCTAAGGTCTCGATTTTGGTGTTCAGATTGTTGTAGGCGGAGTCTATTTTACCGTTGAAATCCACGGTGATTTGTTGTTGTCCCAACAGTACTCGATCAAGCATTTCTTCGATCTTGCTTTCCTGAGTCTGGGGTGGTGGATTCTGGTAGTAGGAGTTTGAGTAGCTTTTGCTGTTGTTGAAGGGTTTTTGAAATTGTGAACTCTGGCTACTTCTTTGACCATTTTCAAAGAAGTTTTTGTTTCCGCCCTGGTTTCCAAATTTCTGGAATCCGGTACCTCCGATGTAGTTCACATTTTCTTCTCCTTCTGTATCTGCTACTTCTCCTTCAGCTAAACAGACTTTCTTCCTAAGAAGCTCGTGCACCGCATCTAACTTAGCTCTTACTTCGTCCATATGTTCCTTCCCGATAGAGGCTACAGACTTCTTCCGTTCAGAGTCAGTGTTTTTGGTGCTGCTGCTGTTAGCAAGGTTTTCGATAAGTGTCTCAGCTTCTAACGGATTCCAAGTAGTGAAGTTTCCTTCACTCGCCGTATCAAGAGCCATTTGATACTGTAAGGCGAGACCTCGGAAGAAGGTGCTTAGCAGCTGCACTTCGTTAAATCCGTAGTGTGGACAGGCTCGCTGGAAGAACCTAAATCTAATCCACGCATCTTTGAAGGACTCTCCATCCTCCTGCGAGAATGTGGAAATTTTGTTCCGAAGTTCTTTAGCGCGCGCCTCATCGAAGAAGTTTCGTAAGAAAGCATTCTTGATGTCGGCCCAGGATGTTAAGGATCCCGTGGGTTGCTGCCTAAGCCAGTGCATCGCTTCTCCATTCAGCGTGTATCTGAAGCGCTTGCACAGCAGGTAATCTTCGGGGACTCCTTCCATCCGAATAGCAGCGATTAAATCCTCGAACCGTTCTAGATGGTCCATAGGATGCTCATGCAG
The DNA here is from genome assembly GCF_000309985.2 of Brassica rapa. Classification (NCBI taxonomy): domain Eukaryota; kingdom Viridiplantae; phylum Streptophyta; class Magnoliopsida; order Brassicales; family Brassicaceae; genus Brassica; species Brassica rapa. The sequence goes on from NC_024797.2 coordinate 35,228,292, forward strand.
TAACCAAAGTAGGGTATCTGCGACACGAGAGTGTAGTATTGAGGCTTCAGCTCGAAATTCTGCTTCTGGATCTCCGGAAGTCGAATGGCTGATCTGTTGGAATAGTACTCATCTGGGAGATTGTAGTCGGCCAGTGGTTTCGATCGAGCGTCCTCGCCTACAGGTTGAGCAGCTCCTGTAGTATCAGCATCAGAGATTACAGTCCCCTGAGCGTCTATTTTGTGACCTGTTGCATTACGCAGATGACCGTCCTGGTCATACAGGTTTCCGTTCTCGTCCTGTGTTAGAATAATAATGTTTACCATTTTTGACGACACGGTATCGATCGACGTACGCGGTGTATTATCGATCGTTGTCGAACGATTAGGATCGATCGACGATGAAGGTCTGGTGTCGGTCGACGGTTGGTTGTGAGTATCGATCGACGAGGAAGTTGTTGCGTCGAGCGATGTGGAACGTTGACCTCTACGGATGGTGCGTTCCAAATGAGCAGGATCGTCTGAGAACAGAAAGTCTTTCTCCTTGTTACTTCTGGTACCACTAGACATGCACCTGAAAAGACAAGAAAAAGATTATATTAGAAAGAGGGTAGAGAAAAGAATAAGAATCAATAAAACTAAATCTAATGGCGATCAAAGCTCCCCGGCAACGGTGCCAAATTTGATACCACTCAAATTACCCTAAGGAGTGTTACTCTCATCAAAAGAGGTTCAGATGTAGTACTTAGGGATCGAATCCACAAGGAGCTCGGGAACAATTAAATCTAGTGTTTATTAATTCTACGAGTTGTAAATGTTTAAATGAAATAGCAATAGTAACAAGCGAAGTAAATAGAAAATGTAACTTGGTTGAAAATGATATTAGATACATGGCCACTATTCAGGTGTTGGAGATTATAATACCTATAGATGCCTATTTGTTGCATGCATGATATGTTAGAGCTCAACCGCTTAACTCAGTGATCAGCTGTCGCATGTTTCAGTGGTTAACAAGCTAGATCTCGTGTCTCAACGGTTAGTATGTTGACAACGAAAGAGTGTCGATCGATGGTCCTATTGGGACGTCGAACGATAAACCTTTGCCTACGTCGACCGATAGTCAGTTGAGGACATCGATCGACGGGTTCTAGCCAGGCCTATGCGCGAGTATGATATGCCCTATTAAGATACTAAATTGGCGGTTAGCCCTCTCTAGCAGTCCTAATATGATAGATAGATGTCAGGATGAGATAACAAGGGTGCTTGAGTATGCAATCCTATGATCAAGTTCTAGTTAGCAAGGCTAAAACAAGCAATGAATACAAATCTATCATGAATATCACAACAAGGCAGATCTATAGTTTGGGGCTAATCCCACAAACCTATCTGAACCCTTGATCTAATAAATGAACTACTCAGACATAGCAAAGCAATTCATAACAATGAAAAAATAGAAATTCATAGTATAGATGAAAAGAAATGAAAACAAGGAGTTCCAATCACAAATGATCTTCTCTCCAAAACTCTCTCTTCTCTCTCAAAGTAAAACTGTAACAAAAAGCTCTCCCCCCTGCCGTCAAAACATTTAGGAAGTATATAATCTACTAGGTTAAAAACTCGTCAGGGCATTTTCGAAATTTGTCTTGGCCTTGGGTTTTAAGTCCGCTGGATCCAAAATGTCGCGTGTCCAATGTCTCGACATCGATCGATATTAATCTTCATCTATCGAGGCATCTCTTGGTGTCGATCGACAGCACTGATGCGCATCGATCGATTGTTCTTCCTCTCGTCGACCTCTACATGGTAAGCTCGGATGAAATGTCCTTTAAGCTCCAAAATGCTCCAAAGTCATAGCTTTACTCCGAAATGCACCTGAACCTGAAAACATACCTAGAAAACATATATATATATATATATATATATATATATATATATATAGTAAAACACCTATATACCATGGATGAAAACGGATCAAATCCAAGGTATATCACCTGTCTCTTTAGAAATCAAGGAAACAGAGGTACGAGCCTATAGAACAGATCCTGTTCAAGTAAGGTCGTGACTTCTACCCTCGAATCTTCGTTATATAAACACATCGAGCTCTCTTTGCATTAACGATGTGGGACGATATAAACAACTCCAGACGCTTATCGCCACCGTTTTAAGCTCTAAGCATACGTCATCGTTTAGTTTATCTCAACTAGATTTTTTAACCACGCTACGCTCGGATAAGATTTTATATGTATTTCTTAATTCTAAAAAAATAATGTACAATATTGTATTACATTATTTAAAGAATATAAAATAAGACTACATAACATAAATATATCTTTTAAGTTTTTTTGGGGAAATCATTATGTTGTTTGATTGTTGTACTTGATTCACATATTTGCATAGATATTTGTGATAGATGAATACCTATATTTTTATTATCAGTAAATAATATATATTTATTATATAATATAAGAAAAATGAAATTATTTACTTTTTAAACAAACTTGTCTCATGTTGGGGACTTGGTTTTAGACTCGGTTATAGACATATCATATTCGAAGGAGACATTTTTACAGTTATCAATTTTCTTAACAGTCAAGAAACAAATCTGAATATCAAAGCAATATCTCATACGATCTCTTTGTGGAATAACTGCTCTGAAGAAATTGAATTTAGGCATCAAAAAAGACCGGAAATGGATGTGCAGCTGTGTTATCTAAGTCAGTTTTACAAATTACTATTCATAGTTCATATATCATTTATGTCCATCCTATTTTTTTATCCATCCTTTCTTAAAAATCTTGAAATAACTTATGCTAATTAATAATAAATTTTTGGCTGGAAAAAAAAAAATCAAATTTGTCTAATTATCGCTTAATTTGTCTAACTGATATACATATTTCTCAATTCTAAAAAAAAGTATAATATTGTATTACATTATTTAAAAAATATAAAATATGACTGCATAACATACATATATTTTTTAAATTTTCTTTGTGGAAATCATTATGTTGTTTGATTGTTGTACTTGATTCACATATTTGCATAGATTTTTGTGATAGATGAATAACTATATTTTTATTATCAGTAAATTATATATATTTATTATATAATATAAGAAAAATGAAATTATTTACTTTTAAAACAAATTTGTCTCATGTTGGGGACTCTGTTATAGACATATCATATTCGAAGGAGACATTTTTACAGTTATCAATCTTCTTAACAGTCAAGAAACAAATCTGAATATCGAAACATTATCTCATACGATCTCTTTGTGGAATAACTGCTCTGAAGAAATTGAATTTATGAATAAAAAAAGGACTGGAAATGGATGTCCAGATGTGTTATCTAAGTGAGCTTTACAAAGTATTATTCATAGTTCATATATCATTTATGTCCATCATATTTTTTTGTCCATCATTTCTTAAACATCTTGAAATAACTGATACTAATTAATAATAAACTTTTTGCTGGAAAAAAAAATTAAATTTGTCTAATTATTGCTTAAATATTTTATTAATATTGTGTAAGAAGCTTTCAAGTGATATCATTGTTTAACTTTTATCAGTTTTTTTTGTTAATTTTTAGAGTTTTTTGTATCTAAGATATATATATATCCTAAAAATTACCATCAAATCAGTTTTACTTATTTATTATTTTGTTTTAATGAAAATACACTTTTTAAATAATTTAATTTAAAATAAATTATATATTAATTTACTGTATTCTAACAATTTGAATTTTATTAATTTTCTTTGGTGGATAACTTAAAAAGTTTTAATATGAATCGGGGAAAGCAAACTTATGTTGTTATATTTTATTTATTTGTGTATATAGAATCTAGGGAAAATTACATCTTTACCACTTTTATGGTACCACTTTTTATTTTTACCACCACTAATGACACATTTTCAAAAATACCTTCTTCATTAAGTGGCAAAAGACTCTTACGCCCTTGTTATTTATATATATAATAAATCATTATTTAAATAAAAAATATAAAAAAATATAAAAAAAGTTAAAAAGAAAAAATAAAAAAATAAAAATAAAAAATAAAATGTAATTTTTTTTTAATGTTTTCGAATTATACTTTTTCAAATTCGAACTTTTTTATAAAAAAAAATTTTGAAAAACGAAAATTATGTTTGAAACTATTTTTTAAATTTTTTTTATATATTTTTAAATATTTATATATTTATTAGAATCATAAATTTTACATTCCAAAAATCCTACCCCCTCAACTCTAAACCCTAAGTCTAGATTAGTCAATCCTGAGGGTATAATTGTATTTTACCCTTCATTAAAAGTGATGGTAAAAGTGGTTAGTGTAAACAAGAAAAGTGGTACTATGAATGTGGTATTTGTGGCAATTTCCCTAGAATCTATATATAATGCTAGTGTAATAAAGAAAGAACATTATTTTTTTGTAACTTCAAAAAGATACATTATTACAATTTGAAATTAATCAAAATTGAATAAAATGGTAATTAAATATTTGTAAATCTAATTGGTTTTTTATCTTGTTAAGTTGGGTTCTCATGAAAAGAAATCGATAGGTTAAACAAATGTTTCAAAATTTGTTGTGTTATTGTTTTGTCTATAAATTGCAAAATTTATTGAATTTTTATATTTAATTATTTCACCCTTAAATAATATTTTATTAAGACATTAGAGAACAATGTTTTGAGTTGTTTTGTCAAAATTGTACAAAAATCTATGCTTTTTCATATTTGTCACAAAAATTTATATGTTAAACTTACTTTTACAAATTTCTTAACTTTGTCACGAAAACAAAAATCTATGCTTTTTCATATTTGTCAATGTTCTCACACTTTTAAAGAATATATTAGCTTAGTCGCTTACTTTTTTTTTTTTACAAAACAAAGTATCGGAGTCTTGAAAATTAAATTCATATTATTGTTATTGTACATAAGAGTTTGTGATTACATACTTAGTGATTCTTGTATATGTGTCCAAGAAATTTTCAATGGCTTAGTGGTAACTGCCTTATATTTATGTCATACTAACCCGGATACGATCATTTCCTTTGCATTGTTTTTTTCATTTTTTACAAAAATATGAATGAGATGACGTGGCAACTTCGGGCTCTCTGATTGGCTGATTTTCTTATCCTACGTGGACAGCCTATCTAAGGCTTATATTCCCCTTTTATTACTTACTAGAGATTTTACCGCGCTACGCGCGGTTTATTTGTCTATAAAATTAATGTTTTAACGGATGAATTTTTAAAATTTTCCATATATATTAAAAATTAATTCTAAATTTGATTATAAATCCAATTGTTATCAAATATTTTCATAATTTTAAACCAGTCAAAATTCGATAATCACATTATTTATTCAAATTTTACATTTTAAAATCATTATTTAATAAAAATACATTGAAAATGTAAAAAAAAATGTCTTTTTAAAACAATTCTTCTCTAAAATATTTATAATTTTGAAATAGAGGGAATATAGCTTAAACATCAAAGTTTTAAATAGAGTATTTTTATTTTGTGTTATATTATATCATTTATTTGTTTTGATATGATATTAAAGTTTTAAAATTTGTTTGGTATTTCTTATTTTGTAAATATGTATTTGCTATAAAATTGTGAAACGTGTAATAGATTTCATTATGAACAAATTCCATGTTTAGATACTACATAAAAGTACATTAGATACATTTTGCGCATTACATTACACATATGCAGATATATTTGTCATTGGTATTGTGTAGAAAATATATAACCTTTCAATATTGTTTGTATGTTACAGTAGAAACATACTTCCATTATTATTATTTTAGATTCTTAAGTTAATTATTAAATAACTTATGTTGGAGTTGGTATAGCGAGAATCAAATGCATCGATTGATAATGGTCTAACTTAATTGACCTTTACACATATTTATTTGCTATTTTGACAGTATAGGTAAATTTTTTTACTATTTTTTTATTTTAATAGTATTTTACTTTCTTATAATTATTAATTTATATATATATATATATATATATATATATATATAAAATTTAGCATTTTCTTGCATGATATACTGCATGATATACTGAAAACTTGTGTTGTTATGGCTTGTAAACAAAATAAACCAAAACATTACAAACCCATTCTAGTATATTTAGAATTATTTAATATTTTTATTGATGGATTATATAAACAACCAACTTTTCATGTTTTTTAAATTATTAGTATTAGCTTAATATAAAATTGAAAACTCTGTCAATGATTTGTTGTTTTTATTGTGGTTACCTGGAACGATTAATTAGTAAAGAGCTCAGGTTACACAGAGAATGTGGATTTCGTACAATTACTTTAAACTTAGATGAGTTTTAAATCAATGTTATGTTACATTATCCCAGACACGGAATTATTTTCACCAAAACGGAAAGCCTGATGGCATATATGTCCGCCACCGACTATAAACAAAATGATATACTTTTGATTTTCTCTAACTCTGGGGTATTTGCTATGAGAATAAGGAAAATAGTGGGACTACAGGAATGATATATAAAGCTTCAGTATCTCTGCGAGAGTTGAAAAGAACTTCGAAGTCACTTTTTATTTAATCACAGCAATGGTTGACTCTTGATATAATCTGCTGGAAAAGATATCTTGCCTGGCAAAGAAAGATGGGCTCAAAAGTTTTAGAGTAAAAGTAAAAAATCTACAAATGACATAAAAATAGATCACCTACCTTGTTTGTTTCATATGCCCTACTTACAGATACAATATATTCATAAATTCCTATTCCTTTTCGCTAAAACTACATTAGACAATAATAACTCAACTCCGATACTAATGTTATATATGAACAACATATAAAGTGTAATCTCTAAATGTCAAGCTCACCTCACCCTCCCTGAATCTTCCATGGCTTCATATATGCTCAAATAGTTCACCTCCAATAGCATATTCCATGACAAAAGTGATATCCATTGGTGTCCAACCCACCTGATAAATCAAGTGAGGTGTGGTAATTGGTTAATAATCTCTCTTGCCACATTTTCATCGATCTACATACCATACCGAAAAAATACTCCATATTTTACCTTAGAAAACGGCAATTACAACAGTCATAAACAACTTGCATTAGGCAGATGCACATAAAAAGTTAGCAGTCATGAACAACTTGAACAACTAATGCCACCAAATTTTAACAGGTACAAATCATAACCTGCTTGGGTTGTTTCATGGATATATGCTATTCCAACAGATGTTTTCCCTTCAAATTGGCCGCATCACATTTGTAAGCTCACAATCCCGGTATCTCTCAACTTCTGGTCTTCTATTTTCTCTGTTACACTTTAAAAAAAAAGACGTGACTTTAAGCCAGAGATCCTTGCACATCTAACTATTCCCTAATACAAATCAAGAGAAGCAAAGTATACCTCAGTTTGGTCATCCAACTCTTTTTTTATTCAGCTGAATCATCTCAAGTTCAACCTGTATAACAGAGAACCAAACATAAAAATAAGAATCTTAGCTGTTTTCTGATATGTAGTGTAACTACATATAGCATATCACCTCGTCGACAAAGAGCTTGGGCATTTACAAAGTTCCTTTTATTACTTCCTTCTCTGCTCTAAAAATTGAAAGCCAAGTAACAGCACAACCTGGAAAAGAGGACATATGCAAGCGAGTTGTGTATGATCACAGTGATGAACTTTAGGCAAATATTAAAAAAAGTGAAAGAACATGATTGGAGGGCTGAACAGAGGAACTTGATAATCAAAAGGACGAATTTGGAATCTTACTTTAGTTGCTGTTGAATCTCCGTGGCTGAAACTCTAATGCCGAGATTTTGCTTGAGCTTTGTGTTTGTATTTGTATTTGTATCGCATTCTGTGAGATTGGCCCATAATCACATATACGAAGAGCGTACAAAGAGCAAAGTCAATCTCTCCGGTCTGAACTCGAAACAATAATCTCCCGGTGACGATCTCATCCTCCCAGCCAAGTAACGATCCCGACGGAACAAAATCCCATGTTGTAACTTGTCGCCCTTCACGCCGAGCTTGAATATTTAGGAAGACGAAGCGAGCCCAAAGAACTGAGAGCTTACGATTGTGAAATCAATATTTCGGGTTTGAATTCCAAAAAAATAACCTCCTCATGTCGATCTCATCCTCCCCGTAGATTATATTACAAACATCACCATGGTTGAAGAAAACGACTACCAGGAACGTTGTAATAGATTCACAGATTTTGAAACCGTTTGGATATGTTTAACGATTTTATGGAATAAGCTAGGAAGATTTGGTTTGGGTGAATGATTTCAAGAAGTGACTTATATAGGTGGAGAAAAAAAAGAAGGTGGAACGAAACCATCTGAGCTAAAGAAAAGAGTAAAGATGAGTTTTAAATGTTTGAGGGTGGGGCTGTGATAAATACAGAGAAGAAACAGTTATTTTTATGGATCTGAAACAAAGACAACGAAGTGGAAAAGACAGCACAGATAGTTGGGTTTAGATTTACAACGCCGTTTAGGTTGGTAATAAGTGGGCCTGATCGTATTAGTGTGAGCCCATACGTATGACCCTGTTTTAATTTGTGAAGAGTGAATACGTATGATCCTTTTTTAATTTGTGAAGAGTGAATAATTAGTTGACGTGGAAGTTTGGTGGATGGTGATAGGCTGATTTAATTTGCCTACGTGGATAGCTTCAAAACACTTCCTCAGTCCCTTTTAGTATTGTGATATGATGAACTGAATTACTAGAACAAAAAGGTTTCTTTCTCTCAATCAGAATCGCATTTTGCTTACACTTTTGAATTTGATTTTCTAAGTGGGGTGTTTGACCAGAAAGCTACAATCTTTGATTTCAGCTATCGGTTCCTAGAAACTGATTAGGGCTGTCACTGTAAGAAGACGGGTTAATTCTTTCCAAAGTTAAACAAAAATTGAGTTACAAAGAAAAAGTTAAAACTAAGACCAGTACAAAACCCCGGTTACTCATGCTTGGGTCGTTCTTTTTAGACAAATTCAGACGCTAGTTAGAATCAAGATGATTGAATTTCAATTTGAATTTAAACGAACCAATGCTATAACAGAACATTTCAATGTTCTTGGTATTACTGAGAAAATTTCAATACAAGACTCAAAAACTGAACTAAACCGGAACCATACCAGTAATGGACCACCAAACCAATCAAAATCTCTTTTCAGGAAAGATTAGCGATAACACGTTCACATTTATCTTCCAATATCTTGACAGCTTCAGTGAAGAGAACATCCGGCGGCAGTGATCCAGTAGATTCAATTTTAACTGAAAACACACACAAATAACAAAACTCAAAATACGTTTTCCTTTTAAGACATATCATGAACTACAGAGCAAAATGAATGTTTTGTTTCATATTTTCTTACAGATGAAATGGTTCTTGACACGTCGAAGAGCCACATTCTCTATCCATTTTTTCCGCTGTTTTCCTTCTCCCTTTACTTCTTCTCCATAATTTTCCCTCATGCATTGCATACACAACGTGCAGTTACGCGGCCGTGCTACCCTTTCCCTGTTCCTACCTGTTTTCCATTTTTGCAAAGTCAATATAAAACACTCAGAATTGCAGAGAATCTCCTATTGTTTGAAGGAATTTACTTTACCATTGCCCAAGTCTTCAATGTCAAAAACTTTCACCGGGCAGGCTTCTACGAGTCGTTCAGCATCCTCATCCTCAACTTCCCTTAGTAGAATAACCTAAGATATGTTACCAAACAAAAAGCATTACACGAAAGATGAAGATGAAACAAGAATAAAGCTGAGGTAAAATAAACTTCTCGCCTCAGGAAGCATTCTATACCAAGCCGTCGCTACTGGCGACCACTTTGCATGTGTTTTACCAATGCCCTTAACAGCATGAGCTTCCGGCTCAATCTCCTACATATAGAAGACAAAGTTTAGAAGAGACCAAGTGTTTGATTCATCTCTAATTGCAAAATACCTACATGACCAGGGCTGAGTTTTGCGATCAATATGTCAGGATAGCTCGGAGTGATTGGATTATCAGTGAATTCAGGGAAGGACTCTTCTTGGCTGCGGATGAAGGAAGTGTAAGTTTTAGGCTTTGAGTTGGAATCTCCTGATTTTTTTAACCAACGCACTCCCCTTTGGTAATCAAATCAATTCCTTTGTTAAAACTACAACAACGAAAGAAAAAAAACAGACAATAACATTCTTTAATGAGAGATTAGGAACTTTGCCGATGCTCTAACAAAAGAAAACAACATTACCTTTCTTACGTCCTTCACTTTTTGCACATTTGGTATGGAGTTTGAAAACAATGGTGTTCTTTTCATTTGGCTGGTCGTTTTCTATGGACACAGAGATAGAGAACTAAACTGAGATACATATAAAGAATCAAATGCCACATAAGGTCTTCTTACCAGATATATACTCGAAGAGCTTAGGATCTGCAGCAATAGGTACAAGCCCCATCCTCTGAGCAAGAACTTCATCTTGAACAATGGATGTGTTGTTTGCTATAAATACTTTTTCAAAAGCCATTGTAGAAAGCTGCATTGTAAAAGAAAAAAAAAAAACCCCTTAAAACAAAAGACTAAAGAATCAAGATTCAGAGAGAGACAGACCTCAGCTAGAAGGATCCTTCTGAAGGCATTGGCGATAGCTGCATGCCGTCATTCAAAATTTCGATGACATCAACTTTGAAATTCTCAGAGAATTTTTCAAGTTTCACACTGTTGTCTACTCCCACACCGTTATAGGCACCCGAGTAAACGACACTCGCCGTCTACAGGAAAACATTAGAGACTTCAGGCTTTCAAACAATCATCACACATATGATTTGGATTTTGACAAAACAGACCAAACCCATGATCTGGTATTCTAGACCAAAAAAACTCACAAACGCTAAGCTGTTTGAAAGTAAAATAGAGAGAGAAGGAAGTGGGTACATGAATAGGAGCGTCGTTTTTTACAGAGGAAAAGAGTTCACGGGAGTTGCAGATGCGGAGGAAGTCCGGTAGGGATTTCTGGGAGATCCATTATGTTGAAGTTCTTAGTGAATGTCTTTTCTTCTTCGGTAACAATCGTTTTTACCTCGCCTTCTCCTTCTTTGGTTGCCATCTTTCTTTGCAGCGGAACTTCGGTTCTGAGTGAGCAAACCCCAAGTTTTAGGGTTTAGATGAGAGAAGTGGGAGAGAGATGAAGAGAGTCAGGAGGAGGGGAAATAATTGAATAAGGTTTATCTACACATGTGTATTGTTTTCAACAATTGTCCCTTTTGGGCATTGGTTAATTGTGTTTTGGTTTGGTTCGCTTTGATTTATATGGTTCGGGTATAAATAAATAATTGAGAATCGATAAAAACTTGATGAAAATCTTCTATAAGAATAAAAGATAGAATTCTGTGACAAAAAAAAACGTGTAGAATAGTGAAATTGTGAAGGTGTAAATTACAAAACTATCACTCTGTAAGAGCCATGTTCGTGAAATCACCACCATAGCTGTCCAAATTCACTTGTACAAGCTTAACAAACCACATATATATTTTTATGTCTGTCAGCTGACACCTCTTCCAGACAAGTAGATCCGCCTCTAGACTTAGCAACTTTTAAAAAAATAAAAGAGTAAACGAAATTAATCTAAGAATTGTTTAAAAAAGGTTTTTAGTATTACTATTATATATTAGTTTTGATAAATTTTGGGAATAAGTCAATTTGGTTCAATGGTTAAAATGACATAGGAGGTTGGTTACCCATAAACCTAAGTTCGAGTTGTTATCGGTAAGCCAAAAGGATGGTTCCACCAAAATATAGGCTGCATAAAATGGTAAATAGTTGAAGAGAAAGAAGTGTGTCAAACCTAAATTCGAGTTTGGTCTTCAGTTCGAACGGGTCTCTGAGGGTCATCCCGTTTGCTACCGCACTCTGAAGGACATGACCAATCCCGCCCACTGTTTAAATGGGCCTATGTGGGCCTTGTGAATAATGTGTTTAGCTACATTTTTCTAACCTGCCGAAGACACAAAGCTTTTAGTCACTTTCACATGTTATTTTGTGAAACTTCAAGAAACAGAAGTCGAGTAAATGGACAGAATCCAGTTTCTCAGTGAAGTCTACGTTCATCTTCTGCACCCCCTCTAGGATTAGTTTCAGCTTAGCCTCCTCTTCGCTCTTTGGAGTGGCTGCAAGATCATCAAGAAACTTGTTTAAGGAAGCCGTTTTAAGTGTCCAGGTTAGAAATCCTAGCTGCAGTTGATTGAGCCAACTAGATGCATCCCCAGAGAGAGAATGGAGTAAAATCTTGCAGGAAATGTAGTCTTCATAGAATCCATTGATCTCAATGTCAGTAACCAAATCCTTAAACATCCCAATACAATCCATCGGGTGCTCGTGAGGAAGACTAGAGAAAGGTTTCCCAACTAAAAGAGAGATATATGCAGGGTGTGGCTGATATTCATTCGTCAAGAATCCTAACAATGAGCCGAAGACATGTTAGCGTAGAACTCATCATGCATGGTGTAGTCTCCAAGTGTCTTCTGTCTGTCAACCTTTGTTTTATCAGCAACATAAATTTCATCAGGGATTACAGCTCCTTGTGCATTTAACTTATTACCTGCTATATTACCATGTGACCATCTAGATCATGCAAGTCTACCCGCTTATCATAAATCAACACACGCTGAGACGCCATCCATATCTTTCCACAAGCAGTGTCGATCGACATTGGATGAGTCTCGTTCGACACTTGGTTATCTACGGGGTCAATCGCTGCTCGGAGGTTGTCGATCGACACTGACCTCTTAGATTTATGGTTCACACGTCAATCAGCAGGCTCTTGTTTTGAAAGACCTAGAAAGCTTCTTTTCACTGTTATTCCTGGTACTAAGATTAATATATCTGAAACCCAAGAAAAGAAAAGTAAGTAAAACTTCAAAATAAAAACCTAGTATAAATCCTACATTAGTTGAATGGTGATCAGAGTCCTCGGTAACAACGCCAAATATGATATGCTCAAATTAACCTTTAAGATAATCTCTCAAATAAGAGGTCCGTAATAGTACTTGAGGATCAAATCAATATAGACTATGTTTCACACAATAAACTTTAGTTACAGATCAATCTAGACAAACAATAGAAAACCAATAAACAAAGCAATAAGTAAATAAACGGTTCTAGTGATAAGAGAAAGCACTAGACATAGAAAATCAACCAAGAGATTCAAAACTACAATCAATGGTGTCAAGGGTTTAATAAGAACGATTCTAGAACTTGAATGCAATAAGTAAGTTATCGAGTTCTCGCTTCTATAAACTATCAGATGTATAACTGTAACCTAATACGAAATCTTGTTACGTATCTAATGAATCAAGCAAGAAATACATCATATTCTATATTATTCAAATAAAATCCTAGACCAACTCTCGGTGTGAACGAAAATCTATTTCATCAGGATTAGGTCCAGGATATTGTGTGTCCCAATTGTCTTATGATTCTAGGTTATGGTAATCAGTCACTCTCATGCTATTCCAAATACTTTAGAAACAAGTATGATATACAATCCTGATGTAGAATATGATGAATAACCCTAGCATTCCTATGATTAGCAACTCGACATTAAGGTCCTGAAATCACTAAATCTAATAAGAGGTCTACTCATATATGAAAGAAGAAAGACAAATCAAAGACTGAATAGAAATAATATATAAAAACAGAGAAGCTTCAAGAGGACTCTACAGGAGTTTTTCTCTTCTCTCCAAACCTAAAACAAAACTTAGAAATGGTAGCCGTCAACAATAGCTTAGAAAACGTATATATAGGGTTTGGACATTTTTGAGGTCTTTTGTAAATAAGGGAAACTTTAGGAAAAATTTGTAATTTTTGAAACTTCATTAAAATCCATCGTTTGGCCGATTTGAAGGAGTGTCGATCGACACTAGTTGATTCTTTACTGCTTCCTCACATGGGTCAGACGGACCACTCTTCAGTAAAACGACCATAACTTTTGATAAGTGATCAAGATTAAACTCAACACGGTGGAACTGGAAAGCTAATTCAAAGCTATATCTTTTGTCAAGACATAAGCTCATGCGCACCGTGGGAAGGTCTCCGTCCATAGTTAAATTTCTTACGTGTATGTACAGTTATACATCTCAAATAGCTCTAGAATCTCCAAAGTATCCCAAAACGTACCTAGACCGTTATATAAAACAAAACAAAACAAAAATGACTCCAAACATATAATATAGACTTTAATTATGACTTATACCATGGTCTAAAAGTGGTAAAACCATGGTATATCACTCAAGATGGAAACTTATGGACTTAACAATCTTCTAGAGCATAATATCAACGGTTGAGTAGCTGCCTAATTGAAGATGGTTTTCGTAAATATGAGATGGATCATACATTAGTCACAATCAAATAACATAAAGATATGGTGGTGGTACTTATCTATGTTAATGATATAATCATGATTAGAAGTCATGTAGATGGTGTTAACTGCACAAAAGAGGTTATCAAAGCAACCTCTGATATCAAAAACTTAGGAGAGGTATAGTACTTTCTTAGGATTGAAATGAGTAAACTTGATGCTTGATTGTTTTGTCACAAAGGGAATATGCCTTGGACTTAATATCAGAAACATGAAAGCTTGGTTCCAAACAATGCAAGACTGCTATTGAAAAAATGATAAGGATAAATCAAGAGGAGAAATAGCTAGGATGAAAAGCAAGACCCGGAAGGTTTCACCCATAACCGCAATGCACCAAAAGAAGAAGACAATGAAGAATAAGCCCCGAGAGACTAAGGATAGTGGATTTAGTCATCGTCTTTGCTCCAGTCTGCTGTGAGATTTCAAACAAAGTCATACATTGAAAATTAGACAATGGAGAGTTTAATATATAAAGAGATGTCCAATTCTAATTAGTAAGAGACCCTTTGAGAAGGAATCCAAAAGTAAATCTTTGCGGGACAGTCTTTTAGGGTCAAAGTGAACATTATCATATTAATCGGACAATAAAGAGTTGGAAATAAGCTTTCACAAACCCAACAATTGGTATCTGCGTGGTATTACAAAGATTTACAAGAATACCAAAATACCTGTCGAGTAGGAATGAGACTCTTCAAGTCGGAAGAGGAGGTTTGTGGCAGAAACCAGTCAGAAGATCATGGAACCTGTGATGTTATGGGAAATACATCCTGAACGCGATTGGGTGCCAGATGTCAAAGACGCGACAAGATAGGTGCCAAAAATTTTGCCTAAAAGGGATGAGATGAGTGTGGTCCTTAGTTTAAAAGGGAGAATGTGAAATATCAAACAAAGTTTACATAGGAAATAGATAAAGGAGAGTCTAATATATAAAGAGATGTCAAACTCTAATTAGTACGAGACCTTTTGAGAAGAAATTCAAAAGTAAATCCATGTGGGGCAGCCTCTTAGACCAAAAATGAATAACATTGTACTAATCGGACAATAAAAAAATTGGACATAGACTTTCACGAGCCCAACATCTGCGTTTGGAATTTCATAGTCTCTTTAGCGAAACTCTGATCTTAAATTTAATATTTCAATGAATAGTAATACATATTTTAAAGTGACAAAAGGAACAACACAATTTTCACAAACGCCTTGTTCTTTACTTTTAATGAAAACTAGATTTTGACCCGCGCTAAAGCGCGGGATAATTTTTTGGCAAAAACTTTATATAATCACATTTTCTCTTTATTCAAAATAGGTCTGAGCATAAAATCCGTAAACCAAAGTCTGTACCGAACTTAAACCAAAGAACCCGATCCATATCCAGTATGAAATGTAAAAAATCTCAGAATAGGTCTTGTAGGGTGGTACGTCATATATCCGAACCCGAAGTGTTATTAGCCGAACCCAAACAGACAATCCGAAAAAACCAAAAAAAAAAAAAATCCAAAATAGCTCTGGATCTTGCATATTCCTAGATACACCACTACAGTTTCGTGAATATAAATATTTTTATACATATATCAATTATAGTTACTATATTTAATTAATATACTAATAAACTTCAGTAAATATAGGGTAGTTACTAACAAAAATATTGGAAATAAAAGTAGGTCCAAAAGTTAAGGGATGTTACATTTATCTCTAATGAGATATGAATAGGTCTAAAAGTTAATGACAACATTTTTAAGTAGATAAAAATTAGGACTCTGTTTTAATAGATTAGATTCTTTTTAGGAAATGTTTAATTCCTGTAAAATTTTAAAGCTCGAGTATTGAGGTTATAAGCTTGACTTTCATTTTTAAAAGCGAGTATTTATTTTGGAAAAAATTAAAATTTTAAGGTTTTTTTGTACAAAATATTTTTAACACAAACAAATTTAATTTTCATAACATCAAACGATCATTCTATTACTCAAAAAATAGTGGTTTGAAAAATCAAATCAGAATATAATAACCAACATAAAAAAAATACAAGTAAAAAGATCTTGCCGTTCTATCTAAAGAGTCAACAATTGCATTATGGTCTCAAATAATGTAGGAAAGCTTGAATTAATGAAATCGTCTTTGTAGCCCTACCATTATATCGTTTATATATGCAAATAACTTTTGACTATGTAATTCATTTCCATCAATTTCTAATGAATAGTAAACAATATAATCAACTTCTATAGCATAAGTTGGTAATAAAGAAAGATTTGCATGTGTACTATATTTTAGTTAACTCACAAAACCAAAAGTTGACTACACAAACACAAATAGTATTTCCCTAATCTGCCAATAAATAATTAAATAAAATTTGACAGTATCCTGCTATACATTGAAGAATATAAGTATACTAAGTTAAGATCCGCCTCTTGCGCGGAATGAACACTATATATATAAATAATTTCATATACAATATTATATGTTATTACATATTCTGAAATAATAAATATAAATATAATAATTAAAAATCATTAACTATTACATATATAATTAAACATGGATCACAAAATTTGAATGTGACATTTTTAACAGTTTTAGTAATTTATAGTCATTTTAAAAAAATTTAAATATAACGTTTACAGAAAAATCTAATTTTTTTATTATATGGTTATTGTGGTTGTTTGATTTATTTTAATAGTTTAAAATTAAACAAATATGATAGAAGATACAATAATTTTTATCAAATCTTTATTATTCAAAATCATTAATTTCCATATATACTTTAGCCACATTAAGAAATTCCATAATTTTTATTTAAGAAAATTATAAAGAACATTAATAATTAATTTATAGTTAGTTCAATAAAAATCTTATTATAAAATAAGATGGACCAACCTATTTCTCTAATGATTCTAAAAATCATTCTAGTGATGACACATAGCTACAAAAAAAGTTGTAATGCTTCTCATATAATATATAGGGGATTAAAAAACAATGAAGATTTCGAAATTAAAATATTAATTTTTAAATATATGTTCAACGCAGATATCAAAATATAAGTATGTATTTTCATATGATATATAGTTTAATTTAAACGATATGAAATAAATATATATATTAACATGAAGACCTATTAAAATAAAATTATTTAGTCATATGATTTTATAATCATTGTATCTTATTATAGAAAAAAATTTAAACCTTGATCATAAAATTTTATGTGAGACTTTTAACAGTTTTAGAATTTATACTCGTTTTGAAAATTCAAAATACAACATATACAAAAAAAAAATTAAAATTTTTATTATATGATAAATGTACTTGTGTAATTTATTTTAATAATAAATAATTAAAAGAAATGATAGAAAGTATACAGATTGTTAGCAAATCTTTGTTATATACAATCATTAATTTTCATATATATCTTAATTACATTAGGTAGTTTCGTAGGTTTTATTTCAGGAAATCATACATAATAATTTCAATTTGATAATTGAATGGTCAATAAGAGACATACTATATAATATAACATTCCTTAGTAATTTAATTTTGGACTAACAAAATTTTCAATTGATTCTCAATCCGCCACGTAAGTAAAATTAGCATTCCAATTACGTGACAACTCAGCAGGGCATTTTTTTAATTAGTACAAACTACATGTTATAACTTTTTAAATGTTTCTCTATTGATATATATGGGATTACATGATTCAAATAAACAAAACTGACATATATGTGTTACTATTTTCTTGCTATAAACTTTATCATCACCAAATTAGGAAGATTCATTTACGGTCAAAATAAAAGTAAAACATTGAATGAGATTTTCCTCAACCAAAAGTCAAATAATTTTTTTTCTTATGAAGTGCTAAAACATTACTTAGCATCTTTTCTTCTCAACATTACTACACCAAAGAAAATATAATGGATATTGCAAAATCTTTTTTGGCTTTTATTTTGGTATTAACGGGAGCAATTACATTGTCCAACGACAACGTTTCAGCTGTATCTGTTATTGCTTAGTTTGATAGGTAGTGATTCCAGTGAACATGTATTAGTCTGATAGGACTTGAATTGCTAGCCTTTAATTTGAACTTATCTTTATGTATAAAAGAGAGTTTACTCTCTCCTGGTGAAGCCACCTCAGCATCAAGGTCACAAATTCGTGCTCTGTGGTGTCGACACCTGTCCAGGCTACTGATACTCTGCATTCCATTTAAAAATTGTTTGGCTGTCGGGTTTTTAATGGGCTTGGATGAACTGTATGATTTGTATGTAATAGATAATTTTCTTTGGGCCGATCTCAATAGAAATGATGGGCCCGTATCCACAACATCTTCACATTTTTAGGGTTCATCTGGTCATCGAAGGTCTGGTTCCGTATACCATCAATGGTGATTCTGAAATTGCATGTGCGTTGACTCTTTCTCAGTAATCTCAAAGTCGGTGGTATCTGTTCATGTCGTTTCGGTCTCTATTCTTAACCTCGGAACCCTTACCAATCGAATTGATTGAACGCCATTAACAAAATTGTAACTCTTCATGCCCACTACAACCACCATCTTGCATTCAATGATTCTTATCCTTCATCCAGGCGGTGATTATCTCCTATAAAAGGGTAAGCATTCAGCCGTATAGCAGCATCCTCACAGTTCCTGATATATCAAGGTATAAAGTTACCTCATCTATTTTGCTCAGATTCTGGGAACTAAAGTTGTTCCTTTCTTCAGACGAGCCAACTTTTCCCATGCCCCCATTATCTCTAGAGACAATCTCCTATGGGCCTCTCAAATCTCCTATACCCTCATTGCTTTAATGAAACATGAATATCCAATTTTTCCCTTTTCATTTTTGAAATTATTAATTGAAATTATAAAAATTTTGAAATTTTGAAATTTTGAAATTTTCCAAATTTCGGATACTACATGATACTGTATAGTTTTACTTAGTTGTACTGAGTTATACTTCGTTCTGCTGGGTAATATTGATGTTAAGTTATACTGAGTTATACTGGGTACTACTGAATGTAGTTATACCGAGTTATACAGAGTACTACTGAATGTAGTTATACCGAGTTATACTGAGTACTATTGAATGTAGTTATACCGAGTTATAGTGAGTTATACTGAGTACTACCAAGTGCAGTTATACCAGATTATTAGTTATACTAAGTACTACCGAGTGTAGTTATACCGAGTTATACCGATTGTACTGATTACTACTAAGTATTACTAATACTACTACTAAGTTAGTTATACAAAGTTCGACTATGTTATACTGCATAATACTAAGTACTACTTAGTTAGTTATACCAAATTCGACTGAGTTAGTAATATCGAGTTATACTAGATCCAGATCTGAAGAAAATAAATAAAAAACACGAAACATACTTTGCAAAGGGGAACAAGAACAATAAAATCCCAAAATCATAAAAACCCAGATCTATAGAGAACAAGAAGAACCCTAATCATACAAAATCCAGAATCTTAATTTACAACCCTAAATCGAAAAAAAAACTCAGAATCTCTCATCAAATCAGGTTGAGCCGTCGCCGTTCTTGATATCTTTTGCTCGGTAACTATGGAAAAGTGAAGGTTTTGTTTGGTATTCATGGAGGACGACAGGTTATGAAGAAAGAAGAAGGAAGAGAAGTGATTTTCACAGAGAAGAACAAGAAAATCGCAGAGAAAAGAAAGAGAAGAAGCGTAAGAAAAAAGAGGAGAGAAGAAAATGAAAAGAAAAACTGTAGGCAGCTTTATTTTATTAGATTATGTTATAAAATAAAAGGGCAAAACGGTAAATATTTTAATTTTGACATTAAAAATAAATCAATTTATTAAAGAAAATAGACTGGGTCCTTGTCAGATTAAATTATGAGATTTGGGGGCACCAGAGGAATTGTCTCTCTTCGGACACATGATGAATTGTATTTTTAAACATATTACGTTTGTTGATTAGGTTTGTTGGTTTTTCAGTCTCAATATTTATTTCACCCATAGATTCAATTTCGTTTGTTGATTAGGTTTTTCGGGCTTCTCCTCCCGTGAATACGCTCACTAGATCTTTGGTTGAAGTTGATGAATTAGATTCCAGCAATCAAAGCATTGTATCAAGTTAAGCCAACCTTAAATCTCATTGGAAAAGTTGCGAGTTTTTAGTTTAATATTCTAATAATCGGTCTCTTATACTTCTTCTGTGTAGACTGATCTTGAAACAAAAACTATTAGACATAGTAGAAAGCAAGAGCTGATGTCTCGACAATGCACTATATTTTTTTTTAACCTCATTTATATCGGTTTTAGTTTGTGAGGCAGTAATCAGAAGAGAGATCATGAACAAGGTGTTGAAAACGAGTGTGACAGCTTAGGTGAAGCTCAATATGCTCAAGAATCTCACCGGCACTCTGCTGTTGCAGGCTCTTTAGGTGGATTAAGCGCTCACACCAGAAACATAGTTCTTGATGTATTCATAGCTATTTGCCAATATCCAGCTCAAACCATGGAGAGCTATCAATGCATCAATGATGGAGACCATTAACGAGAAATATATCCGTATCTCTATCACTACGCCAACTACTCAGGTAACTGATCAAATCTCTCTATTAAGTTCTTCAATTTGATTTGACATATTTATTTATCATGGTTTACATTTTCAGGCTGGGACAGTGGAAGGAGGAACGCAGCTTCCGTCTCAGTCGGTGTAGTCAAACCTGCTAAGCGTTAAAGGAGCTACAACAATTTGATCTTAATCTTGCCTTTTCAAAAACATTGAGCGTTTCAACAATGTGGGAAACACAGAGCGTCAAAGTCTGTACCATTGCCTTTTTCAAGTTGGAGGAAGCAAGAGCATGTAAATTTTATACATTCCAAAACCAAAAAAGCAGCTTAATTTGGATTATATATATAATCCTATGAAAATCTATTCATCGTAACACACATATATTTATTCTTGACTTTAAATTTCTGATTGTGGCATTAACCGGTGTGTGCAGAAAAATGTATAAAGGTTAATGGTTTCAACAGATTATTGATCAAATTTATTAAAAGTAATAAAAAAATCTATAACAAAAAAACTTCTAATAGCTTTTCAAAAATATGTGTAAGTCACGAAGAATAATTATAAGTTTATAATATAATTTTATCCTGATTTCAAAAATCGACTCTAAAGTTCAAATCCATAACAAAAGTAATATTCAAAAAAAACAAACTGCACCTTGATAGCCTATAACCATATGCTAAAATATTTTTATTCTTTTTATAATATTAATTCATATATGACAGTATTTTAACATTTTCTACTTATATGTATTAAAATAATATTTATATAGTAGTTATGTCTATAGCATATTACAACTTTTTTTTTAACAACAGTATATTACAACTATAATGGAATAAGTCACATAATCTTAAAACATTTTTAAAAATTAATTGAGAAAATAGAATTAAAAATAATAATTATAAAAATAAATGAAAACTGTATTTATATAATAACACATTAAAGAAACTATATGCAAATAAGTGTAGTAACTTCATGAATTTTCAAAGAGAGTTTCAATATAACTAATTTAATACTGATATGAAAATAAAATGTTTGTAATTATAAATTTTAAATTGAAACGTAATAAAAAACGATAAGATATAAGAGTTTTAATGAAAGTATAAAATATAAAATAAACCAATCAAAATATCTATATTACCAAAATAAAGAAGAAAATATTTCTATTGAAATCATCTCAACCATCAAAGTATAAATTTACTTAATTGCAAAAAAGTAGTGAAAAATCATAATAAAACCCCATAAAATAAAGTAACCACGAAAATAACTATTCAAATTACATCTATAACTAAACCTTCTCAAATGAGAAAAAACTATGAACTTATACATACTTAACCAATGTGTTTTTCTTTGCTTTTATTTTAATTGTAACATGGAGAATTTAAAATATCTGAAAACCGTTCAGTTCAGATGAATAACTGTAAAAGTCAGTGTATGAGATTAAGTAAGAAAATCTTTACTAAATCTAATACAATTAAAAATTATTATTAGTAAAAAAATAAATAATTTTGGCTTTGAAACAAAACCACAACAAGACTAAAACATCTTCACATATTAGCAAACAACAACTGTGCCAATTTATGGATCATCATGAACGGAAAACCAACATGTCTCGGGATGGCAAATGCTGAGATAGACCAAATGTTCCTTATGCAAAGTCTCTACATTAAAAGAAAAATGTTATGGAACTAATATGATCTTTACAATACCACCACTTCTCAATAATCTCGAAAATTGATATAGTGATTGTTATTACTATAACATACAAAAATTATCCACAACCCAATCCTTCTGAACCTAAATATTACAAACCACAAATAACACACCAAATATGGAATCAAATTTTCATAAAAAGAAACAACATGAAGACCATTTGAAGCCCACACAACATAACAATGACACAACTCTTTAGAAAAAAAAAAAACTATTGCAAACAAGCAAAATATATATTATCACATATAATCTATTTTTTTCACGTAAAACTCTAAAAATCATTATCATATACATCTCTTGCAAATGTAAACCAAAAACAGCCCCAAAAAATCATACAAAAAATAATAAATCACAAATAAATTATATTCCGCCCGTAGGGCGGGCCGACCCTAGTGAATGATATTACTTGATCCGACCAAGTTGACCGTTTAGACTTTAGGTATTAAAATTTCCTTATAATGCTTGAGTCCCTGACCAATGACGAATAAGAAAATACTTGTATAATTTAAAAAATTACATAAAAGTATTAACAAAGAAAACCCTGGCGAGTTTACAAAAGTATTGATCCAATTTTTTTGAAAACCCTGGCCTTCTCTTTCACGACATATCGTGAGCCAAAAAAAACCTAAACTGTAAAAAGAAGAGAGGAAGAGACGACAGAAGATATGGATTCAAGTATTGATCCAATTTTTTTGAATACAATAGATTTTAACTCAACAACTCCTTGGTTCTCTTGGGGCAACTGCTGAGGCTGATGATGGTTCATCTGATGGAGAAAAAAAGAAGCAAGGAAGCAAAAGAAGGCTTACTAAAGTTGCTGATCATGAGTATGATAGTGATATTGAATCACTCCTCCACCAACCCAAACAAACAATCCACCTACGAAACCGGGAGAGCCTTAAACTCAAAGAAACCAATGTTACAATCTACTCTAGACGGTGGAATTGGATCGTCTCATACAAGTATGAATGTTGCAATAAAGCTTCTTTAATCAGTAAAAGAGTAGGGACTAGAAAAAAATTTTCTCTCTCACATTAGACAATGCTACAAGTAATGATTCAATGCAAGATATTGTGAAATCTCAGCTGCTTTTGAGGAATGATTTGCTGTGTGGAGGTGAGTTATTTCATGTCAGATGTGCAACTCACATAATTAACCTCATTGTGCAAGATGGTTTGAAGGTTATTAAAGATTTTTTGCACAAAGTTAGAGAGAGAGTATTAAGTATATAACAGCATCAGAGACGCGTGAGATGACATTTGGAAAATGTGTGGATGCTGATGGTATAAACGTGAACGCTGGTTTGATAATGGATGTGAGGACAAGATGGAGTTTGATATTCTATATGCTTGAAAGAGCCCTTCGTACCGTGAAGTGTTTGTTAAGTTGGAGATATAAGATAGGAGAAACTATAAGTTTTTGCCTACAGCTGAGGAATGGAGCTGAGCTGCGAATATATGTGTTTTTTTGGAGCCTTTTGCTAAGATTACTAGTTTGATGTCAGGTTCAAACTACCCAACATAAAAATTGTATTTTTATTAGGTATGGAAGATCCATAATTGGCTCCGGATAAATGAGGAAAGCGATGGTGAGATTGTCCAAAAATGGTGATACCGATAAAAGAGAAGTTCGTTAAATATTGGGAAGAAGTCAGTGATATTTTTGCAATGACAGCTGTCTTTGATCCACGCCTGAAGCTTCCAGTTGCAGAATATTGTTTAGGAAGGCTTGACATGAGTACACGTGATGCAAAAATGAAGAACTTGCGTCTGAAGCTAGAAACTTTGTTTGAATCATACAATAAAAAATCAAAGTCAACCTCACCTTCTACAGAGCCTTGTGAGATATATCAACAAAATGTTTGTGGAGGACAAAAAAGAACGTTTGAGAACTGTGATGTAAGTTTCATGTTTCTTTTTTTTTTAAATTAATTCTGAAACTTAAGGAATATCATCTTTTACAGTTTTTTTTTTAAAAACCACTACAAGATTTCTTTGCGTTTCGTAAAAATATTGTTGCTGCGAGTGGAAAGACAGCTCTACAAGCTTATTTGGATGAACCTGCGCTAGATATGGATAGCTTTGAAAGTGGATATTCTCAAGTGGTGGAAAGATAATACTCATAGGTATGGTGATTTGCCAGCAATGATTTGTGATATGCTTAGCATTTTGATCAAAACAGTGGCTTCAGAATCCTCCTTTAGCATCAGTTCGAGAGTTCTGAACATACATGAAACTTCCCAAATATGTGGGAGCTCTCATATGTAATAGGAATTAGCTACAAGGATTTGAAGCTTATGAGTATGGTGAATTATTCGCATAATCATATATTTTAGTGTACAATGTTCTTTAAACCTTATATAACTTTGATTTTCTTATATTTCCAAAAGATGAAATGGATGGTGAAGAAGAGACTGGTGAAGTTCAAGAAGAAGAAACTTGATAATTATTTTGATTTGGTGTTTTGATTTTATTTACATAATGAATTTTGTGGCACTCTTTTTCCCTTGTCAGATTTTGTCTCAAATGGGTCTTCCCGATAAGGTTTTTAACGAGGCCATATTGCTGAATTTTCTTATTGTTCATTTACATTAGCATTTGATTATTTGGATTTTCCATTGTTACTCAAAACACTTAGCGGTCTTCGAAGAATCATATGTTGCTTAGATGTTGCTTGCTTTGTTAGTCAATGAATGCAACTCTCACAAATCTAGTTATGTAAAAATAATGACAGCTTATTATGGTCTGTGTCAATCGTCTATATAACAAACAAGAAACTTATATACGTTTGCGGCTAGAGGTGTCAACTGGGCGGGCCGTCCATGGGCTAGCCCAGTCCAATTCACTTTGGACGGGCTATGGACACACCCAATTAATAAATGGGCTAACTGGACAATAGACAATTTGGTCCATGGTCCAACTGGGCAAAGACCAAATGGATAATGGGTGACCATGGGTCTCTTAGAAATATACTTTTATGATTTTGACAAAAATATAGTTTTACAATTTTAGCAAGAAAACATTGTTTTAGCGGAAAACGTAATTTAACAATTTTAGTGATTTCACCATTTTGACGAGAAAATTAACAATTTTGGCGCGAAAACGTAAGTTCAAAATTTTGATGGGCAAAACATAATTTTACAGTTTTGACGGAAAACCGTAATTTCCGGTTTTGCTTCGGTAAAACATAATTTTTAATTTTATAGGAAACATGATTTTACGGTTTGGCAAAAAACATGATTTTCATGTTTTGATGGGAAAACGTGATTTCTCAGTTTTGGCGGGAAAACATAATTTCACGGTTTTGGCAAAAAACATGATTTTCTAGTTTTTTGCGGAAAATATAATTTCTCGGTTTTGGCGAGAAAACGTGATTTTTCAGTTTCGGCGGAAAAATTTGTTTTTTTAGTTTTAGCGGGAAAGCTTAATTTCCAGTTTTGTTGCGGGAAAACATAATTTTACGGTTTTTGCAAGAAAACTTGATTTTATGATTTGGCGGAAAACGTGATTTTACAGTTTTGATGAACAATGTGATTTTCCGGTTTTGCGAAAAATATAATTTCACGGTTTTGGTGGGAAAAAGTGATTTCTCGGTTTTGGCAGGAAAACATGATTTTTTTGGTTTCGGCGGGAAAATGTGATTTTTTGGGTTTGGCGAGAAAAGGTGATTTCTTGGTTTTGGCGGGAAAATATAGTTTCTCGGTTTTGGCGGGAAAACAAAAATTTTCGGAGGATTTTAAAGGAATATTATGGCAAATTTGGGGACATGATTGAGGAACAACTAGATAGGAGTTAAGAGATATATTGGGAATCCAAAATTTTGGAGGCAGGGGATCTTATCTAGGTCTTCCAGAAAAGTTGGAAGGATCCAAGATACAAGTTTTTAGCTTTGTGCAGGAGCGGTTAAATAATAGAGTTAATGGTTGGACTTTTAAGTTTTTCACAAAGGGAGGAAAGGAAGTGATTATTAAATATGTGGTAACGGTATTACCAAACCATGTGATGTCTTGCTATCGTCTACCTAAGGCAACAGCTAAAAAACTGACAACCGTGGTCGCACAATTCTAGTGGAGTACAGGGGGAAGGACAAAAGGCAGACACTGGAAATTATGGGATAAAGTGTGTCTTGATAAGGAAGATGGGGGACTAGGTTTTAAGGATATTACGAATTTTAATACAACAATGCTTGGTAAACAGTTGTGGCGCCTGATCGAGAAGCCAAATACATTATTTTCTCGGGTTTTCAAGGGACGGTATTACAGGAATGCATCACTCCTAGAACCGATTCGCTCTTACTCTCTGTCATATGGCTGGCGGAGTATCGTTTCTGCTAGATCTCTGGTAAGCAAAGGACTAATCAAAAGGGTGGGATCAGGATCATCAATATCTGTATGGAACGATCCATGGCTCCCAACCACTCGCCCGAGACCAGCAAATAAAAATCGACACATTTTTGACCCAGATCTCACAGTGGATTCTCTTATTGACTCTACTTCGCGAACATGGAATTCACATGCACTCAGGACTTTGATGGATCCCCAGGATGTGAAAATTATAGAAAGTATACCACTGAGTAAAATCAGATGGTTGACAGGGATGGATGGCATTTCACAAACAATGAGAAGTATACAGTTAGATCAGGATATCCGATCGAACGAATTTATCCAGACAGGGAATAACCACTTTTGCTGTTTGGACCCACAGTGGATGCTTTGAAGGCTTTCTGCTGGAAAATATGGTGTCCCCCAAAGTTAAAACATTCTCTATGGCAATTGGTTACAGGTTGTATAGCAGTCAAGAAGAATCTGAAAGCGAGAGGAATACAAGGAGAAATATGTTGTGCACGTTGTGAAGCGGATGAGGAATCGATCAACCATGTGTTTTTTGAATGTTCTCCAGCAATTCAGGTTTGGGCTCTCTCTAAGATACCATCAAACCCAACTATGTTCCCAACGAGCTCCCTCTTTACAAACATGGATCATCTTTTCTGGAGAGTCCCTCCACCGATTGAGGATCATCAATTTGCATGGATACTTTGGTATATTTGGAAAGGAAGGAATAATAAATTTTTTAGTAATCTAGGCATGGACCCAAGAGACACTCTCAAATTGGCAGAAACATAGTCAAGACTTTAGGCTGATGCACAGGTTTTGAACGAAACCATGACAGTATCCTAAGTTGAGGTTATGACTCTTCCTTCAATTCCGGAGAGATGGTGTTTTACAGATGGTTCCTGGAAGGAGAATGAAATTTTCTTCGGGCAAGGTTGGCTGAGTACTTTAAAAGGTTTTGATGGGCTGTTGGGAGCAAGCAATGTCCGGGCTTGTCTATCTCCTCTACATGCAGAGATAGAAGGCAATGGAATGCATGAAAAACTTACTCCAATTTTAGGTTACGTTTACAACGGATTGTTCTCAGTTGGTGAAGATGGATTCGGAACCAGAAGAATGGCCAGCATTTGCAAGTTATTTGGAAGATATTAAATCCCTGAAAGAAGGTTTCACACGTTCGGAGATTATCTATGTACCAAGGACGCAAAATTCAACAGCAGATAGCCTAGCACTCAGTGTTAGGAAGCAACCGTCATTTGTCGTTCATATGGATCAATATCTACCTACTGCTTCACCGAGTCAGTATGAGTCTGTAGTTGATTACAAAAAAAAACAAAAATATTCGGTTTTGGCGGGAAAATGTGATTTTATGGGTTTTAGCGAAAAACAAAAAAAATTACGGTTTTGGTAGGAAAACAAAAAATTTATAATTTTTGAGAGAAAGTGTAATTTTAAAAGTTTAGATTAAAATTTATAAATTAATAATACTATCTTAGCAAAAAATGATATTGTGAATTTGAGACTTTGTTATGTTTAACTTAGACATTACTTGTTTTACAAAAAAAAAAGGATATTCACAGATTTTATAAAATTTAATTAAGTACAAATAAATCAATTACAGATTTTATACAATTTAAATAATTACAAATAAATAGATTACAGATTTTATGAAATTAAAAGTATAAAACAATTCTGAATAAAATGAATATGTAACATATAAATTAATGAGTGCATTTCTATTTAGGACACATTTTTCATTCTTTTCACACTATAAGACACATGTTGTTGGATGAACACTTTTTTCCTAGCCAAGCTGAATTCAGACTAAAATGCCCCTAGCTGGAAGAAAGAACACATCAAACAATTAGGTGTTTGGTGGGGACCATATATTCTCTTTATTTTCTCTTGTTAGTGTAGACCAAACTGAATAACTTTTCTGGTTTTTTAGATGAATTATTAATGTAAGTTATAGATAAAATAGACATAGTCATTTGTACTTTATTTACCTCCACCATGTTTAATTCATTATTATTTCAATTTATGATATGTAAATAAATATATAATAACCAAATAGAAACCTAGTATTTTCTTCTTATTATTTTGATATCCGTATATATATATACTTTATACTTTAATATTTAACTAAATTTACAAATTATAATTTATTAGACACGTGTTTCATGGACATGGACAGAAAAGTATGTTTTCAAATTTTATGTTTTGTTTTTTTTTAAGATATATATGACAAAAAAATATAATAAAGTAGTTTTTTTATTATCTATACTGTGATATCCACTTTGATATAATTTTGTGATATTTTAATTTTCTCTATATATTTTCTATTTTAATTTTTTTATATATAACCTCTACAAAAAATATGTGGACATGCATGATAAAAATGTGAATGTTAGAGATGTGGATGTGGACATAAAATTTGTAAATGAAAAAGATATAGACATTGTTGCTCTTGCTCTCTCAAGCGTAAGGGTCTGGATTATACAAATTAAAGGATGTGGACATGGACATGGACATAAAATTTGGATACATATATACATGTTTATTTGCATTTGAAAGGGTCTGGAATATACAATTAAAAGTTTGTGGCTAAATCAAGAGAACCATAAAGCACATTTGAAGAATTTTGGGGTGAAAGCGTGAATAACCAAAACTTAAAGGACCACAGTTGCAAAAAATCAAATTTCACCATTGTTGCTCTTGCTCTCTCGAGCGTAAACCCAGCTCACCGACTGGTAGCAGAGCAAACCGGATGACATCGTTAGCTCCACAAACCTCTCCATTTCCACCCCTTCTTTGCCGTTACTCTCGAGATGAGAACAAAACCTCCAATATCGTTTTCCGGTGGGGATGATGATGAGAGCAGGAAAAAGGTAATGAGAGAGGAATTAGGGTTAGGAGAGAAATCAAACTCGCGGCGAGACCTCTGGAATCATGAGATTACGAAATTGAAAATATAGGAGAAAAGGGTTCGCGAAATTAGGGTTAGGAGAGAAAGAGAATAAAGGATCTGTTTTGAAAACTCAAAAAATGTTTGCTTTATCAATTTATTTTTAAAAGAAAAAACATAAAACTCTTATAGCTGGGGAAGTGAGAGGAGTTAAAGTTAGGAGAAAGTATAGTTAGTTAGAGGGTATGTAGGACATTGCACAAGGAAGAAGTGTGCATCCAGCATTAAGTGTCTTAATATGTAATTTGAAAGACAAAAAGTGTCCTAGAAAGTAAAAAGTTCTAAATTAATTACCAATACAAATCATTGTGGGCTTGACCACTTTGACATGGTCTGGTTTTTAGCATTTTTTGGACCATTGTTCAATATGGACTATCCAATATTATTCATAACTGAAATGGTTCACTATTTTGGACCATTGTCCAATATGGACTATCCTATATTATTCATAACTAAAATGGTTCACTATTCATGTGTTTCTAATTATGTCCAGATCAATGCATCATGATGATAATGGTATCATTATTTTATTGTTTGCCGATTCCAAACTTAGCTCAAGTTTATCCATTTACCCTGTGCATTAGCTTGTCTTTCAGGAAAGCAAAAAGTTTACATTTTGAGCCACTAATATCTTCCGGTATTCCCAAATAGGTTCCCATCCCTCCTTCATTCTGAATGCCAAGAGTATCTTTTATCTGATGTCTATCATTTGCGTTGATATTACCAAAGAGTAAAGAGGATTTGTCAAAATTAATGCATTTACCCGATGCTTTTCCATATCTTTTGACTACATTCATCGCTTCTTCACATTAACGGGGCTCCGCCTTACAGAAGAAAAGGCTATCATTAGCAAAGAGAAGGTGGGACACCGAAGGACACACACGTGTAACACGCAGCCCTGTTATCTTTCCTTGGTTCTCTGCATGATTAAGAAGGCTAACGAGCGTTTCCGTGCATAGAATAAAGATGAATGGAGACAAAGAATCTTCTTGACGTAGACCTCTCTCCGGGACAATATTTCCCCTTGGTTGCCCATTCATGAGCACCTTGTATTTGACCGAGGTAATGCATCTCATTATCCAGGTAATCCAGATTTCAGAAAACCCATTTTCTGCATAGCTGCTTCAATGAATGACCATTCCATTATGTCATATGCTTTAGTCATCTCCGTCTTAATGATCATCCTCTTTTTTCTTCCACTTGGTTTAGTCCTCAGGGCGTGGAACATTTCTTGAGCAATCATAATATTATCTGAAATCTGCCTTCCAGCAACAAAAGCTAACTGGGTTTCGGAAATCCTATCAGGTAGAACTTTCCTTAGTCTCTGGCATAAGACCTTAGAGATTATCTTATAGCTGACGTTAGACAAACTGATGGGTCGGAACTGAGACATCTCATTAGGTCTAGTCGTCTTTGGGAAAAGACAGATATTTGTGTCATTCAAACCATTCGCCATCTCGCCATATAAAAGGAATTGATTAACCATATGAGTTAAATCATCTTTCACAATATCCCATAATTTCTGATAAAATAGAGCTGTCATCCCGTCTGGGCCAGGAACCTTCTCTGGGTGCATAGCGAAGTGAGCTAATTTGACCTCCCATTCCGTGATCTGAGCTGTAAGCTCGTCATTATTGGACTCCGTAATCGTCGTGGATACCTCGGAAAGGGCTTCATCTATGTCTTCTGGGTTTGACGACTCAAAAATTTGTCTAAGATAGCTAGTAGCAATGGCTACAAGTCCTTCCTCATCATCCACAATATATCCATTTACATCTAAAAGTTGTGTGATCTTATTCTGTGCTCTCCTTTGCTTTGTTAATGCATTGAAAATTTTTGTATTTATGTACCCTTCTCTTAGCCAGAATGCTCTGCTTTTTTGTTTCCAGAACAGCTCTTAAGCCTTAAGAGCATCAGATAGTTCCTTCAATGCTTCTGCTATTTCCTCGGTTGTAGCATTATCATTCGAGTATAGGCCTTCCACCTTCTCTTTGAGCTCCTCCACTTGTTTTCCTGAATTAGAATTGTGCAGTCTTCTCCACTCGCCCAACGCCTTTCGGCAGCTCGAAATATGCTCCATAATACTTGCACCTGGAGGAAGATCTGGTGATTTCCATCCATCAAGGATTACTTGACTTAGTTCCTCATTATCCAGCCACCTTTTGTCAAATTTGAACTTTTTCACCTTCCTTATTGGTTTTGTGAGAATATCTGCAAGGATCGGACGATGAGCCGAGCCCCAAAGCCGCATATATTTAACATTAGAATGGGGAAACTTCTCATGCCAATCCTCATTTCCAACAGCTCTATCAAGACGGCATCTAACAGTAGCTCCTCGAGCTCTCTTACCCACCCAAAATAACATATCCCCAGTAAAAAGAAATTCCAGCATGCCCCAATCGCTTAACATCTGTCTAAATGGGAGAAACGAGCTATCAGGGTGTTGTATTCCTCCTGGTTTCTTATTATGTCCAGTTATTTCATTAAAAACACCAATCACGAACCAAAGTCCATTTCTTGTTGTTGAAAAACGCGTAAGACGTTCCCAAACCTGTTCTCTTTGTTCTATTACAGGGTCTCCATAAACAAACGTCATAAAAATTTGTATTCCATCAATGAGTGCCTCAATGTCCATCATTCTGTTATTTGAAAATAAAACATTAACTTGAAATTCATCCATAAAGAAAAGAGCTAATCCTTCGCTGAGTCCAAGTGGCTCAACAGTAAACAAATGATCAAATCCTAAGTCAGCCTAAATGTTTTGCAACAGCAGCTTCCTATTCTTCGTTTCAGAAAGGAACACAAGTCATGGGCGATGCTTCTGACACATCTCCGTAAGGCGTCGAACTGTGAGGTTGTTCCCTATCGCTCGACAGTTCCAACTGATTGTCTTCATGGATTGGGTTGTGATGGGTATTTGGAACCCGTCAAACCAACACTCTTTGACGCACCATCTCCCTTAGTAGAACTACTTCCCGGTTTCCTTGATGAACAATGATGACCCGCACAGCCATGTCTGTGACACCTCCGATCGTAGATAACCGGAAATGAGACGGTCGATGTTCCCTGATGGTCGACCCGAGGTTCTCGAAATAAATCCGATCACCTTAGACCAACAACCAAAGAACACATACACTCTTATCAGATATTACTCTAGGCTTTTCAACCCGATAAAGCAATATTCGATAGTTAGTTCGTCCCGGACAAGGACTAATATCATATGAGAACTCGTGATTTATAAACATCTTTTATACATTATTTATTTACTTTAAACATCTTACAAACTGTTATAGTTTACCCTACGGCCTATCGCCCAACAACGTTTTAAGTAAATATACATCAAAACGTACGTTGCAAGGACAACAAAATACTACCGCTGGTTGGCCGCTCCTTCCGTCCAAAAGATTTAAGTGTCTCCCGCCTAAGGTTTACCTGCACACACAAATGAGTCATGAGCAACTAGTTTACTCAATGAATCTAGAATCACAACACAATCAATAATAAATCAAGCAATTATCAAATGCATATACATGATCATGCAAGTACTAGTACTATACTTTAATATCGATCATCATTGTGAATTCTTATTTTAAACATCACTTCCACAACACCCGACCGTTACCATACTCATATAATACAATATATATACTAGACCCGAGAAACCACTAAGGCTAACCGAGACTAGTGAGTTAGCATCACCATCATTGTCGAATGTCCGGTATGAACAATCCGACACTGCATCGTCATGCAGTACACGGTCTCCAGGGAGCTACCCCATCATCGTGTCTTTATGACCTTGTTCCATTCGCAGGACCAAGGCACGGTAATGCAGGGGCTTTAGGGATAGTGAATATAACAAGACTTCAAATGATTTTACTTCCATAATCATTCCGAAATTAATTCATAACTAATCATTAATTAATCATAATTAACTCTTAATTAATCTTAGATTAATCCTTAATTAATCTCATATTAATCTTTAATTAATCCAAGATTAGTACTTAATTAATCATGATTACTCTTTTATTAATCTCAGATTAATTCTCAATTAAACCAAGATTAATTCTTAATTAAAATAAGATTAATCCATAATCAAAACCATGATTATTTCATAATTAAGATTAGTACTTGAGAACAAGTACTATGATTATGATTAACCTCACTCTAACCTTTTGATTACTCTTATGTATAGTTCACAATAAGTAAACATAACACCATTCTTATAAACTTGAGATACTTTACTAGCTCAATCAATCTCAACATCTATCTAGACTCACCTAAAGATTATTCTTGAAACTGGCTTGGACAAGATTTGAGTTCCACTTGAACAAGGCTGAATGGACAGGACTGGATACTTCAAGCTTTACTCTACCTCTGACCTGAAACAGAGTGGTATGATCACAAGATCAGTTTGGTTCATGCCTTAACACCTTAGATCAGATCAGTTCAAGCTTGGTTCTGCTAAGACTATACAAGTTCAGCTCGGTTCTAGTCAGTCTACCAAAGTTCAGGTCAAGATCAGACTGAGTTCAAATCGGTTTACTCAAGGCCAGATCAAAACATCATAGCTGGTGATTCTAAGAGGTTGATTCAAACCGAAATTAATCAAAATCTGAAATATATCACCACTTAGAGAACTGATCCGACCAAGTTCTTATGTAAACATCAACTAGCTCTGATCAAGACATGACTGAGGTAAGAGACAAAAGCTTACCAAGACGAACCAAAGGACTATATGGCCTCAGCTGATCCTCTTCTCCAAGGTAAGCTTGTGGCTGGACTGATCAAAGAGAAAGATCAAGGTCTGATCATGATCTGAACTCAACTAGGTCTAGGGTTTTATTTAAAAATCTCACCTTCTGATCTTTCTCAAGGTAACAAACTGAGCTAAGGTTGAAGATTAGGTCACCACCAATTTGTTTCTTGATTTATTTTCTTGATTTTTCTCACTGATTTTTCTGTTCTTCTTTCTCTCTGAAATTCTCTAGGTTTTTCTGCAGGGTTCTGAACGTGGGAAGCAGCAGGAGAGGGGTTAAATATGAGGTGAGCTTGCTTCAGGTGAGGGTTTCACTCAGGACAAAGCTAAGCTGAGTGGGGACAGCTGACCAGCTGCTTCAGCACTCTCAGCACAAGCTGCTGTCCTTTCCTTAACCTGAAGAAACTCCAGCCCTTTCATGTTCTTCTCACATGACAATCTAAGAAACAAGGCAAGCAGGCAGCTTGTGATTGTCAT
Source organism: Brassica rapa (assembly GCF_000309985.2). NCBI lineage: Eukaryota > Viridiplantae > Streptophyta > Magnoliopsida > Brassicales > Brassicaceae > Brassica > Brassica rapa. Next base: position 35,263,448 of record NC_024797.2, read on the forward strand.
GTGCCAGTTACTGAAGAAGCTAGGCAAGCAGGCAGGTGCAAGTCATGTGATTAAAGACTGAGCAAGCAGGCTGGTGGAAGACATGAGTCTGGTCCAAAATTACTTGTAGCAGTTGGTTGATAATTTTCAATAATTTTTTAACCAAATATTCCTTTTCTTTGGCTCTCGTCTTGTTCTCGGAAAATCTCTTCCAGTTTAATAAAAATTTGACCAAAATATTTAAGACTCGACCAAACTATCAAGTGAAGGTCTTTCAACCACCAGACAGTCCCTTCGAGAAATTAATCTACCGGGTCGATTTTTATTTTTATTAATCCTTGTTAAACCACTAAAAACTGGTCGAGCGGGATTTTTCTCGACCAAAAATTTATCGGCTAATGAGGGTTATTACACTCTTCCCCCCTTAAAAGAATTCGTCCCCGAATTCTCAAAATACAAGTGTAGACCCTTTATTGGACGACTGGGGTATCTGAGAAGAGTTCTGGATAATCAAGTCGGAACTTATCTTCATCCTCCCATGTTATAACAACTCTATGTCGCTTTCCCCAAAATACTTGAACTTGCGAAATTTCCTTATTCTTCAATTTCTTGATACGACGCTCGCCTATCCGCAAAGGACCTTCAGGATAAGTGAGGTTAGGTTGCAAGTTCTCTGGTCGCTGCGGCTCGACCATATTCGGATCTGGTATATGCTTACGCAACATCGATACATGAAATACCGGATGCATAGGCATATCGTGTGGAAGTTCTAGTCTATAGGCTACTTCTCCAACTCTGGCGACAATTCGGTATGGCCCAATATAACGAGTAGCTGGCTTCCCAATTTTTCCAAATCGATCCTTTCCTTTTTGTGCAGCTACTTTCAAGAAGACTAAATCATTTACTGCAAAAATGACTTTTCTTCTACCGCGGTCTGCATACTTCTTTTGTCGATCTTGAGCCTTCTTCATATTGGTTTGAATTATCCTTACTTTCTCTGCAGCCTCATCTACTATTTATGGACCAAGAATTCTTCTCTCACCTGCTGTAAAAAAAAAAAAGAATTCTTCTCTCACCAACTTCTGCCCAACATACTGGCGTTCTACAAGGTCGACCATACAATGCTTCGTATGGTGACATACCAATACTAGAGTGGTAGCTATTGTTGTAGGAGAATTCTATCAGCGGCAAAAACTTTTCCTACAGACCATTCCAGTCTAGGATACACAACCTTAACAGATCTTCCAGAGTTCTAATGGTTCTTTCGGTTTGGCCATCGGTTTCTGGATGAAACGCTGTACGCATATGAAAATCAGTTCCCAAGGCTTGTTGAAAAGCTCGCCAAAATTCAGCTGTAAAGCGCGGGTCTCGGTCTAAAACTATATTTGCTGGTACCCCATGAAGCTTTACTATTTCCTCCAAATACAGCTCTGCTAACGTCTCAACTTTGTCTGTAAGTTTCATCTGTAGGAAATGAGCAGATTTGGTGAGACGATCGACAATCACCCAAACTGCATCATTCCCACGGCCGGGTGCTCGAGGTAAACTAGAAATAAAGTCCATCGCTACTGCATCCCATTTCCATTCAGGGATAGGTAAGCTTTGAAGTAAGCCACCTGGGATTTGGTGTTCAGCTTTTATCCGCTGGCAACTCTGACACTGAGAAACCCATATGGCAACATCTCTCTTCATCCCTGGCCAGTGGTAATATCTTCTGATATCTCGATACATCTTTGTGCTCCCGGGATGAATGCTTAAGAGAGAATGGTGTGCAGTCCGTAGAATCTCCTCTTGAAGTCCTTCTCTTTTCGGAACAGTTACTCGACCATTGAGTAACAAAGTTCCATCACTTGCAACTTGATATCCTCCGAAGTGTCCTTCATTCAACTGCTCTCGTATCTTCTTCAGGTTCACATCTCTCATTTGATATTCTCGGATACGAGAAAGTAAACCAGCTTGGCTTACTGCTTGTAGTCCTAGAGGTTCTCTTTCCTCTCCTTCTAAGGCAGCCAAACTAATCATCTTGAATTCCGCTTCCAGGTTCTGGAGTTCTTTTTCAATATCTACATCAACTTTCCTTCTGCTCAACGCATCTGCAACAACGTTGGCTTTTCCTGGATGGTATAGGATCTGCATGTCGTAATCAGCTACGAACTCCATCCATCGTCTTTGCCTTAGGTTCAGATCAGGTTGAGTGAAAAGATACTTAAGGCTTTTATGGTCAGTGAACACTTGGATCTTCTCACCATACAAATATGATCGCCAAATCCGAAGGGCAAATACTACTGCAGCCATCTCTAGGTCATGTGTCGGATAATTTACTTCATGCTTTCTTAGTTGCCTAGATGCATAGGCGATTACCTTATCGTCTTGCATCAGCACACAACCTAAACCAACATGAGATGCATCCGTATACACGGTGTATGGTTGGTTAGGCTTAGGCAATGCTAAGATAGGTGCAGTCGTCAAAGCTTCTTTTAACTTTTCGAATGCTTCGTCGGTTTCTATACTCCATTCATAAGCATTCCCTTTACCGGTAAGACGAGTCAAAGGCTTTGACATGCTTGCAAATCCTTGGACAAACTTTCTGTAATAGCCGGCCAATCCGAGACAACTTCGAATCTCGGTAACAGAAGTCGGATGCGGCCATTCCTTAATAGCAGCTATCTTTAATAGTCGACGGCAACTCCTTCTTCTGACACTCGATGTCCTAAGAAGCAACCTTCTCTTTTCCAGAAACGACATTTACTAAGCTTAGCAAAAAGCTTTTGATCTCGGAGAAGCTCCAAAACTAGTCGTAGATGCCTTTTGTGTTCTTCTGGACTTCGGGAATATATGAGGATGTCGTCAATGAATATGATAACAAACTCATCCAGGTAATCCCTAAATACTTCATTCATCAGTCGCATAAGTGCAGCCGGGGCATTGGTAAGACCAAAAGGCATTACTACGAACTCAAAGTGTCCATAGCGGGTTCTAAAGGCGGTCTTCATGATATCGGTTTCGGAAATCGGAATCTGATGATAACCTGAAGCTAAATCAATCTTCGAAAACCAGCTTGCGCCTTGTAAGTCTAATAGCTCATCAATTCTTGGGAGTGGGTACTTGTCTTTTATGGTTACGTTATTGATTCTACGATAATCGATACATAACCGCATGCTTCCATCTTTCTTCTTTACAAATAGCACGGGTGCTCCCCATGGTGATGAACTAGGACGCATGAAACCTTTGTCTAACAAATCAGCTTCAACTCAGCGAGTTCTGCTGGTGCCATTCGGTATGGTGCCTTTGCTATTGCAGCTGATCCGGGTTCTAAGGTTATACTAAAGGGGTTACTCCTAGACGGCGGTAATCCCTCTAATGCCTTAAACACGTTGTCATATTCTCTGACTACTTGTATTTCTTCCATGTTCTGCTCTTTCTCGTCTTCTACTGGTCCAGCAACTAAGGTCACTAAGTATACTTCTTCACCCTTCTCCAAAAGGTTTTCAATTCTCAATGCTGACACTAATGACGCTCCATCACTTGGTACTATGCCATGGTAAGCTAAAGAGGGTTGGGTATCTCTCTCGAAAACAATCTTCCCTCGACCACAATCAAGGTGAGCTCGGTAACTTGACAGCCAATCCATCCCTAAGATTACCTCGTACCTCTCTAATGGGAGAACTAACAAATCAGCCGGAAAAATCATATCTTGGATAATGATTGGAACTCTTAGAATACAGCCTTCAGTTTCAAGAACTTGATCTCTGGGAGTTAGAACGGGAATGGATAAATTCACCTTAGTGAATTCTCCATCGAATCGGGATGCTACTTTGGGAGCTACAAAACTATGTGTTGCTCCTGAATCGAAAAGGATGTGGGCGGATATTCCACCCACAAGCAAAGTCCCTGTCAATAATTGACTTTACCGTCAATTACTTACTCAACCACTTTTATAATTTTTTTTATATCACTAATTCACAAATCATTAAAAAAAATTATGCAACACTCAATTGGGTAAGAAAACAAACCTGAAATTGGACCCTGAGGTGGTCCGGATGGTCCTGGTAACTCTAAAGCGTAAGCCCTACCAGCAGTGGCTTGACGCTTAGCAGGAGGTAAGGGTAAAGGTGGGTTAACTGGTCTGGCGGGTCGAGCAGTCGAAACAACAGGCTGAGAAAGATGAGTGCGTGGAAATGATGTCGCGTAATGTCCTCGCTCTCCACACGTGTAACAAGTGATCTGCGATGGTACAGCCGGTTGGAACTGTCCCACGGTCGGGCAATCTCTCCTAACATGGCCCAGCTGGCCACAAGTGAAACAAGTTGGGGTTCTAGGTCTAGGACCTCCAGATCGACCTCCCCGAAAAGCTCTACCTCCCCGTCCTCGCTGCACAGCATAATGCGGCTGAGGCTGGAACGGAACAGATGGACGTCTAGGTTGTGTGGCATTGCTAGAAGAAGCTCTCTCAGTAGCAATGGCCTCCTCAACATTCACAGCACGCTCAACAAGGTCAGCAAGCCGATGAAACTCTACTGCCTCAAGTCTGCTCCTGATATATGGGTTAAGTCCTCGAAGGAACTTACGGATAATCATCATCTCGTCCTATCGACCATAGTGGACATACTTCCTGAGACGGGTGAACTCTGCCTCATACTTCCTAACAGATAATCCTCCCTGAACTAGCTCCATGAATTTAATCTCCAATCGATCACGGGCTTCCGGTGGGAAGTACTTTCGAACGAACGCTGTACGGAAGTCAGCCCAACTCAGATTGAAGTCTCCAAAGTTCCTCTCTACGCATAACCACCAACTAATGGCGTCCTTCTCTAGATAGTAAACATCCACGTCCTTTTTAAATTCTTCCGGACAACGGGTTGCAGCAAAGTTCTGCTCGAGATTGTGAAGCCACGCATCAGCTTCAAAGAGATCAGTGCCTCCCTGGTAATGCTTCGTCCCCAAGTTCTTCATAATCATGACTATCTTCAGGAAGTCCGGGTGAGAAGTGGTAGGTACTGGAGCTGGCTGAGCACGCTGAGCTTCTCTCTGTGCATTCAGTGCTTGATATTGCAAATTCACCATCTCAGCCATCAGTTCCAGAAGTGCTATCATAGCTGGATCGGTTGGCGCTGGTTGAGGTTGTGCTGCCGGAATAGGTGCGGCAGGGGCCGGTGGAATATGAGCGGCAAGAGCTGGTGGAATATGAGCGGCAGGATATGCAGGAGATGCAGGAGCTGCGGGATGATCTCCATGCACTGGACTATCGTGTACCACATCCACCTCGATGTTGATAAAGTACGGGTCTGGAGACAAAGGAATGTGCGCTGGTGTCTGATCATATGACCCTTCAGACAGGTCAGTCTCAAAGCTAGAGCCCGAAGGTGTAGCCTCAAAGCTAGGAGTCAGAAGTGGTGCCGGAGTAGATGGCGGCGAGGAGTCTGAAGATGATGAAATAGGTATCGGTAGATAATCTCCACCATGATGTGCCTGTCTCGGTGGCACCTGCAACAAAAGATCATGGTAAGTTTCTACCCAGGTCTATCAATTCCTAAGAAGGAACAAACCAGCATATCCTAATTATCCTTGCGACACATTTTTGACTCGAAATTTTTTTTTTTTTTTGAAACAAGTCCCATTCTAGCATCGTATAACAATGCTCTGATACCACCGTTGTGACACCCCCGATCGTAGATAACCGGAAATGACACGGTCGATGTTCCCTGATGGTCGACCCGAGGTTCTCGAAATAAATCTGATCACCTTAAACCAACAACCAAAGAACACAGACACTGATATCGGATATTACTCTAGGCTTTTCAACCCGATAAAGCAATATTCGATAGTTAGTTCGTCCCGGACAAGGACTAATATCATATGAGAACTCGTGATTTATAAACATCTTTTATACATTATTTATTTACTTTAAACATCTTACAAACTGTTATAGTTTACCCTACGGCCTATCGCCCAACAACGTTTTAAGTAAATATACATCAAAACGTACGTTGCAAGGACAACAAAATACTACCGCTGGTTGGCCGCTCCTTCCGTTGTTGGGGTCAAAATCGGTCACGACGGAATCAATGTCTGCAAGTTAGTAAAAATCAGCATGAACGTTTTTACGAAAAGTAATCTTCGTAAAGATATCTTCCGAAACGTAGTGACCGAGCTCTTCCGAAACGTCGATACGACACCAGTCCATGCATTCTCGTGTATCCTTCGATGCTATCTCCCGAAGACCGTAGCGAACTCAGTTCTTGTTTTCCGCCATTCTAAATCATCGATCAAACTTTGCGGTAAAAACCGCGGAAAGTCCGTTCTTTATCGAAAGAAGTCGCAATAAATGTTTCGAGTCGGAATACGGCCCAAAGGGACCTAAGACACGACTCGAGGCCCATCTTACGATTTCTTAACCAAATGCCCGAAAACCGTAGGACGGTTTACGCTTGGTTCGCAAGGGAAGATAAATGTCAAATTTCCGCGGATAAATACGGAATTTTGAAGATAATTAAGAAGATCGGAAAAAATGGAATATCTCCATTTTATGCTATGACGGCTTAAGGGCAGAAGAGTAAAAGCGTAAACCGACCTTGGAGCGAGTATATAAGGAGTCCTAGGCGAGAGGCATGGAAGAGAACTTTTTAGACTCAGAATTCTCTTCACTTAGAAACGTTAGGCTTTATTCTCGACAAGTTCGGTTTCTATGACTGGCACTCAATTACTAGACGAACTCGCCCAGGCAGTTCGATCTCTTGTCCAGCTCTATCAATTGAACTACGTTCGGCTTGATCCTCGAAAGGGGTACGTAGGCAGCCCTTAACAAGGTTCAGTCCGAAATCAATCAAAAATCTTTTCTGTATCTTTTTCGTCTTTTGTTATCGAGCTGCGACTCAACTAGGTTTGAGCTTTTAGACCGCTAGAACTAGGTAACTCGCTGACAGCCTTTGCGGCCTAAGCTTTTATGATCTCTTGTAATGATCGCAACGCTCTTACGCAGACTCGAAATAAGATCTACTGTTTTCTCTAAACTCGTTTGTTATCTTTTCACGATTTCCGCATATATTTGGTCACTTGTCGTTGGCTCTCGCAGATATCCGGGACCTCTGGGAAATTAGGGTTTTCTTAGTTTCCTAATTTAAACGTAAATCGACAGTGCGAATTTTGGTTCCCACAGTTTGGCGCTAGAAGGAGGGGGGGGGGGGGTTACGGATTACTCTTACTCATGGCCACAAAACGCTTGATCGAAACGATGTCTGGATATATGAAAGACAAACTCGCAGCACTGACTGCTCCTATGGTTGACGCTTACGAAAACGCCGTATTGTTCAGCAAAATCGAAAACTTAGTCGCGACCTTCCGCCACAGGAAAAGCACTAAAGCTCTTGATTTCTCTTTCTAAACATAAAGGGAAACGATAAATCTTATCAATCCCGTAAGTTTGGCTCATTACCGAACAAAAGAAATCTCAATGCGTGTAAGGGTTTTACCAAAACACGTTTTCCGAAAATATTTCGGAAGGGTAAAACTTGTTCTCCCAAAAACCGCTGAAACACCCCTAGGTTAATCGCGGAAAAAAGAAACGCAATCGATCGATTACACAGCTCGGTCGCTACGTAGCAACCGAGCATGCACACTGCTCGGTCGCTACCTAGCGACCGAGCACACACACTGCTCAGTTGCTACGTAGCGACTGAGCACGCACACTGCTCGGTCGCTATGTAGCGACCGAAAACGCACACTGCTCGGTCGCTACGTAGCGACCGAGCACACACACCGCTCGGTCGCTACGTAGCGACCGAGCACACACACTGCTCGGTCGCTACGTAGCGACCGAGCACGCACACTATAACACCCCCAAACCGTTCTAGGCATAGGTCAAACCACCGGCCAACAATCAAACAAGAACATGACCGACGACCCGACCGTCTACCAAAGCTCAGGAGCGCTACAAGACGGGTTAACGGGCAATCCAGCCAAAGTTACAAAAAGTGCAATTCGTAACTAGGCCAGGCCGCCCACTAACATGTCCCGTCAGACCAAAGCCTAAGGCTTCTCAACCCGTACTCCAATCTGACGTTGTGTTAGCTCGGATAAGCTAATATCAGAACAACAAGGCAGTTTCCAGCGAATAAGGGGTTTCCTTGACCCGCCGGGTATGAGGTCTTAAGGAACACTAACTCACCCCAATATGCCTAGCATTGTGGGTTACACAAATGCTATCGGCCAATATACGATTAATACTAAACCCGGTAATAATAACACAAGGTTCCTAGTATTAATTACCACAAAATCAACACATCTACCTCAACACATGCCTAGCATTGTGGGTTACACAAATGCTATATGGCCAATATATGATTAATACTAAACCCGGTAAAATAACACAAGGTTCCTAGTATTAATCGCAAATTAACACAATCAATCATATTCTAAAATCTAGCATAAAGACTAATTCCAGATTACCTAACTATCCACAACTTATCGATATCATCTAAGCATTCGCTAACTAACCAATCAACTTAACCATTAGCATGCTACTACGGTTCTCAAGCAATAATTAAGCATGCTATCAACTTAATCAACATAACCTCAATTATTAACTAGTCAAACCGTTACTCAGTTAGACCTGGCCTCCTTCCATGATCCAACTTCCAAGTAACGGGACCCTGCATAAAAACAACTCAGCAATCAATTGATTATAACTCACAGTTTTTGGTTGACCGTGGCCTTGGCCCCAAACCCGACTTCTGCGATCCGAACCCTTTCCCGACCTTCACAAGTAGACCCTCTTCTTGGCTGAACTCCACTTGAACTGGTCTCCACTAGAACTGATCTCTATTCACTTGAAAAGAACCTTCTCCAAGTGCTGACTCAAAATCGGCAGAGTAACTGTTCTCGAAAACTGCCTAAATTGCTCGAAAACTATCGAAACTCGATCTTTCTTTCTTTGCTTTCTCTTTATGTTTTGAAGTAGGTTTAATGTGTTCTGGATGGTTTGAAATGAGAGGGGGTCGTGGCCAATTTATAGGAATCAGCAACCAATCGGGAACAAGCTGTGTGGCAGCCCGTGTGTCGCTTCGCATGGCTCCAGACGCATGCGCGGCGGCACCTCGTGCTCCACATGTCCTTCAGCATGGCCTGCTCACATGCAAGCTGACACCACGCCCTCTACCTGTCTGAATGCATGGCCTGCTCCCATGCAAGCTGATACCACGTCCTCCTCATGTCTGGCCGCATGGCCCGGTCGCATGCATCGCGACACCTCGTGCTTGGTCGTTTCACCTCGTGCTCCACATGGCTGACTGCATGCCTCAGTCTCATGCAGGATGACACACCCCACGTCCAGATGGCCTGCTGCATGACTGAAGTGCATGCAGGTCGCACCCCATTTCACACATGGCTGGCCGCATGCTTCGGTCGCATGCATCGCAACACCTCGTGCTTGGCCGTTCCACCTCGTGCTCCACATGTCTACTTTCATGTACAGGTTGCATGTACTGCAACACCTCCTGCTTTCCTTGACACATACACTGTCAAGAGCCTGCCACCACGTCCTGAACACATACACATCAAGCCACCTCGAGCTTCTCGGTCGATTCGGCCGATTTTGGCCTTTCCGGTGAATTTTCGTCCCGCGATCAATTCCAAATATTTTTCTACGCCTGTTCTGATGGCCTGAGTATTTTTAATAAACCCTAATGGGACTCTGATCTTGAAGAAAAATATTAACCGAGCTTTCGGCTTCTTCGAAAAATTTCATAATACCGAAATTTAGGGTTTTTCGCCCAATTTCCGGTCTTCCTGTTGTGCTTCCAAAAGTGTCTTGCTTCAAACATCATTTGAATCAATCTACTACATTGTCTAACCATTGTCTAGCGGCATACTTGACTCATGGTTTAGACAAAAACAATCTGATCGTCCGCGACTCGACCACCCAAAGGATACTCGACCATTCTTTTTTAAGGGTTTCTACATTCTCCCCGCCCCCCCCCCCCCCCCCCACCCCCTCCCCCCCCCCCCCCCCCCCCCCCCCCCCCCCCCCCCCCCCCCCCCCGTTAACAGAATTCGTCCTCGAATTCTAAGGCTCTGAGGGGGCTCCTTCTTCCATTACAACGTCCTCTCGGAAAAACTCCGGGTGATCGGTTTTAAATCTCGCTTCATCCTCCCAAGTAACATGAATCCTGTTTTGTCTTCCCCAGAACACTTGTACTTGAGCAATCTCACGATTTTTGAGCTTCCGAATACGCCGTTCTCCTAATCTGATTGGTCCTTCCGGATACGTAAGGTTTGTTTCCAACTCCTCGATTCTCTCGGGCTCAACAGTACTTGGATCCCGTATATGTTTCCGAAGCATGGAAACATGGAATATTGGATGTAGATGCATATCTGCTGGCAGATCCAATCGGTAAGCTACCTCACCAACTTTCCCGATGATCTTGTACGGACCAATGAACCTGACCGCAAGTTTCCTGACATTGCCAAATCTGTCCTTCCCTTTCTGTGCAGTAACCTTCTTGACTGGTCTGCGTACTTCTTCTGACGGTCCTGAGCCTTCTTCATGTTGGCCTGAATCGTCTCCAGTTTAATCATGGTCTCCTGAACAATAGGTGACCCAAACATTCTTCTTTCACCCACTTCCGTCCAACACATAGGCGTCTTGCATGGCCTTCCGTATAATGCTTCATAAGGTGACATCCCTATGCTCGAATGATGACTGTTGTTATACGAGAACTCAACCAATGGTACATGCTTCTCCCAAGTTCCTGCCAATCGAGAATACACATCCGCAGCATGTCCTCGATGGTCCGAATGGTCCTTTCCGTTTGGCCATCTGTTTCTGGATGGAACGCCGTGCTTCTGTACAGTTTAGTTCCCAAGGCTTCTTGCAGTGCTTCCCAGAATGATGCCGTGAACCTTGGATCGCGATCTGAGACGATGTCTGAGGGTACACCATGTAACTTCATGATTTGGTCGATGTACATCTCGGCCAAAACTTCAACTTTATCAGTGTCCCGCATAGGAAACAAGTGTGTGACCTTGGTTAACCTATCCACAATCACCCATATCGAGTTGTTCGATCTACCTGGAGCAGTAGGTAATCCGGTGATGAAATCCATGGAAATAGAGTCCCATTTCCATTGAGGTATCGGAAGACTCTGCAACAATCCTCCTGGAACTTGATGTTCCACCTTGACTTGTTGACAAGTTGCACATTGAGCAACCCATTGTGCTACTGACCTCTTCATGCCCGGCCAATGATAGTATCTTCTCACGTCTCGGTACATCTTCGAACTTCCAGGATGGATACTAAGTAAAGAATGATGTGCGATCCTTAGTATCTCATCTCTCAGCCCTTGTCCTTTAGGAACCGTGATCCTCCCATTAATTAGCAGGGTTCCATCCTCCGCCAAGTAGTATCCAGCATTAATTGGCCCGGCTTGTCCTTTGAGTTCTTCAGCAATCTTCAGTAGCTTCTCATCCTTAAGTTGTTCTTCTCGAATTCTATGAATCAAGCTGGCCTGATTCACCGCTTGAAGTCCCAATGGCTCGCTTCTCTGCCCTTCTAAAACGACCAACTTCACTTGTTTCAACTCCTGGTTCAACAGCTCCACTTCTTTTTCTAAATCTGCGTCTAACTTTCTTCGACTTAAGGCGTCCGCAACAACATTCGCTTTACCAGGATGGTAGCGAATCTATATGTCGTAGTCTGCCACAAACTCCATCCACCTACGCTGGCGCAGGTTGAGATCTGGCTGAGTGAAGAGGTATTTAAGACTTTGATGGTCCGTGTATACCTCGACTTCTTCTCCATACAAGTAAGATCTCCAAATCCGCAAAGCGAACACCACAGCCGCTAACTCCAAGTCATGTGTACTGTAGTTATCCTCATGCTTCCGTAGTTGTCGCGAAGCATATGCAATGACTCACCCATCTTGCATAAGAACACAACCTAACCCAACGCGTGAAGCATCCGTGTAAACCGTGTAAGGTTTACCTTGCTCGGGCAAAGCTAACACAGGTGCGGTCGTGAGAGCTTCCTTCAACTTCTTGAATGCCTCTCGGTTTCTTCCACCCATAAGAAAGGAACTCCTTTACCGGTAAGTTTAGTTAAAGGCTTTGCAATGGAGGAAAAGTCCTTAACAAACTTCCAATAATAGCCTGCAAGTCCGAGAAAACTCCTCACTTCTGTCACAGTGGTAGGTCGAGGCCATTCTCGTATGGCTTGGACCTTTTCTGGATCAGCAGCCACGCCCTCTCCTGATACTATATGACCCAGAAATCCTATCTCTCTCTTCCAAAACGAGCACTTGCTGAACTTGGCAAATTGCTTCTGATTCCGTAACCTCTCCATAACCAGTCTTAGATGCTCTTTGTGCTCCTCCTTATTTCTCGAATACACCAGGATGTCGTCAATGAAAATGATCACAAACTTATCAAGGTAGTCGTGAAACAATTCATTCATTAAGCGCATGAAAGCCGCAGGTGCGTTTGTGAGACCAAAGGGCATAACTACAAACTCGTACTGCCCATACCTCGTCCGAAACGACGTCTTCATAATATCTGACTTGGCAATAGGAATTTGGTGATACCCTGATGCCAAATCAATCTTCGAAAACCAACTAGCTCCCTTTAGTTGGTCTAACAACTCGTCTATCCTCGGAAGAGGATACTTATCTTTTATCGTGATGTTGTTGATACCACGATAATCGATACACAGCCTCATGCTTCCGTCCTTCTTCTTCACAAATAGCACAGGAGCTCCCCAAGGTGAAGAGCTTGACCGGATGAATCCCTTTTCCAATAGATCTTCCAATTGCTTCTTTAGCTCGGCTAACTCCGCAGGTGCCATCCGATATGGTGCCCTAGCTATAGGTTTTGCTTCAGGCTCCAAAGTAATAGTAAAGGCATTACTCCGAGGTGGAGGTAATTCCTTTAGTGGCGCAAATACATCCTCAAACTCTTGGACCACTTCTATGTCTTCGACCTTAACTTCATCATTAGTGGCTCCTCCACTAACCGATAAGGTCACCAAATATACTTCCCCATCTTGAAACAAATCTTGTACTCTCATTGCCGCTACCAAAGACACGGTCATACTAGGACTGATTCCATAGTATACCATCTCTGGTCGTTTACCTCTGCCGAACAACAACCTTCCCTTTCCACAGTCGATCTGAACTCCATAGTTCGATAACCAATCCATTCCAAGGATTACCTCGTACCCTTTCAAAGGCACGACTAACAGATCTGCCACAAACTCTTTGCCTTGAATGACCAATGGAACATTCTTGATACACTGATTTGCTTGAAGGGTTCGGTCTGCGGGGGTCAAGACGGCCACGTCTATCCTGTCAACCACAAAACTATCCCAAACCGGGCAGCTACTTCAGGGGTCACAAAACTATGTGTTGCCCCCGAGTCGAACAATACATGTGTGGGTTTACCAGCAATATGTATGGTTCCTGCCACAGTAACCCAATCAACAATATCTCAATCACAAAAACTAATCAAAATTCTCACAACCATCAATCTTCATCCTAAATTTCTAAACGCGCAACCTAGCGATCAAGGAATCTATACCTAACCAGCATACTAACTAGATTCCAGCAACTAAATTTCCATTCAATAAAAAGAGGAGGTTAAGCACCCACAATACCTGTGATGGGACCGCTTGACGGTCCTGCATTGTCTGGGTTTTCTACACCTAAGGCATAAACTCTACCTCCTAGGTTTTGCTTCTTTGGTGCTGGCTCAATAGCTGGACGGCTAGGAGGAGCTCGGATTGCAAGAGGGATCGCATGGATTGGCTTGTTTGGACATGACGATGCATAATGGCCCTTCCTTCCACAAGAGAAACAAGTTACATCTTCCATCCTTATCGATGAGTAACCCATCTGGTTACTCCGTTGGTTATTCCGCTGATTTTTGGGACAAAACCTTGAAATATGTCCCGGCTGATCACATGTTTAACATACTCCAGTGTCACCCCGATTGTTGGCTTCGCCTCCATATCCTCGACCTTTGCCTTTGTGAGATCTTGGACCCTTGTTGAAATTTGGCCTTTCTCCTTGGCTAAACTTGGTGTGTCCACCAGAATGTGGTAAGGTCTTCCATTCAGCCTCCAATACAGTTTCAACATTAACAGCTTTTTCCACCAGATCCGATAAGCTGCTAAAGTTGCTTCCAGCTAAACGACTTCCAAGATCCGGCTTCAATCCGTACATAAAGTTACGGATCATAGTTGCTTCATCTTCACGCCCATCAAAAACATGTCGGCTCAACCTTGTGAACTCAGATTCGTAGCTCCTGACAGGCCTATCTCCTTGAACAAGGTTCATGAACTGGCGCTCCAATCGATGCTTCGCTTCTGGAGGAAAATACTTCCTCTCAAACTCTCCCTTGAACGACTCCCATGATGTGATGGTGTGTCCACGCTGCCTGTCTATGCTGTCCCACCATCCTGTGGCGTCTCCTTCCAAGTAGTACACAGCGATCTTCTTCTTGTACTCCTCCAGGCACTCCATGGCTTCAAAATTCTTCTCCATCATAGTAATCCACTTGTCGGCCTTAATAGGATCGGATCCTCCTTTGAACTTGTAGGATCCAATGTTCTTCATGGTAGATAATAACTTGGAAATTTCAGGGGGTTGAGTACGCCTGCCTTGGTTACCAAGTGCCTCAGTCATCACGTCATGTAAAAGCTTCAGGGTGTTTTCGGTTCAATGATCTTGTGGTCTTTCGGTGGCACGGTTCTGATCTGGCCTTGGGTTTGATTGAGCGGATTGATCATGTTGATGTCTCTGGTCCCAATTACGACTTGGGCCAATACTCGCCATACTGTCTTCTCTCACTCTAGTCCTGTTATCGAAAACAGGAAAAGATCTTGTTCTCTGCAGAGGGCTCCTATCTTGTCCAAACATCTCACTAATGCCATTTCCATTATCCTGATCTGTTCTGTAACCCAATCCTCCGCCTGTCCAATCCATACCCTCTCCCCATATCCGACCTCGTCCATCATCACCTGTCCCGCGATTAGCCATCTGCACACAATCAAAAGGGTAAGTCATATTCCTACTACGGGAAGCGGCTGGTTTCCTAATCATCTTTTTGCGACTCCTTTGACTCGATAAAACCGTTAAAAAGCACTTATGTCACGCATGGACGAAACCATGCTCTGATACCACCTCTGTAACACCCCTAAACCGTTCTAGGCATAAGTCAAACCACCGGCCAACAATCAAACAAGAACATGACCGACAACCCGACCGTCTACCAAGGCTCAGGAGCGCTACAAGACGGGTTAACGGGCAATCCAGCCAAAGTTACAAAAAGTGCAATTCGTAACTAGGCCAGGCCGCCCACTAACACGTCCCGTCAGACCAATGCCTAAGGCTTCTCAACCCGTACTCCAATCTGACGTTGTGTTAGCTCGGACAAGCTAATATCAGAACATTAAGGCAGTTTCACAAAACATTCGCTTTATTTATCTTATATAATATCTGGTTTACAATACACAAAATATTATACAAGTGGTGGCATGCCAAGAAAGCGAAAGTACATACTTATAGTCTGAAAGCGTCTTAAGCAAAAGGATGCAAATCTACACCAGCCAGCCTAGCCTCCTGCGCTTTCTACGAGCTCACTACTGGTCACCTGAAAACAACAACGATTGCGGAGTGAGTAATCTAGCATTACTCAGCGAGTTACAATCCCCCACTAACAAATACAACCCCTCGCTATCCCACCCCAAACAATCTAAAGCGAGAGGTTCACCTAACAACACAATTTAATAACAATAAGCAATATTCGAAATACGCAGCGGTAAAAGATAACAAGATAACTAGCATTATGCTAATTACTAGCTCATCACCAAACTCAAACTCGATTTAAACCAGGGTATAACAACCCAAAACACGATATAATATATATATCAAACTCGGGCCCTGGTGACGTTATGTTCCTCCTTCACTATCGGCAATATCTTATCTTCCTACCACAAAGGCCAGAAGAAGGAACTTTCAACCGACCGCGGCCCACTGTCCTTCGGGTCACCGCGCGACAGCCCACAGTCCTTCGGGTCACTGCCACATTACACTGTCGTGTAATCACTCAGCCATAGGCCATGACCCCGTCAATCTGAGTCTTCCCGATCCAGCGAATAAGGGGTTTCCTTGAACCCGCCGGGTACGAGGTCTGAAGGAACATTAACTCACCCCAGTATGCCTAGCATTGTGGACTACACAAATGCTATCGGCCAATATACGATTAATACTAAACCCGGTAATAATAACACAAGGTTCCTAGTATTAATTACCACAAAATCAACACATCTACCTCAAACATGCCTAGCATTGTGGGTTACACAAATGCTATATGGCCAATATATGATTAATACTAAACCCGGTAAAATAACACAAGGTTCCTAGTATTAATCGCAAATTAACACAATCAATCATATTCTAGAATCTAGCATAAAGACTAATTCCAGAATACCTAACTATCCACAACTTAGCGATATCATCTAAGCATTCGCTAACTAACCAATCAACTTAACCATTAGCATGCTACTACGGTTCTCAAGCAATAATTAAGCATGCTATCAACTTAATCAACATAACCTCAATTATTAACTAGTCAAACCGTTACTCAGTTAGACCTGGCCTCCTGCCATGATCCAACTTCCAAGTAACGGGACCCTGCATAAAAACAACTCAGCAATCAATTGATTATAACTCACAGTTTTTGGTTGACCGTGGCCTTGGCCCCAAACCCGACTTCTGCAATCCGAACCCTTTCCCGACCTTCACAAGTAGACCCTCTTCTTGGCTGAACTCCACTTGAACTGGTCTCCACTAGAACTGATCTCTATTCACTTGAAAAGAACCTTCTCCAAGTGCTGACTCAAAATCGGCAGAGTAACTGTTCTCGAAAACTGCCTAAATTGCTCGAAAACTATCGAAACTCGATCTTTCTTTCTTTGCTTTCTCTTTATGTTTTGAAGTAGGTTTGATGTGTTCTGGATGGTTTGAAATGAGAGGGGGTCGTGGCCAATTTATAGGAATCAGCAACCAATCGGGAACAAGCTGTGTGGCAGCCCGTGTGTCGCTTCGCATGGCTCCAGACGCATGCGCGGCGGCACCTCGTGCTCCACATGTCCTTCAGCATGGCCTGCTCACATGCAAGCTGACACCACGCCCTCTACCTGTCTGAATGCCACCACGTCCTCCACATGTCTGGCCGCATGGCCCGGTAGCATGCATCGCGACACTTCGTGCGTGGTCGTTCCACCTCGTGCTCTACATGGCTGGCTGCATGCCTCAGTCTCATGCAGGATGACACACCCCACGTCCAGATGCCTGCTGCATGACTGAAGTGCATGCAGGTCGACACCCCATCTCACACATGGCTGGCCGCATGATTCGGTCGCATGCATCGCAACACCTCGTGCTTGGCCGTTCCACCTCGTGCTCCACATATCTACATGCATGTACAGGTTGCATGTACTGCAACACCTCCTGCTTCCCTTGACACATACACTGTCAAGAGCCTGCCACCACGTCCTGAACACATACACATCAAGCCACCTCGAGCTTCTCGGTCGATTCGGCCGATTTCGGCCTTTCCGGTGAATTTTCGTCCCGCGATCAATCCCAAATATTTATCTACGCCCGTTCTGATGGCCTGAGTATTTTTAATAAACCCTACTGGGACTCTGATCTTGAGAAAAAATATTTACCGAGCTTTCGGCTTCTTCGAAAAATTTCTTAATACCGAAATTTAGGGTTTTTCGCCCAATTTCCGGTCTTCCTGTTGTGCTTCCAAAAGTGTCTTGCTTCAAACATCATTTGAATCAATCTACTACATTGTCTAACCATTGTCTAGCGGCATACTTGACTCATGGTTCAGACAAAAACAATCTGATCGTCCGCGACTCGACCACCCAAAGGATACTCGACTATTCTTTTTTTTTTAAGGGTTTTTACACACACGCTGCTCGGTCGCTACGTAGCGACCGAGCTCAAGCCAACTCTCCACTCGCTACGTAGCGACCTGTAAGGCCTCGGAAAAGTCCTCCTTTGGGTTCTCTTTTGAATCCTCATCGAAACGCTTTTCGTTTCGTCTCAATCGGCATTTCCGTTGAGATTTTACAACGAAAACAAGTAGGACTCTTCTTGGCTTGGTTCCACTCGCTACGTAGCGACCTGTTAGACCGTCGGTCACTACGTAGTGACCTGTAAGGCCTCAGAAAGGTCCTTCTTTGGGTTCTCTTTTGAATCCTCATCGAAATGCTTTTCGTTTCGTCTCAATCGGAGTTTCCGTTGAGATTTTACGACGGAAACAAGTAGGACTCTTCTTGGCTTGCTTCCACTCGCTACGTAGCGACCTGTCAGACCGTCAGTCGCTACGTAGTAACCCGTAAGGCCTCAGAAAGGTCCTGCTTTGGGTTCTCTTTTGAATCCTCATCGAAACGCTTTTTCGTTTCGTCTCAATCGGAGTTTCCGTTGAGATTTTACGACGAAAACAAGTAGGACTCTTCCTGGTTTGCTTCCACTTGCTACGTAGCGACCTGTCAGACCGTCAGTCGCTACGTAGCGACCTGTAAGGCCTCAGAAAGTACATCCTTTGGGTTCTCTTTTGAATCCTCATCGAAACACTTTTCGTTTCGTCTCAATCGGAGTTTCCGTTGAGATTTTACGACGAAAACAAGTAGGACTCTTCCTGGTTTGCTTCCACTCGCTACGTAGCGACCTGTCAGACCCCCCAGCTCGCTACATTGCGACCTTTCAGGCTTCAAAAAGCTCCTCTTTTGTGTTCTCTTTTGAATCCCGATCGAAACGCTTCTCGTTTTTTATCAATCGGAGTTTCCGTCGAGATTTTACGACAAAAACAAATAGGACTCGTCTAAACTCCTTCGCTTGCTCCTACTCGCCCTTACCTCCAGCTTTGTATTCTCCTTCAAATCTCGATCAAAACGTCTCTTGTTTCTATCGGAGTTACCATTGAAACTTTACGATAAAAAATAACCCGCGAAGACTTGTTTTCTTGCATGGATTCAGATTAATCGTATAAAACGGCAACGATTAACTTAACATCTTAGCCGCCTTAACTATACGATTACGTTGAACCTTTTTACAAAAATCGACGTCTTATCTAAGGAGAAGATAACAGTCAATTTCGGAAGATAAATGTCAAGTTTCAAAGGATAAACACCAATATCGGAAATGGCGAACATACACGAGAAGAGGAAAGGGAAATGAGCAAGCAAAACTGAGAAGAGACAAAACTGCATCTTCGAGAGACTTAAGGTATTTCCGACTTTAAATTTTTGAAATCAGACTTGGAATTTTCGTAGGAAATTACTTTGAGGCTGCCATAGAACTTTAGGGAAAGTAAAACCTAGGCGGATAGTCTAGCGAACTAAGTCTTAAGCGATTTTTCCTGTCTCGATATATTGTTCCATAGTTGTTCATCCAAATCTTGCAAACCGATCTAAACTCTCCGAAAGTCGAGAAACAATCGCCACGCATATCAAGCTCGCTTCCTAAAGAGAGAAAAAGTTAGAGACATGAACGTCGTCTTAAAACCGATTCGTTTCTGATAATTTTCTCGGAACCGACATATCCCAAGTCGTCAACGTGGAAACAACCAAATCACAGTCCAAGCGACGTCTATAAATCGTCCCGAATTATCGATCATTCCAAACATCAGATGAAGAAACGTACACAACCCTTCAAAGTATCGGTTCAACCGTTTTCTTTCGTAGAAAAAAAAAGGGGGGAGTAGGTACGTATACTATACTCGTATACTCCCAAACTTCAAAAACTTCTGCAAATCATCAAGAATAGGCAAACGACAATCTTAATGTTCGTCTAAACGCTAGCAACATATCCAGACGATCATGAACATAATCTAAAAAACTATACATCATTTCTTGTCGCAATCATGCGTACAGAAAACTTGTACCAATATCAAACTGAAACTCGACGATTAGCCAAAGTATTGAAGCCTTGTCCGGCTTCAGAAAGCCAGTTTCATTTTAAAAATTTCTACGAGAAATCTTCAATCACCAAAGCATTTCTTTCAGTTTCCGTTGTACCAAGTAAGTCACGGAAAAGCATCGAAAACATTTGCGACGAAGAAAAATCGAGAATAGATGTAGCATCGTACACATTAAAAGGATCACTTTCCTCCCGATGGTTAGCTAGATCCACCTCTGGTTGACCAATTCGTTCAAGAAACGAATGTGTCATGAGAATCCTCTAAAAAAACCTATGAAAAACGTTCTGCAACTAGATCGTATTGAAATAAACTTCGGTAACACTCCATGAGTAACTCCAAGCAACTTTCGCGTAAGATCAAAATCACAGCAGAAAAGTTTCTCGTAAAACCCGCAGAAACAACGCTACTTTGACATATGTATACATATCACTGTTTTACAACCTTCGTAAAACTGGTTATATGATATGATAAATTATCGTATAACCCACAGTCGGAAAGCATATGATAAATTCTTCGTAACGAAACTAAGTCCTAACAATCAAACGGTTAACGGAAAATCTAAACTTTTCGAAAATTGACCAAGTTCAATACGCTCCACAATTCACTTTAAGCCCGTAACGTTTTACCTATAATACGCGGCATGTAAGGAAAAAAAAATCGTAACAAAGCTTCTAGAGCTATACGAAACATCCTCAAAAATACACGAAATAGATCTCGGAAGGCCAACACTTCAAAAAACATTATGAAGGAAAACGCTTCTTCCCATGGATAAATTTACGCTACACCTCAATCCTAATTCCTCGATCGAAAATCAAATTATTAGAATCGAAACAGGAACAACAATTTTTGCTGCGAACATCCGTAGTCAAACAAGAACGTTTCTCAAACGCATGGCTAAGACTAAACCCTTGCAACATCGCGAAACATCTTCAAGCCCGCGAACATTTCAAGCACGAAATGCGACATACGAAAGAATAACAAATCTTCAGCAACGCGAGACGTCGCAGACGCCTGAAGAGTCATTCTTCGACGAAATTTCCTTCCTCGATAAAAACATTTTCTTGGAAGACCAGACAGTCATACGCACTAACATCTTCTCAAAAAATATTCTTCGCGAAGACTCAAAATGGTAATTTTTACCATTAAGTTTGTTGCAGATCACAACAAACTCTTAACGTCCTAAACAGAGTTAGCCATCTCGTAGAGATGACTCTCGTACATCCGACACAAGGATAATAGTGCTATAAAAGAAACCCAAAATTTTTGGTCAGCACTTCCAGGAGGCTTAAAAATTGTCCTTGGAGAGATGCTCGGTTCCAACCATACAAGTCGTATAAGCCGAGAACCTATCGCGGACTTTAAATCGGTATGGAATCAGGATGAAACTGAAACGGGATATGTAAGTCGAATTAGTCATCGCACCCTCTAAAACCAGGAGTAAACCTAGGTCTTGCCCTAAACCCAGTGCACTGGTCTCTAACATCCCTAGGCATAGTATCAAATACCTTGATCAGAATTCTAAAATTTGTCTCTTTGCCAATATTCGAGAATCTTCAGAAATCCGGCAAGTTTACACACTGCAGAAAACTCTCGAAACAGATTACGGATATAGCAGTTCACACAAAGTTAGATTACGAGATGACAACTCGTAGTCTTCCTTCTACACCCATACAAAATTCCATTGGCAGCAACACTCCCGATAACCGCTACATAAAAACTAAACCGTAAAGGTCCCGCTGGAAAACTAGTCATAAGAACCTTAACTCCAAGACGAACTACGAAAGGCTTGATCCCTTCAACAAGGGTACGTAGGCAGCCGTCATAAGGCGCAGCCCCAATCTTATCGCGTTCTACTTTTAGAAGAGCGAGAAGACCACTTGTCACTGACCTTTTCAACCATTAATTCCGCCTAACTCACCTAACTTGCCTAACTAGCCAAGCCACTCGCTAGAACCTCACGCTAGAAGCTCATGGTTCTAACGAGTTGGAGGGCTAACTGTTGGGGTCAAAATCGGTCACGACGGAATCAATGTCTGAAAGTTAGTAAAAATCAGCATGAACGTTTTTACGAAAAGTAATCTTCGTAAAGATATCTTTACGAAGAGCCTTGCGGTAAAATCTTGTTCAAATATCAATCGAACCACTGAATACCAATTGTCCGAAGGCAACAGACATGTATCCAAATCGGCCGCGGACAAGCTCGAGTATGGAAATTGGACCACGGACAAGCCAAGCTCGATCGATACGCGGCGACCAAGCATGCACACAGCTTGGTCGCTACGTAGCGACCGAGCCTGAGCCTAGCTCGGTCGCTACGTAGCGACCGAGTGGGATGGACGCTCGGTCGCTACATAGTGACCGAGCGTCCGTTCCGCCCGGTCACTATGTAGCGACCGAGCTCGAGCCAAGCTCGGTCGCTACGTAACGTCCGAGCGTCCGTCCCGCTCGGTCGTTACGTAGCGACCGAGCTCTTCCGAAACGTCGATACGACACCAGTCCATGCATTCTCGTCTATCCTTCGATGCTATCTCCCGAAGACCGTAGCGAACTCAGTTCTTGTTTTCCGCCATTAATTGAACTACGTTCGGGTTGATCCTCGAAAGAGGTACGTAGGCAGCCTTTAACAAGGTTCAGTCCGAAATCAATCAAAAACCTTTTATGAATCTTTTTCGTCTTTTGTTATCGAGCTGCGACTCAACTAGGTTTGAGCTTTTAGGCCGCTAGAACTAGGTAACTCGCTGACAGCCTTTGCGGCCAAAAATCGCAACGCTCTTACGCAGACTCGAAATAAGATCTACTGTTTTCTCTAAACTCGTTTCTTATCTTTTCACGATTTCCGCATATATTTGGTTACTTGTCGTTGGCTCTCGCAGATATCCGGGACCTCTGGGAAATTAGGGTTTTCTTAGTTTCCTAATTTAAATGTAAATCGACAGTGCGAATTTTGGTTCCCACATCCGTCCAAAAGATTTAAGTGTCTCCCGCCTAAGGTTTACATGCACACACAAATGAGTCATGAGCAACTAGTTAACTCAGTGAATCTAGAATCACAACACAATCAATAATACATCAAGCAATTATCAAATGCATATACATGATCATGCAAGTACTAGTACTATACTTTAATATCGATCATCATTGTGAATTCTTATTTTAAACATCACTTCCACAACACCCGCCCGTTACCATACTCATATAATACAATATATATACTAGACCCGAGAAACCACTAAGGCTAACCGAGACTAGTGAGTTAGCATCACCATCATTGTCGAATGTTCGGTATGAACAATCCGACACTGCATCGTCATGCAGTACACGATCTCCAGGGAGCTACCCCATCATCGTGTCTTCATGACCTTGTTCCATTCGCAGGACCAAGTCACGGTAATGCGGGGGGTTTAGGATAGTGAATATAACAAGACTTCACATGATTTTACTTCCATAATCATTCCAAAATTAATTCATAACTAATCTTTAATTAATCATAATTAACTCTTAATTAAACCTAGATTAATCCTTAATTAATCTCATATTAATCTTTAATTAATCTAAGATTAGTACTTAATTAATCATGATTACTCTTTAATTAATCTCAGATTAATTCTCAATTAAACCAAGATTAATTCTTAATTAAAATAAGATTAATCCATAATCAAAACCATGATTATTTCATAATTAAGATTAGTACTTGAGAACAAGTACTATGATTATGATTAACCTCACTCTAACCTTTTGATTACTCTTATGTATAGTTCACAATAAGTAAACATAACACCATTCTTATAAACTTGAGAGACTTTACTAGCTCAATCAATCTCAACATCTATCTAGACTCACCTAAAGATTAGTCTTGAAACTGGCTTGGACAAGACTTGAGTTCCACTTGAACAAGGCTGAATGGACAGGACTGGATACTTCAAGCTTTACTCTACCTCTGACCTGAAACAGAGTGGTATGATCACAAGATCAGTTTGGTTCATGCCTTAACACCTTAGATCAGATCAGTTCAAGCTTGGTTCTGCTCAGACTATACAAGTTCAGCTCGGTTCTAGTCAGTCTACCAAAGTTCAGGTCAAGATCCGACTGAGTTCAAATCGGTTTACTCAAGGCCAGATCAAAACATCATAGCTGGTGATTCTAAGAGGTTGATTCAAACCGAAATTAATCAAAATCTGAACTATATCACCACTTAGAGAACTGATCCGACCAAGTTCTTACGTAAACATCAACTAGCTCTGATCAAGACATGACTGAGGTAAGAGACCAAAGCTTACCAAGACGAACCAAAGGACTAGATGGCCTCAGCTGATCCTCTTCTCCAAGGTAAGCTTGTGGCTGGACTGATCAAAGAGAAAGATCAAGGTCTGATCATGATCTGAACTCAACTAGGTCTAGGGTTTTATTTAAAAATCTCACCTTCTGATCTTTCTCAAGGTAACAAACTGAGCTAAGGTTGAAGATTAGGTCACCACCAATTTTTTTTTTGATTTATTTTCTTGATTTTTCTCACTGTTTTTTCTGTTCTTCTTTCTCTCTTTCTCTCTGAAATTCTCTAGGTTTTTCTGCAGGGTTCTGAATGTGGGAAGCAGCTGGAGAGGGTTAAATATGAGGTGAGCTTGCTTTAGGTGAGGGTTTCACTCAGGACAAAGCTAAGCTGAGTGGGGACAGCTGGCCAGCTGCTTCAGCACTCTCAGCACAAGCTGCTGTCCTTTCCTTAACCTGAAGAAACTCCAGCCCTTTCATGTTGTTCTCACATGACAATCTAAGAAACAAGGCAAGCAGGCAGCTTGTGATTGTCAAGTACCAGTTACTGAAGAAGCTAGGCAAGCAGGCAGGTGCAAGTCATATGATTTAAGACTGAGCAAGCAGGCTGGTGGAAGACATGAGTCTGGTCCAAAATTACTTGTAGCAGTTGGTTGATAATTTTCAATAATTTTTCAACCAAATATTCCTTGTCTTTGGCTCTCGTCTTGTTCTCGGAAAATCTCTTCCGGTTTAATAAAAATTCGACCAAAATATTTAAGACTCGACCAAACTATCAAGTGAAGGTCTTTCAACCACAAGACAGTCCCTTCGAGAAATTAGTCTACCGGGTCGATTTTTATTTTTATTAATCATTGTTAAACCACTAAAAGCTGGTCGAGCGGGATTTTTATCGACCAAAAATTTATTGGCTAATGAGGGTTATTACAATGTCTGTCACTACGAGAAGGCGGAGAACCTCAACGGAGGATCTGTATTTTCTTACTTTGAATGCCCAACGGAGCACTCCTTTTATTCCCACTATTTTTACTTTTGTGCTTGCCGTGAGATGAAACACCTGCTTGTGTTTGATTCTTTACCGCCTCTATTTCGATAAGATCAAGACCCAGCAAATCATCATCTTGAACCATAGACACCAAAATTCCATTCTCCTGGCCACCCGTAATATCCATGTCCGATAAAGCCTCAATAACCATCGCGTCCTCATTTACTACTGAGGTATTGGGCAAGAAATATAGCGTACGAGCTAGCTCTTGGGAGCGGTATGTGATGTAAGGCCCGATCCCGGCTCTTAATCCCAACCATGAACCGCGGCCTTAACATCCCTACTTAGGTAATTGATTCTGGTTTTTATAGGTCTTTTAGATGTTAAGTCCAATTCCCTTAAGTGAGGTTCAAGATCAAACAATCAAAACAAGTGAACATAAGGGGCAAACCGAATGTATATATATAATAATGAGATCCATACATCATTCATAAGTTCATACTACTAGATTACACACTTAGTCTATCAAAAGTTCACAAGTTGCACAACAGGCTATCAATACTTCACACTTATCAAAAATTACCCATTCACCACACATCTTCCCATGGCTTGAGTCTTCACGGTATCTTTCCTTTACCACGGTCCAAGTCTGATCCTGAAACCATACAAATCACAACATAAACACACATGGCCGATAACCTAAGCAACAAGACTAGAATGGCATGGTTCTGCCCTTAAGAACAAGGATCTGTCCAAAATGGATATACTCAAATAAATTCTCAAAAACTAAATAAAATTCATGACAATTCATGATAATTCCCAACTAAGAGATTCCTATAGTCAGATCTCAACAAAACCGACCAGAGATGTGAGATCAGTCCGGCCACTGCCTAGGACTTTATCCCTGGACCGGCCATGGCCTTGGTCCAGTGTTCCCTGTCTGAATCAATCCAATAACATCACAAAATACTATAGAACAGGCGATCCAGAAGAAGTAAAGAGAACGGATGCATCTGCCAAAAGAACCGGCCACAAGGCCACACGGATCATCCGCAGGCCCGGGGCTATTCCTTGCAGTCTACACCACTAACCTTAGGCGTCCTCTCCCCTGGAGGCAATTACTTTTCCTTCTCTTTCTCCTTGTCCTTCTGTCTGGAATCCATCTTCACGGCCTAGCCTTCCCACATTCAGAACACGCCGGCAATGCAACACCACCACACACGGTTTTCTTCTTTAACCGCTGGTCTCTCTCTCTTTATCTTTCTGGTATGATTTTGGCAGAGCTTTGCCTAAGGAATTTGGTGCCATTTTCTGTGCCAGGGACTCTCTATTTATAGAGAAAAGCAGCCCCAACTGCCCTGGAGAAACCGGCACAAGCAGTTAGAGAGAAAGGACACAAAACTGCCCTTTTTGCACCTTTTCGGGAGTAACCGCCCAACTGCTCTTCCTTTCCTTTGGACTGTCCGAAAATCAGGCCCATAACATCATCCTGAGTCCCTTATCCAAGACCAAGACCCACGGACCCTTTCTGGTTCATGCTAAGACCCCACCGGCCCATAACCGCCCATGACCCGACCACACCGGACCGGCCGGGAACCGACCACACCGACCACTCCACCGAGCAGAGTTGTTTTGGCCACTATCTGTCCCCAGATAAGGGAGCTAGCTTATCAGCTCCAGTGAGCTGCCAAAGACTGAGTGAGCTGGTTCCACACTGTCCCTAGCTGGTTGAGATTGCTCTCGACCTTGTCTAGCCACTAGGTCACTCGGCCAGTTATCCTAACCTTCCCTCTACTCCATCCTGGTTAAGTCTCAGCTCCCTGATGCCCTTAACCCTATTATTGAGCCATGATACGCTTGTCCTTAGGTCAAATGACCTGACTGGTGCATCTCCTCGCACCATGGCTCGTCCCAACGATCCTATCTAGGACCGGGGATGCTACAAGTCTCCCCCACTTGATATGGATTCGTCCTCGGATCCGCACCAAGTATTTCTTCCTCGAATTGCCTCATCCACTCAGGAAACTCAGCTTTCATCTTTGCCTATGTTTCCCAAGTTAGATCTTCTCGTCCGTTGCAATCCCAAATCACTTTGAGCATCTGGGTTGTTTTGTTCTGGGTTGCCTTCTCCATTCTATACATGATCCGAACCAGCCTTGTTTCTAAAGTGAGGTTCGTCCCTAGATCAGAAAGAATCTCCGGAATGTAAACATCCTGATCCGATAGACACTTCCATAGTTGGGAGACATGGAACACATTGTGAAATGCATCCATCTCGGATGGCAAATCCAACTTGTAAGCCACTACCCCTACTCTCTCAACAATCCGGAATGGACCCAAGTACCTCGGATCTAACTTCCTCCTACCTGAGATTCTCACCCTTCCCTTGAAGGTAATCATCTTTAGATACACCATATCACCAACTTCGAACTCAAGTTCTTTTCGACGTTTGTCTGCATAATGTTTCTGATGGTCTTGGGCCGTCCTCATCTTATCCTGAATGAACTTGATCTTCTCAGTTGTTTCCTCCACTATCTTCGGCCCTATCATACTGCACTCCCCCACTTGGGTCCAGCATAACGGCGTCTTACATGGCCACCCATATAAGGCTTCATATGGGGACATGCCAATACTACGGTGAAAGCTGTTGTTGTATGCAAACTCCACCAATGGCAGATGCCTTTCCCATGAGTCGCCCCAATCCAGGACACATGCTGTTAGCATGTCCTCCAGTGTCCTGATCGTGCGTTCTCATTTCCCATCCGTCTGGAGATGATAAGCTGTACTCATGTTCACTCTCGTTCCTAAGGCCTTTTGAAAAGCCTTACAGAAACGTGAAGTAAACCTCAGGTCTCTATCAGACACAATGCTAGATGGAATCCCATGTAGCCGCATGATCTCGTCCATGTACTTGACCACGATCTGGTCGACCCCATCTGATTTCTTCAAGGCCAGGAAGTGTGCTGATTTGGTGAGTATATCCACTACCAGCCAAACCGCATTATTCCTTTTCCTAGTTGTGGGGAAGCCGATCACAAAATCCATAGTGATGTGATCCCACTTCCATTCCGGTATGGGTAAGCTTTGTAACAACCCACTCGGAACCTGATGCTTCGCCTTGACTAACTGGCAAGTAGCACACTTGGCCACGCACTCAGCTATATCCACCTTCATCCGTATCCAATGATAATACCTCTTAAGGTCTTGATACATATTAGTTGCAACATGATATATCGAGAACTTGGATTTATGAGCTTCCCTCATAATCTCTTCCTTTAGATTCTTATCATTGGGCACACTGACTTGCCCTCGTACCAGAATGGTTCCATCTGACGTGATCTGATACTCTGTCAGTTCGTTCCGAGCAACCTTTTGTAAGTTCTCGTCCAAGCCCTCTGCTTGCCTGATCCTGGTAAGGAGATCAGCCTGGTTCACCGCCTCCAAACCGAAAGGCTCGTCCTCGCTGGCCAGAGTGTTCAGGTGCAATGATCGGACCATCCCTTCCAGTACATCTGCTTCCTTCTCGGCTGATACCTCGTGTTGGGGAAAAATATCCCGGTATTGTTTCACCCAGCCTCCAGGCAGGACTCAGATCCCCGGATCCCTGATAAATGGGTACCCCGGTTCCTCACCAGAGGGAACCCTGGGCTCGATCTCTGGACCCTACTCCCTTCCAAGAAATGGAAAACTTCCGACAAGGAGAACCTTCCATATTTCCGAAGATGAAAAAGTTTAACCTAATGAAACTGACTTCTAGACGACTATATACGAGCAACAACAAACCTCAAGCAAAGGAGGGACTTCTCCAAGGCTTAGAGACTCGGGTTAGACGGCTAGAATTAGGGTTCTTATAAAACATCTTGTAACGATACCTTGTTCTTGCCTATTCATCTAATAATACGTCTATTCAAGCTTATTCTATTATTATTCTCTTTGAACATCCTAAAACCCTTACTAAGTAACCACAAACACTCGAGGTTTACCAGCTTATCCATCGTTCTGTGGTACTCTAAAAGAGCCTACACAATAATCCCCTAACAGTTTGGCGCTAGAAGGAGGGGAGTAATCTAAGCTACGTGACGATGGTGGTGGATGAGCAAGATAATACATCAGAATATACCCCAAGAGAAGCCGAGCTTCAACGACAGATCGACGGACTGTAAAGCCAAGTAACCAACTTGCACAAGGCTCGGGAAACAACCGAAAATCCAGAGCTTTCCTCCGAGGTTCAGAGCCTGAAGGAAAAACTTGGTGAACACTCCAAACAGCTGGAGTTAAGCGCTGAGAAACTCAACCAACTACAGACGGAGAACGCTGCACTCTGAGACCAGAACAAAGCTCCCAACACGGCGAGCAATAAGAAGCGTCGCTTCAACACTCGGGTTCGACCTATGGGAAGCCTGAGCACTCCCAACACCGGAGAAGGCACCACTAACGCGACTGTTGGGGTCAAAAACGGTCACGACGGAATTACCACCCGAAAAGCCTCGGAGATCGTATTTCCGAAAGAGATAGTAAAAAGAAAGATATAACTTTCGTAAAAAATAACCATTACAAAGTTTTTACGAAGAAGTATCCTTGAAGATTCAAACCAAACAAACCAAGCTCGGGCGTTGCATAATTACCGCGCATACACGCCGTCCGGTCGCTACGTAGCGACCGAGCGCTCGGCCAAGCTCGGTCGCTACGTAGCGACCGAGCTCAAGCCAAAGCTCGGTCGCTACGTAGCGACCGAGTGCTCGTCCCGCTCGGTCGCTACGTAGCGACCGGGCTCAAGCCAAAGTTCGGTCGCTGTGTAGCGATTGAACCCTTCCGAACATCGATACGACACCAATCCTTGCATTCTCGTCAAACCTTCGAATGTTATCTCCCGAAGACCGTAGCAAGCTCAGTCCATGTTTCCCGCTATTCTAACTCATCGATCAAACTTCGCGGATTAGAAACCACGGAAACTTCGTAGTAAACGTGTCGAGTCGGAAGACGGCCCAAAGGTACCTAAAACACGACTCGAGGCCCATCCTACGATTTCCTAACCAAAATCCCGTAAACCACAGCATGGTTTACGCTTGGCCCACAAGGAAGGATAAATGTCAAGTTTCCGTGGATAAATACGAAAGTTTTGAAGATAATTGTGAAGATAGGGAAAAATGGAATATCTCCATTTTTATGCTATGACGGCTTAAGGGCAAAAGAGTAAAAGCGTAAACCGACCTTGGAACTAGTATATAAGGAGTCCTATGCGAGGAGAATTAGGGAGAGAACTTTTTCAGAGCAAACTTAGCACTTAGAGCGATTTAGGCAATTTTTCGTTTTTGTTATTTCGAGCTGCGACTCAATTAGGTTTAGCCGTCTTAGGGTTGCTAGAACTAGGAATCTCGCCGACAGCTCTCGAGCCCAGGCGTATACCTTGTTGTAAACGCTCATACGCAAATTCGGAAATAAGATCTTCTTTGCTTTCTTTTTCGATTTCTTATACTTTATCGTTGTTATTCTCGTGTGCTGATTGCTTGACGTGTGGTAATTAGCAGATATCCGGGTCCTCTGGGAAATAAGGGTTTTCCTAGTTTCCTTATTTAAACGGAAATCGACAGTGCGAATTTCGGTTCCCACAGTATGGCGCTAGAAGGAGGGGGGGTACGGATCAATCTAACCCGCAAAAGCCACATCACTCTCAATCAGACATGTCAAATAACGACGCGGATAACGTGCAAACTCCTCTTAACGGAGGCAGCGGCACCGATCTCCACACTCCAGTAGCGGACGAATCTGCGGCCAACGCACAAGCCAACGCCGCGACGCTCGAGGAGTTTAAAAAGATGTTCGCCACCTATGAGAAAAGGTCGGAAGAACCGGATAAGCTCGTGAATACCTTGACCAAACAGGTTGAAACCTTAACGTCAAGGACCCAAGCAATCCGTCCCCGCGGAACCACCAAAATCCGCGGGAAGAGGCTCGACTTCGCTACCCCACTCGATAGAACAGGAGTCGCGCGGGAACGACCTTCCGGTCAAAACCCTAGCGAGAAATCTCCCATCGAAAAGGGGAACCCTGAAAATCTTCCGCCCCCTGCAAAGGACTCGGAGGATAACGAAGCCGAACACATTGACCTGGATCCTAGCGATGTCTCCAACGACACCGACGAGGACGTCGATAGACATCCTAGAAGGGCCAGAAGCCGATCCGCTCGGGAAGGCTCCCCGTTCGAAAAACCAATGACGGAAGAAGAGGAAGTCACCTATTGGAACGAACAAGAGGAGCTGGCTGAAAAGCAAACCGAGCTCACTCGCAGTAAACGCCGACAAGCTCGGAAATCCACTGACGAGACATTGAATATCCGCGATCTTCGTGACTACATCACCAAGACTGCGGCAGAAGTGAGAGCCGTAAAGTCTCAAATCCATCATGCTACTAGTGCTGCCCCCGAGAACGATCGACTGCTGGAAGGAGCTCGAAAGACCCCCTTTACCAGTCGCATTTCGGACATGAGGGTGTCCGATCCGGGAAAAATCAAAGTACAGAAGTACGATGGTACGGCCGATCCAAAAGCGCACCTTCAGGCTTTCCACATCGCGATGGGAAGAGCAAGACTGAAGGACGGCGAAAAAGATGCTGGCTATTGCCGCCTGTTCGTCGAAAATCTTGAAGGAGCAGCGCTCGAATGGTTCGCACGTCTTCGTCGCAACACCATCGGGAGTTTTCGACAGCTCGCATCGGAATTTCTCAAACAGTACTCTGTATTCATAGACAGAGAAACTTCCGATGTTGACCTCTGGAGTCTCTCCCAGAGGGAAGACGAACCCCTCCGCGAGTTTATCAGTCGGTTCAAGCTGATAATGTCTAGGGTCAGGGGGATAAGCGACAAATTGGCCATCGACGCGCTGAGAAAGACGCTCTGATACAAGTCGAAATTCAGAAAGTGGATAACTCTCGACAAACCGCGAATGATCCAGGACGCCCTCCACAAAGCGACGGACTACATCATAGTCGAGGAAGAAACTAAAGTCTTATCGCGAAAACATAAGGCGGCAAGACCATCCTCGAAAGATGTGGATCCGAAAGGGAAAAAGAAAAACTCTCGTAACGACAAATACGTCCATCACGATGGGGAAGATCTCCAAGGGGCGTATAACTATGCGATCAATCCGGATCAAGGCCGGACCACGGGCAATACATGGACTCGCAATCAAGGGTATGACGAAAACACCTTCTGCGAGTTCCACCAATCCCGAGGACACTCCACGACCAACTGCAAAGTCTTGGGAGCAAGACTGGCCGCGAAGCTACTCACTGGAGAGCTCTCGGAAATAACTAGCGTCAAGGATCTCATCCTCGATTCTGATCGCCCTCCAAAGACGGACAGAAATCCATCCGCTGAAAAATCCCCTCAACGAAACCAACCTGGGGATAAACGCGGTAGGAGGCCGGACGACAAGGGGAACGATAACAATCGTCGCAGAGTCAATATGATCATCGGAGGATCACAATACTGCAGCGATACTGTGTCGGCCATCAAGGCTTACCAACGGAAGGCAGAGTCGAGTGCAAATTGGCCTACATGGTCTCCTCCTCGAGATGGCCAAAATTGCTCGATCACCTTCACAAAGGAAGAAGCCGGCGGTATCGATCAACCTCACTGCGACCCGCTCGTCATAGATCTCGTCATGCGAGATTTACAAGTCGGAAGGGTACTCGTCGACACGGGAAGCACGGTCAACGTAATCTTCCACGACACTCTCAAGCGGATGAGCATCGAATTCAGAGAAGTAATTCTGACGCCAAAACCACTCACGGGTTTTTCAGGCGAAGTATTGATGACTCTCGGATCGATCCAGTTGCCAGTCATGGCAAAGGAGATCACAAAAATCATCGAGTTCGCGGTAGTCGATCATCTTGCTATCTACAACGTGATCATGGGAACCCCATGGCTCAACGCCATGCAGGCAGTTCCGTCAACCTACCACCTGGGTCTCAAATTCCCAACCCCAAGCGGAGTCGCGGCCATCTGGGGATGCCAAAAACAGTCGCGACTATGCTTCCTCGCGGAGAACAAGTTAGGGCAAATCACAGCTTCTGCAACTGCAAACGGCAAATGCACGAAGATAGATCGATCTTCAGCCAAAAGCGCCCCAAGAAAAGACGAATTAAAATCGTCTACCGACGCCAACGCATCGGACGTCGAAGCTCGACACAAGTCCGAAGCCCACGCTACAACTCAACCGGAACATCCGGAAAATAGCGTTGACCCAGCCACGATCGACACGGTCAAGGCGGACATCGCGACATCTACCGCCGAGTAAAAACACTCGCGGCATGAAACAGAACTACGAGATGGATTGATCCTCGAAAGGGGTACGTAGGCAGCTCGTCAAAAGACGAGTTCAGCTATCCCCCTCTCTAAAAAGGGGGGGGGGGGGGGGAGTGGGTGTGTATACTCGTATACTCCCACTTAGAAAAATCGCCATTATTGTAATCGAGTTTTTAGAAACTTCAAAAAATTTTACTACAATATATGTTGTCCTTTTATCGAAAACGTTTACGCTTCAGTAAAACACAAAAGAAACTTTCAGGACACGCCTGAAAACATTAAAAACTCTTGTATGCGGCCTCATCAGGCCCAAAAATCGTAAAAATTATCATCTTTCAAACACACAAATATACACGTATAATCCTCGAAATAACTGCGAGACGTCGCAAAAGTTAAAATTCGAGGACAATACCAACAAATTGTCCGAACGCGACCACCAAAAACCTTACACCCCGTTCGTCGATTGGCCCCGACGAACACGCCAGCCGTCTTAATCAAACGCAATTCGATCACTCTTTTGATCTTCAAAAACGTCCAACACAAGGACGAAAGCGCGGTACAACAAAAATCCGAAATTTTGGTCTAGCACTTCCAGTTGACTCTGAGAAGATGCTCGATTCGTACCATACAAGTCATATAAGCCGAGAACATATCGCGGACTTTAAATCGGTGCAAGTCAGGAAGAAATCGCAACAGGAAAAACGATAGCCGGCTAGTCACCGCACAAACCTTAACCGAAAGTAAACCTAGGTCTTGCCCTAAACCCAACGCTCTGGTCTCAAACATCTCAAGGCATGATATCTAAAAGATACGAGATCCTAAACCATGTCTCTCCGTTCGTATCTCAATGTTCTCGAAAATCGTAAAGATAGGTAATTCTTACGAAAATCACGAACGAACCAACAGATTTACTTCGAACCTACTCAGGAAAATTCGAAAAAACGAAAAATTCATCATATAAATAACCGCATAAAGCGGTAAGGGGATTCAAAGCCACCAACGGCCAGTCCCGATAAGCAATAAAAATGGCCAAAACAGGTCCATACAAATCTCTCGGCCACACTCGGCCATAAACATAAAACAGAAAGACAAGCATCTTTCTTTCGATAACTACTCCACCGCTCATAATCCAAAGTCAAAGTCTCCGGACAACGAAGCACCGAACGCGTCCGCGGGACGATCCACTTTCTCGCCACCGTCAGGAAGCCCGGTCGAAACCTCCTCAGTATCAGGGGAAACCGGGATGGAATCCCAGAACACTTGAATCCGCTCGTTGATCGAAGGGATGAGCGCCTCAGCATGGGCACGTTCATTCATCCCACTCTTCATAAGCTCATTTCTTCCTCGAACACGTAGTCATCGGCTTGCGTCCTCCAAAGACTTCCGACCGAACCGCGGCACTCACGGAAATCACCTACCGAGGTAAAGGCATTCTTAAGGTTCCCATACTTAACCTGGAATTGAGAGGCACGGGTCTTCATCACCTCGACGATTTCTCTTTTGCCTTTCCTTTTCCGCCTTACGAGTAAGTTGCGCTTCTCGCTCCAAATCTCGCCTCGCACGCGAGCGAGATCTCGTTCCACTTTCTCCGCTTTAAAACGATAGATCATAGCCTCCCTATGGCTCGCTTCAATGGTTGAGCCAAGCAAGTTAAGGCCCTTCGAAACCGATTAACGCATTGTAAGCAGAAAAGGAAAAACTTAGGCAATCACGAGTATTTTCGAAAAAATCATACCCCGTTGATGATTCGGGACCCTTCCGCGACGACTTTCGGCCTCGCCGACTCTTTCGCAGGTG
The DNA here is from genome assembly GCF_000309985.2 of Brassica rapa. NCBI lineage: Eukaryota > Viridiplantae > Streptophyta > Magnoliopsida > Brassicales > Brassicaceae > Brassica > Brassica rapa. The sequence continues at coordinate 35,298,763 of NC_024797.2, forward strand.
GAGGAGCATCAAAACCCGGTGGCAGACCAGCAAAGAAATCATCAAAGTCCGGGATAGGGGCCTCGCTCGAGCCACTCTCATCGCCATAAGCTAGGTTCGGATCCCATCCTGGAAGCATAGAGTCATCCATCGAAAATTCTATGTCGCCAAGGTCGATATCTTTTCCCTTCCAAGAGCTCGACTCCGGCACGGCTGTTGGGGCTACAGCGGGACTCTGGTCATCAGGTTCAGAATCGCTTCCCGTGTCCGCAACCGAGGCAGGACCAGGGTGCACGAACCTCAGTGCCCTCCGAACCCTCTTCGGCGTAAAGGAAGTCCAAAAGAAGGGACCATTCCTAAGAAGATCCCTCACCTCAATAATGTCCTCAGGGAACGGAGCAAGAGGATTGATGAAAGGATGATCGTTCAGCAACCTCCGGAACAGTGGAATGCAACTCTCTTCGACAGACGCAGCGTCTATACGAACAAAGAAGAAAAACTTCTTCCACGAGTGGAAGTTCGAAATGAACTTCTTAACCACTGACATAAACTTCCGAGGGACCAGCCTATGCTTGTCCGTATCTTTGACGAGTGGAAGCCTCAAAAGGCTTCAAAATGATCGACGGAAAGGGAAAGGCCATGCTCGTAGCTCAGGATCAGGATCCCAATAAGATGCTGAATGGCGAGGGGAGTCAACTGGCTTATCGCAACCTCGAAACGGTTCAATACTCGGACGCGGATTTCGGGGATTGGGAACCATAAGCGACAACGCACTACGAACGCCTCTTAGCAAGTGAAGTAACCCTCTGGGGGGGCTGTTAGCACACTCTCCGGGATAGGGAACTCGGAATTCCACAGCATCCGGGATATGGTCGAACGATCGCATGGTCGCAAGAAACTCGTCGGTACTCCTGCTTGGATCCTCTTTCTCGACTTCGCGATGGGTCAGGACCGGGAACGACTTCTCTTTGGGAGGAGTCATCGAACCATAATGAGCAACCCACCATGCCTCGTTCTCGGCGGGATGTACCGAGTGAGGCACGAACTCCATCTTCGGAACAATGAGCTCTTCATAAGCACTCGCGGACGAAGACCCTTTTTTCGCAACCTTTTTCTTGCTCGACATCTTTACACTTCTCTTGAGAAAATAGAGGAAAAGGGTGGAGAGAAAAGAAAGAAAGTTTTTCTTAAGAAAGATCTTAGAGAAAGACAAGAAAGTGAAAAAATTATGAAAACAAGTTACCTCCCTTCTTATAGGCATGAGGATTTACTATTCAAGCTCGGACTTTCGGATATTAATTCCATCCATCACGCCTGACTTGCCAAACATGCCTAACCGCACGCTAGGATCCTACGATGCATGATCCTAACGGGCTGGGGGGCTAACTGTTGGGGTCAAAAACGGTCACGACGGAATTACCACCCGAAAATCCTCGGAGATCGTATTTCCGAAAGAGATAGTAAAAAGAAAGATATAACTTTCGTAAAAAATAACCAATACGAAGTTTTTACAAAGAAGTATCCTTGAAGAATATCCTTGAACCAAACAAAAACAAACCAAGCTCGGTCGTTGCATAATTACCGGCGCATACACGCCGTCCCGGTCGCTACGTAGCGACCGAACGTCCGTCTCGCTCGATCGCTAGTAGCGACCGAGCTCGAGCCAAGCTCGGTCGCTACGTAGCGACCGAGCGCTCGTCCCCTCGGTCGCTACGTAACGACCGAACTCGAGCAAAGCTCGGTCGCTACGTAGCGACCGAGCGCTCGTCCCGCTCGGTCGCTAAGTAGCGACCGAGCTCGGCCAAGCTCGGTCGCTACGTAGCGACCGAGCAGTCCGCTCGGTCGCTACGTAGCGACCGAGCTCAAGCCAAGCTCGGTCGCTACGTAGCGACCGAGCTCGAGCCAAAGCTCGGTCGCTACGTAGCGACCGAGCGATCGTCCGCTCGGTCGCTACGTAGCGACCAGCTCAAGCCAAAGCTCGGTCGCTACGTAGCGACCGGCGTTCGTCCGCTTGGTCGCTTCGTAACGACCGAGCTCAAGCCAAGGCTCGGTCGCTATGTAGCGACCAGCGCTCATCCCGCTCGGTCGCTACGTAGCGATCAAGCTCGAGCCAAAGCTCGGTCGCTACGATAGCGACCGAGCACTCACCCGCCTCGGATCCGCTACGTAGCGACCGAGCGCCGTCCCGCTTGGTCGCCGTAGCGACCGGGGCTCGAGCCAAATTTCGGTCGCTGTGGCAGCGACTGAACCTTCCGAACATCGATACACATCAATCCAGCATTCTCACGTCAAACCTTCGAATGCTATCTCCAAGACCGTAGCAAGCTCAGTCATGCTTTCCGCTATTCTAACTCATCGATCAAACTTCGCGATTTAGAAACCACGGAAAAGTTCATTCTTTATCAAAAGAAATTACCGCGCATACACGCCGTCCGGTCGCTACGTAGCATAGTTACGCGCATACACGCCGTCCGGTCGCTACGTAGCGACCGAACGTCCGTCTCGCTCGATCGCTACGTAGCGACCGAGCGCTCGTCCGCTCGGTCCGCTAAGTAGGACGAGCTAGCCAAGCTCGGTTGTTACGTAGCGACCGAGCAATCGTCCGCTCTGTCGCAACGTAGCGACCGAGCTCAAGCCAAGCTCGGTCGCTACGTAGAGACCGAGCTCGAGCCAAAGCTCGGTCGCTACGTAGCGACCGAGCGATAGTCCGCTCGGTCGCTACGTAGCGCCGAGCTCAAGCCAAAGCTCGTCGCTACGTAGCGACGAGCGTTCGTCCCGCTTGGTCGCTTTGTAACGACCGAGCTCAAGCAAGGCTCGGTCGCTATGTAGCGACCGGGCTCGAGCAAAAGTTCGGTCGCTGTGCAGCGACTGAACCCTTCCGAACATCGATACGACATCAATCCATGCATTCTTGTCAAACCTTCGAATGCTATCTCCCGAAGACCGTAGCAAGCTCAGTCCATGCTTTCCGCTATTCTAACTCATCGATCAAACTTCGCGGATTAGAAACCACGGAAAAGTTCATTCTTTATCAAAAGAAATTGCAGTAAACGTGTCTAGTTGGAAGACGGCCCAAAGGGACCTAAAACACACTCGAGGCCCATCCTACGATTTCTTTACCAAAAGCCCATAAACCGCAGCACGGTTTACGCTTGGTCCACAAGGAAGGATAAATGTCAAGTTTCCGCGGATAAATACGGAAGTTTTGAAGATAATTGTGAAGATCGGGAAAATGGAATATCTCCATTTTTATGCAATGACGGCTTAAGGGCAGAAGAGTAAAAGCGTAAACTGACCTTGGAGCTAGTATATAAGGAGTCCTAGGCGAGGAGCATGAGGGAGAACTTTTTCAGAGCAAACTTAGCACTTAGAGCAATTTAGGCAATTTTCCGTTTTTGTTATTTCGAGCTGCGACTCAATTATGTTAGCCGTCTTAGGGTTGCTAGAACTAGGAATGTCGCCGACAGCTCTCGAGCTCAGGCTTATACCTTGTTGTAAACGCTCATACGCAGATTCGGAATAAGATCTACTTTGCTCTCTTTTTCGATTTCTTATTCTTATCGTTGTTATTCTCGTGTTCTGATTGCTTGACGTGTGGTAATTAGCAGATATCCGGGTCCTCTGGGAAATTAGGGTTTTCCTAGTTTCCTTATTTAAATGGAAATCGACAGTGCAAATTTCGGTTCCCACAGAGCTAGTATATAAGGAGTCCTAGGCGAGGAGCATTGGGAGAGAGAACTTTTTCAGAGCAAACTTAGCACTTAGAGCGATTTAGGCAATTTTCCGTTTTTGTTATTTCGAGCTGCGACTCAATTAGGTTTAGCCTTCTTAGGGTTGCTAGAACTAGGAATCTCACCGACAGCTCTCGAGCCCAGGCTTATACCTTGTTGTAAACGCTCATATGTAAATCAGAAATAAGATCTTATTTGCTCTCTTTTCGATTTCCTATACTTTATCGTTGTTATTCTCGTGTTCTGATTGCTTGACGTGTGGTAATTAGCAGATATCCGGGTCCTCTGGGAAATTAGGGTTTTCCTAGTTTCCTTATTTAAACGGAAATCGACAGTGCAAATTTCAGTTCCCACAGCGACTCCTGCATCCGGAGCGGCCGGGGCAACACGAGAAGGGATCGAGGATCACCAGATCCACGACCTAGAGGAAAGTGATTCCGAACCTGAACCCGAGAAACAAGAACCCGAGAAGACAGCAGCCGAGTCCTCCATCCACCGCCTATCAGGAGCAGATGTTCTCCAAGAGGTTCGACGCCATGCAATCCATGGTGGAACGTCTACCAGGAGTAGCTCCCCAATCCGGAGGAGCAACCCAACTCGTACACGGATACTCCCTTCGCGGTGGAGATTGCCTCAGTCGAGATGCCTCGGAAATTCTCCTTCCCCAGCATCAAGATGTATGATGGCACCCGGAGACCCCAGACGATCATATCGCACAATACTAACAGAGGATGCTAGCGGTTGCGCTCCCCAAGGAGTCCCGTGAAGCTACCATGTGTAAAGGGTTCGGCTCCACTCTAATTGGACCCGCCTTGCAATGGTATATCAATCTCCCTAACAGGTCCATCTCTTCTTTGCCGGCCTGAGCGACAAGTTCGTAGAACATTCGCGAGTAGCAGGAGCATGGAGAAGACTTCAGACGGTCTCATACGAGATCCTCCAGCAACGAGTAGAACCCCTGCGGGACTACATAGCCCGTTTCAATCAAGAGAAGGTAGGGGTCCCTGAATGCAGCATCCCTACCGCAATCTCTTCCTTCAAGAGAGGCCTACTTCTAGACGGAGGGCTTACAAAGAGCTAACCATGTACCCTTGCAAAACCATGGAGGATGTGCTATCCCGAGCGTGGGCACGGGTGAGGTGGGAAGAGGACGTCGCTAGCCGCGCCAAGGCTCAACCCAAACAGGATAAGAGGTCCACCCGATCAGACCGGGGAGACCGAGAAGAAAGATCCTCCAAAAGGGATCCAAGGACTCCGAAAGCAGGAACCGGGGCAGGTTCCAATAACCGGCCATTAGATAAAGAAGAGGGGATGTCTGTGTCTACTGGCCCTCCCATCTCTCAATATCAACACCAGAGCTGGTCAACACGCTGAGGCAGATGGGCCAACAGGTCAAGTGGCCCCCAAAGATGAAAGCACCTGACTTATTCTGGAACTGGACTCTGGTGCGACTTCCATCGCGATCACGGCCACAAAACTGAAGACTGCATCGCCTTAAGATCAGGTCAACGAACTGCTCCAAAAGGGGCATCTCCAGAATTCCTTTCAGAGAAAGCCCAAGGCTCATCTTAGCAAAGAAGCATCAGGGAAATCTAAAGGAGACGCACCAAGATCACCACCTCGCCAGGAACGGGTGATTCATGTCATCTCAGGAGGCTCTGAAGTAAGTGGCGTGAGTCATGCAGCTGCAAAAAAGAGCACCCGTAATGCTAAACACGGCCTGGAGACTGCTACCTAAAGCCTACTTCTAGGTACCGACGAGATAAGCTTTACAGCCAAGGAGCAAGAGAAGATATTAGCTCCCCACCATGAGCCTCTAGTTGTCTCTCTCACCATAGCGAACTGTTTGGTGAAAAGAATACTAATAGACAACGGGTCCTCCAGCAATATCATCTTCCTGGCGGCATACCAAGACCTAGGATTAGAGGAGAATACCCTGACGCGCAAGTAACCCCACTCATCGGTTTCAGCGGGAGGTCAAGCAAACCGCTGGGGAGGTTGTTATGCCAGTATATGCTGAAGGGATCAACCTATCTACCAAGTTCCAGGTCGTGGACTGCCAACCGACATACAACATGATCTTAGGACGATCCTGGATTCACGACATGGAGCAGTCCCCTCAACCCTCCATCAAATAGTGAAGTTTCCTACACCCGGGGGCATCAGAGCAATCCGAGGAGACCAGAAGAATTCTAGGTCCTGCTACCAGACCACCTTAAAATGGAAGACCAAGGTCTTATAGCAATTACAGAGGAGACCTCAGATCCAGTGGAATCGGGAATCAGGGGTCAACAATAGGGGCAATTCAGGAACCCTCTGCATAGTTCGGACCCTACATCCAAAAAGCTTCCAGAGAGCTTACGTCGACCGCTTCGCATGGTCTCCCCTACAAACCTGCAAGGCTGCAGCTGCTCGTAAAATCTGGTCCCAAAGGACCCTCGTCTCCGCCTCACATAGATAAGATAGCCAGAAGCTTCAAAGTTATCAACCGGCGATCTCACAGATAAAGGAGTGGGCACGAAAACCTCGACAAAACCCCCTCGGAAGAGAGCTCCCAGCAGTCACCAGGCGGAGATAGGAGACCTCCGAACACATTTGCCCCAATGGATGAATGCGACTACATGCTTCATGAAGCGCTGAAAACCTCCATCGATAGGAGACATTGCCCCCGAACGTCAACAGCACAGAGATCTGCAGAGGGCTGGGCATGAAACAACTCCCAAACGAGGTCCTTAGATTCAAAAAAATGCAGAACCCTGCAGAGGATGAAGGAACCCTCCAGCG